>NC_091838.1:62115381-62418411 GCF_037783145.1 Equus przewalskii | reverse complement strand
ACACCTAGGGCCCAAACACATGATGAAACTATCAACAGCAAAGCTGACAGTTATGCTTATTAGCGGTTAAACTGTAAATAAATTTTCATGACACGATACAAGATTTAATATATACAATCTTGCCACTGATTGATTTTAACAGAGGTTGACAGCTGCTATTATCAAAACCCATCAGCTGTACCTAATTTGTTACATTAACAGGTGAATGTGTAAGCAGAGTAGATACTTAAAAATGATGTTTATGCTAAGTCATACCATGTAATTTAACATTCATACAAAGGCTGTGACAACTGGTCAAAAATGCTTTAATTTCTAAATGCGTAGACTCAATTATATGTCAACCCCGTAAAACTACCTGCAAACCACTTTTGATTTCATTTTACCACCAACAGAATGGTTTTAAGCAAAACAGAATTCATTCTGACGTCCTTAAAACATATAGTCTCAAACAAGTGTTTACCCTTTACTTGGGTATTAGAGCTTATGGATTCCAGGATATATGAAAATGAAAGTATTTAAATAAGCAAAAATCTGACTATTGAAACTAGCACATTCTGTCATCTGACGATTTACATCAAATACTAATTACAAGTTCCGTGCGCCTAAGTTTCATGGCACTATGCTAGGCACTGCTGGTATATACATTGTTAGAAACCAGACAGACTATACAGATTAAATAGTAAACGCACTGTCAGTATGTTGTTCTATACAATTTCAAGTACACAATAATATAGTAATATTTTGAAAATGACTGAATGAGGGTCAACTGGACGGTATATAGAGCTACTTATTTTATGTAGCTTATTTAGAATAAAAAGAAAGAAAATAAGTATTGTAATAAAATTCTGAATATTTTTAATTGAGGGCCAAGAATATAACTTTCTTACAGATTATATAGGTCCATAAATCAACTTCATCATTTAACACAAGCAAATGCCAATGTCTTAGAAATATGGTCCAGTAGTTTTGGTTTTGTAAATAGCTATTACAGCATGAAATGGGCACATGAAATGGATGCTGCTTTGGATCTAGTGGAGTCTTATGTCCTCAAGGAAGAACCCTGTCCATATGTGTGAACTGTGCATGGCGGTAGACAACACATCTGACTGATCCATGGCAGAAACTTGTGCCCTTAGAACAATGCCTGGCACAGAGCAGGTACCCAAACATCTGAATATTTTAATATTCAATGGAAAAATGACAAAAAGCCAAATCAAAAAGCTTTCCAAAAGCCTAAAAGAAGAGAAAAATAAGCCAAAAAAAAAAATTCCTTATGAATCTTTTTGAAGCTTCGCTTTCCAGTTAACTATAGTCTGTGGGGATTTATTAAAAAAAAAAAAAAGATATGTCTGTTATTAAAAATTATTCAGTTTAATATCCTATACCAAATTACTTTCATGTGTGTTACTAAGACTGCTGTGAACCTGAAAACTCTACTACTACCACCTAATAACTATTAATTTTTTTAAATTTTCATAACAGGAAAAAGAATTGACTAAAATAATAGACAAAAGCTAGATAAAAATTTAAGTTTTTGAATGCAGGTATAGGTAGTTGAAAAACTAAATCAAACTAATGAATTTAAACTTTATTTTTATTTATTTATTTATTTTTGAGCAAGATTAGCCCTGAGCTAACATCCATGCCCATCTTCCTCTACTTTATATGTAGGACGCCTGCCACAACATGGCTTGACAAGCAGTGTGTAGGTCCATGCCTGGGATCTGAACTGCCGAATCTCAGGCTGCTGAAGCGGAGCGTGCAAACTTAACCGCTGTGCCACCGGGCCGACCCCTTTAAACTTTGTTTTTTAATAGCATATACGTGATCACATAATTAGATTAGGATAACATTTTACCATCCGTAGGTGGCTATTTAAAATGAACATATTTTTCACAGAAACACTCTCACGTGTGTGTGCCATTAAGGCAGAAAAATTTATCAGTTGATCATGAGCTTACTCAGTGTTTTAAAATTTTTCAATTGCATATTTATATCATATATTCTAGAAAGGAAATACAAAGTTGGAGGAAAAGAATAAATAAAATATGTTTGTAGTACTAATTATACATAAGATAACTTTGTTAATAGTCAGAATATGTGTTACATTCAGTTCACATTTATGATGTTTTATTTAAGGAATGAGTTAAAAATCTCTTTGGGTCAAAAAATCCACTTTGCTTGGTTTTTAGCTATTAACTTTATTCTCTTCTGCCTTCGTCTGTTTGGGGATTTCAATCTGAGTTAACCAAATCTTAGCCTTCTCTCATTTTTTTTTACCTCTATTTACCACCTAACTCTACAGTCCTGTCTCAAAATATAGTAACAATTCCCAGGAAGTAAGAGAGAGCTAAGAGGCCATCAAATGACTGCTTCCCCTGCCTCTCAAGAGAAGACACTTTCCCTCTAAATTCTCTTTTAAAGTTAAAACACTTAAGAAAAGCAAATTCAATAGACTGAAATGGTTTGATCAAAGGAAGAGTTCTCAAATGCCTGAAGTATAAATGGGAACACGAAATTTGAAATACGGACCTTTATTCCACAAATAGATAAATGTTCAGTAATATCGTACATCTATTTTGTGTGTTGAAATAAACCTGGTGCAGATAAACATTATGGACTAAATGTATGTGCTTCTCTCTTCTTTTTTTCAAAGTCCTAATGAAATGGCAGGAGAGGAATGAAAAAGCTATACATCCATGTGGAGAAAAATGATCAGAAAGGAGACAGTAGTAGATGCAAGGTGGTAAATTTTAAGATGAAAAGTAGAGGAGGAGTGGTAAATGCCTTGGGAGGAAACTAAAACCCAGGTAGATGCAGGAAGGATGCCCCTGAGAACAAGGCTGATCCTCCATGAGAAGTGGAGACCAGTGCCATCTCAAAGGCACCAGGCCTGGCCTGGTGAGGAAAACTGGAGGAAGAGCTGAAAGAGACAGAGGGACTAGTGAGAGCCCCAATGCTAGCGAGTGCTCACTCCCAGTCCTCACGAACAGGTGACTGTGTGCCCTCTCCCTGTGCCCTGTCCCACCTCTCAGGGAACAGGAGGTTTGTTTCCTGTGAAACTGAACCAGAACAGCTGTGGATTCAGAGCCACCAGAACAGCAAAAGGCAAGAAGACAAGAGAATCTCTCTCTCTGTATGCCACTGGAAGATTCTTCTCTGAAGAAACTGGATAGCTCTAAAGTAAAAAATCCCTCAGAAAATGACAGTCGGGGTTCCCCTAAAGAAAAAAGCCAAATTGCTTTCCAATCCTGCTGTGATGAAGCCAACTCACAAAGCCTATGATCAGCTTTCTAGTGCCTCAGTCTTAAACATAAACGGCTCATGTTTAAGCATCAGATGCTCACTAGATCTTTAGAGCCTGCATCTAGAAAGACAAAAAACAAAACAGACAGGGGTTTGCAAACTAGAGCACATGACATGTTTCTCTACGGCCCGTGACCTAAGGATGGTTTTTACATCGCAACAAAGACAGTATGTGTCCCAAAAAGTCTAAAATATTTACTATCTGGTCCTTCAAAGTCTGCTCAACCCTATATGAGAAGATTAAGGAAGCATACCCTCAAATTTCTTAGGGAAATGACTTTACAACATAGAATTTGATAGCCAGCCAAACTATCAACTATCAGCTATGTGAAGACTAAAAATTTAAGTCCCTGCATCCCTTCTGAAGAAGCCACTGACGTTTGTACCTTACCAACGAGGGAGAAAATCAAGAGAGAGGAAGATGAGATTGAGGAAATAGTGAAAGCAACAGAAGAGGTGAAGGAAAGCCCCAGGACAATGGCTGAACAGCAGGTCTAGAGAGCATTCAATCCAGACCTAGCAAGAAGACGGAGGACTCGGGGTCGGGGGGACCCAATAAACTGTCTGATCATGTTCACTGTGGAAAGCTGGAAAACAGTACTGAGATGATACTACAGACATATAAAGAACTAACCAAAATTTTAAAAAATTACAGAAGCCAATTAATTCCAGGAAAAAACAATTGTTCAACCAAGGAAATGTAACCCTAATTTATTATGTGGCTTAGCAATAAACAATATTTATGTGCCATAATAATATGAACACAGTATATTTATTGAACCCCAATTATCATATAATTGCACTGAAAAGATCTGGGGAAGGAAACGTGGGTGGGTCCAGGAGAGAAAGAGACTGTAAGAAAACTAAAGCCTCATGTGGAGAAAGAAATTCTTTTTATACATCATATCCCTTTGTATCAATGATCCTTCACTTAAAATTCATAAACTTCTAGGTCAATAGCTCGTAAGATTTTTTTGATTACCCACTGTCAAAGTATTACCATATTCTGATTATATGAAAAGTCTTTTTTAAAAAAAATCAGGAGTAAATTATTTCTAAGCTATCAAATTGGAAAAAAAGAGGAACTTAGAGAAATGAAAAGTGAAATAAAACATTTAGAAACACTGTATCTTTCTGAATTTACACGGGCTTTTTTTCCCCAAAATATCATAATATCTTCTATGGTAGAGAACAAACCATATTTATTTCACATGTGGTACTCTGAAATCAAAGTTACCATTACAATGGTGTTCTATTTGTATACATATGTCATTGTATTTTATTAAAAAAACAGAGGAAAATAATAGAACACATCTACTGTGAATTAATATGCAGATTATCAACAGAAACATGTAACACTTCTTAATAAATGAATGCCTCCTATCTCTGGACTACCAAACACCACTTATCTAAATTGAAAGTTCCCAGTCCCCTCCTCATTCCCTCCCAATTTCCTACCCTTAGTTCTTTACGCTCATTCATTACTGTCAAATTTGCTAGAAATATTCTTAATTTGTATTCTTATTTTTAAAAAAGAAAATGAAAATAAAATTATTTTATAAAGTCTATCCATCGTTTTCCTTTCTCTTGAGGTGTTTTTTTCTTTCTTTCTTTTTTTTGGTGAGGAAGACTGGCCCTGAGCTAACATCTGTGCCAATCTTCCTCTATTTTATGTGGGAACGCCACCACAGCATGGCCTAGGTTCATGCCCAGGATTCGAACCTCCAAACCCTGGGCCACTGAAGCGGAGCATGTGAACTTAACCACTACTCCATTGGGCCGGCTCCTCTCCTGAGTTTTGATAAATATTTTTCGTTTAATTTTCCAATGTTTTGTTTTGCAGGTTTTATTTTCAACAACAAAATTCATTTTGACAGATGGTGTAACGTAAAAGAAAGCTTAATTTTCCCCAAAGTTTCTATTTTTAAAGACTAATTTTCCACACAATCCCTCCTCTGTCATATTAAATTCTCATATACAATAGGAAGACTATTTCTCTGGCTATTACTTTACTCATCTGTCTATTCTTGTGCCAGTATTTCACACTTAATTATTGTTTTTACAATATGCTTCCCATCACAATTTTTTTTGCAGCAGAGGTCTGTTTTATTACTCTTATCAGAATTCTTTGGTATTTTAGTATGCTCTCAAGAAAAAATTCCCATTTGGATTTTATTTTGACTGGTATTACACTAAGATCTTATTATTTTTGTGTACTTTCAAGAGAATTCATATTTGAATTTGGACTCTTACTGCATTAAAACTATGAAATAATCTATAAATAATCAAGATGGGCATTTTTAGCATATTGACAAGAACTTTCTATGTCCTTTTAATTGTGCAAAACTTCTTTTACCTATCTTAATAAGTTTAATCACACACATCACTGAGATAATTCCTAACTACTTAATATTTGCTGCTGCAGCTGTGAACAGGATCTCATGATCTAATTGGTTTACAGCATTATAAGAAAATGGTATCAGTCTTGGATCAAGCCCTTTTATCAAACTTTTATTGATTCTAGTTGTCAACCAACTGCATTTCTTTGAGTTTACTTAACAAGCTTGAGTTATAATATTATGTACAAACTTAACAAGCTTGTACGTAATAATTTAACCCGTTTCCTAAAGTTTATTTGTTTCTTGTCTTTTTGTACTGGCTATAACTTCTAAAATAATATTAAACATAGTGGTGTAAGGCATTTCATTGTATGCCTATTCTTAATAGGACTAGTTCCTGGATTTCACCTCTATGAAAAATGCTGGCTGTTTATCTGAAAGAAAAAGATTTGTTTTTAAAAGACTCTTGTTATAGTTTTAAGTATTCTTTGAACCAGTAATATTTGAATTCTACCAAATGTCTATTAGGTTTCAAAAAATATTTTTTTTCCAATTCAATCTACTGACTTCGTACTATATATGTAAACTGATTTATCCTCATCTACCTCAAAAAACCCTCTTTGGCTGTGGTGGATTAATTATTAACACCCTCATGAATTCTATTAAGTAGAATTAAGAATTTCAGGAGCAGGGTGGGGGGTTATGTTTTTATAAGTGAAAGAGTGAGAATGGTAGTTTATTTATTGTGCTCTTGGTTAGGTTTTGGTAAGCATGGGCAGTGTTTCTGCCATGGAATGAACTGACAGTTTTCCCTATTTCTCTGTGTCGTGAGAACTATCTGAACATTATCCTCTGAACTTATAAAAGTATTCAGCAATAAATATATTCAAATTAGGAACTTTTGGGGGGTGAGGGTCAGGTAGGGTAATGCTTTGATAACTTCCTCAATTTCTTATTCAGGTGTTGAGACATTCACATTTGCTGTTTGTAAATTTTTATCATTTGCTGCTCGAAATATGCTGTGATAAATATTCTAGGCAGAATTCTAGAACACTAGAATAGAAGAAAGTAAATGGGTTGTGAGTGAATGCCTATGAAGCTTTTCTGAGAGCTCTAGTGCATGAATTCTGCAATCTCTCTTCTCAATACTCCGATGGCATTTCTGCTTACCTTTGAGTTCCTGGTTATGCTCTAAGCAGGTCAAATTTGCACAGAAACAACTTCATGTAATTCTGTAATTCAAACTATGTTTTTGAGTTACATAGACTCCCTCGAAATTTTTATCAATAATTCTGCAACATAAAATACACACACTAATAACTCACTTTATTTACTTCAGCAATTTCTCGCCTCTCTTCACTAGCAAAACGAGGTGGGCCAGCCCGATCGTCATTCTTTGAGCCATCTTCTTCCATGTATGGAATAAGTTGCTGGGAGTGACAAACAAAAGTTAAAAGTAAAAAATATGATACAAAATTTCCAATTACACTGGTATAGATAATGCATCTGATTCTGGTCAATTTTTATACTTTTCTTTTAATAGTACAAAAATAAATTATAATTCAGTTGATGGCCCAAACTAACAACTTTAGAAGTATATCATTTCAGTGCATCCTACACAGTGGCTTTTCAGGTATCTTTTGCAAAATAGCTCTTATAACATTAATTGTCACATACAATTAAGTAATATCCTACTCATTCAATCAGCAAATATTTAATTACCAGATGCTGGGTGAGACATTGCAAAAATAATGACAAGTAAGGTATGATTCCTGGCCCCCCAAAATTTATAGATCCTTGAGATAGAACAGGCTTTCCTTTATCTACACTAGAAAGAAGGGCACCTTAGGGATGTGCATTATATAAATGCCATTTACTTGCTATCTAGAACCTCAGTGACTATGCAAATTTCTAGATGTCAAATTCTTTTAGATGGGAGAAAGTTTTTTTTTTTTTTTTTGAGGAAGATTAGCCCTGAGCTAACTACTGCCAATCCTCCTCTTTGTTTTTTCTGAGGAAGGCTGGCCCTGAGCTAACATCCGAGCCCATCTTCCTCTACTTTATATGTGGGATGCCTACCACAGCATGGCATGCCATGTGGTGCCAGGTCCGCACCCAGGATCCGAACCAGCGAACCCCGCGCCACCGAGAAGCAGAATGTGCAAACTTAACTGCTGCGCCACCGAGCCGACCCCAAGAAAGTTTTTTTGTATGAGAAAAAAATTTATATAACAATGAAACTTCTAGTAGAATTATAATTAAGTATGTATGGTTTGTGATGCAGTTTATTTGATGAAGCCCCTCATGGATGGGACAGAGACTTCAGGAATCATCTGGTCTCTACCATCTTGTGTGACCAATGCAGGAACAGCCTAGAGGTAAATAACCGGTACAACCAGGAATCATCTGGTCAAACTTCTTCAAATTCTTGGGACAAATATGAGCTTACCCACACCCACAGCCACTCCTTCCTCTGTTCCTCTCTCCTGGGGCAGAGCTGTCCTCCCTCCTGAAGACACTGAGTCTCCCTTCTTATGCTCTAATTCCTCTGCCCTCCCCCCCTCATTATTTAGCCCCCTCCCCTCAACTTCTCCCTATTGTTTTCTTCCTTTATCATCTAAACATGTCTGGTCTCTCTTATTTGGAGGAAAAAGCTCAAAAACCCTTGACTCCATCTACTGCTTTCCTCTCTTGCTTTTTTTTTCCTTCTCCCCAAAGCCCCCCAGTACATAGTTGTATATTCTAGTTGTAGGTCCTTCTGAATGTGCTGTGTAAGACGCCGCCTCAGCATGACTTAATGAGCAGTGCCATGTCCACGCCCAGGACCCGAACCGGTGAAACCCTGGGCCGCCGAAACAGAGTGCATGAACTTAACCAATGGGCCACTGGGCCACCCCAGACTCTCTTGCTTTTTATCTAAGCTTCTTGAAAGACAGATATCCACTTGCTGGCTCCAGTTCCTTATTTCCTGTTTAATTTTCAACCCACTGTGATCTGAGTTCTTGTTGCTACCATTTCACTGAAGCTCTACTCAAATATACCAACAATTTTCCTCCAGCAAAATCTACTGGACAGTTTTCACTCCTTATTTTCCTTGACTTCTGTGCAGCGTCTGACAATGGCAATCACATTTCTGATCTTTCTCCCTCATCTTTCACCACTTCTTTTCAGGCTGTTTTGAAGTTTACTTTTTCTTTCTTCATTACTTTATGCTGATCACTCAAAAAGGAAGCAGTGATCATGTGAAATTGTTCTTATTATGTAGCGAGAGACCATCTAAACCTTCCCAGCTACTTTTGGTGACAGAGATATAACCTGTCAACAGGAAATAGTCACCTATAAAAATATCATATATCTAATTAACTAAGATATATCTATGATCGCAGACTAAATTTAAAGAACATATTTTAAAACTAGAGTGATTCCACTAAACTAATCTAAATTAATAATGATGAAAACATAACCTTTTATTCATAAAGAACTTAAATGAACATTTTAAAACTATTTTATAATACGATTAAAACCTCTACTAAAAAAAAAAAATCATGCACTGACAGCAATGATAAGAATTGCCACAGGCAACCCTCTCCTCCCAGTGAAAAAAATTCACTATAGACCTGGATGTTAAAGTCTACAAAAGATTATTAACATGAAAAGATGGTACAATTTAGTTCTATGCATATATATCATATTTTCATCTTTTCTAGTCAAAAGTCAAACCAATATACAGTCATGTGTCGCTTAACACTGGGGATATGTTCTAAGAAATGCATAATTGGGCAATTTCATCATTGTGCAATCATCATAGAGTGCACTTAGACAAACTCAGATGGTATAGCCTACTACACACCTAGGGTATATGGAACTAACCTAGTGGGAGCACCGTTGTATATACAGTCCATGGTTGACCAAAATGTCATCATGCGGCGCATGACTGTAATTCAAAATCTGGAAATATTGTGAAAATAGGAGAAAGAAAGGAAAAAATTACAAATGTCTTGAAACTCTCTTACATCCATCCTCCTCTACCACTAAAACTTGCCTCTACTGGAATGGGATCCATTCCTCCGCAGTTTTCGTTGCATTTGTCGTAGACCAATCTCAGCTTCCTGAAGAGAATAGAAAGCTGGCGAAGATGATCCTGTAGCTTTGCTAACCGATCTTGATATGTTCCAGTGTGGTAAGTGACACCATTTGGCAGCTTATCAG
The DNA here is from genome assembly GCF_037783145.1 of Equus przewalskii. Classification (NCBI taxonomy): domain Eukaryota; kingdom Metazoa; phylum Chordata; class Mammalia; order Perissodactyla; family Equidae; genus Equus; species Equus przewalskii. The sequence goes on along the minus strand of NC_091838.1, from coordinate 62,408,557 downwards.
GCAAAACAAAACAATAAAAATGTAACGAAAATCAAGATTTCCTAGAAGTAAATCTAGAAAACAGAAACAATTTTTAAGAACTGTGTAAAAGCAAACTGCTCCTCACAATTAATCAAGTGTGATTTTAAGAATTTAAAAGTAATACATGCTCATTTATTAGCTCCCTGGCACACTGTTTCAGTGCTGTAAAACAGCCTTAGAAAAACTTTATCATAAGCCTCTCTGGCCAGTTGAAATTTATTTCCTCTCTAATTTTTGAAATATATTATAACTTTTAAAAGAATGCACAATTTTATTACTTACAGTTATATAAAGGCAGCAAGCCGCTGAACTCAACCAGGAAGTTAAAAACAAAATACAATTTAAAGAAGAAGAAGAAGAAAGGGAAAAAGTGAAGATCAAGACTTTTCAGCAGAAGAAAAGGAATAGTATGCTGCTGCTGTTGCAAAAATAGTCTCAAAATACCTTAACTACAATAAGATAATGAGGATACTCAAGGCAAGCATTAAAACATAAAGCTGTCACCAAGGCTTACTTTAAAAAGAAATCAATAGCAGGAGATACAGGTGCAAATCAATCTGTACTTGAACATCATTAATAAGTTATTACAAGGAGCCGCCACAATCCTAACTCTGTCTTGGATGCTTATATAATTTTAATTCAGGAATTTTATCAAAAGAAGCCACAAGTATATACTGAAATGACGATAAAATCACACATAAACAGAAACTGATGATTACTTATTTAGAACTTATAACTAAATGCACCTTTTGTGCATTGCTGAAGTTTATGAACAAAATCTTCCTTTCTCTGTACATCTTTACAGTATTTTATCCCCACAATTTGATCTGTGAAATCATCCTAATATTAGAATTAACAATATTTGTACCATGGTTTTTTTTGGTGAGGAAGATTGGCCCTGAGCTAACATCTGATGCCAAGCTTCCTCTTTTTGCTTAAGGAAGACTGTCCCTAAGCAAATATCTGTGCCAATCTTCCTCTACTTTCTATGTGGGACGCCGATACAGCATGGCTTGATGAGTAGTGTGAATGCACATGCCCAGGATCCGAACCTGTGAACCCTGGGCCGCTGAAGTGGAGCATGCAAACTTAACCATTATGCCACTGGGCTGGCCCCTGTACCATGTTTTTTAGTATATGAGGTGCTTTCATTATAAGCGTTCACCCATATACTTATCTCGGGGATTAAACTGACTAAAAACCAAGACACTAACTACTAGTAATAGCTAGAAGATAGTCTTTCTAAACCTCAGTTCACTCTTTTTTTCCCCTAAACAGATGAGGTAGGAAAGCAAAAAAGAAAAGTGTATGATACAATGTTTGGAGAGAAAAGAAAACAGAACACACTATTACCACGAGTAGGTAAAACCACAAACAAGAAAAAAAGACAGGAAAGGCCTCTAAACAGTTGATAACAAATGTAACTAGGAGATAGGCTTGAATAATTTATTTTCTTCTTTTCTCTCATTTCCAAAATTCCTGTAATTTATGGTTTATAAGTCAAAGAGATGGATCTTCTGAAATTATTTGAAATGAGTTATTATTAGGATTTTCAGGAATTCTAAAGCATTAAAACACACTTTAGGATGATACCTCAAAGAAATGTGATAAAATACCAAAGGCTGAATTAGTGAAAACAGTTTAAAGGAGAAAGGCGTTGAGAGTTTACACCCCAATACAATGTGGGATGATTTCTCATGAACTTTCACAAACACTACAAATCAGGGAAAACTTTCCTGTTTGGATGATAATATGGAGTATAATGACTACAACTTGCACAGAGAGGCTCTCTGTACCTTTATTATGGCATTTACTGGATTTAATACTTTACCCCTATTTTCTACTTAGTAAAGACTGGAAGTTATTCATATTTATATCCCTTTATTTAGTATAGTGCACACACACAGACAGGTTTCAAAGGACAGTCTGAATTATTTTATTTCAGTGAGTTATTTTATCCATAAATGTATACCTAAAATTCACTAAGAAGTGTGTGTCAAGTAAAAGAACTCTGATAAATCCTTTCATAAAGGAAAACAAAATCCTTTTGAAATGCAAAGAATCACTCTCCTCAAATTCACCCTCTTTGTAAGTTTGGGTATTAGTTTTCATAAATAGCACCAGCTTCTCAAAAGAGGGAACAATTAATTCATCAAAAAATTGACTGCACTCTCTTCATGTGTCAGGCACTGTTCTAGTAGCTGGGATAAAGCAGTGGACACGAGGGAGACAAGGTTCCCTATACCTTGTAATAGCACCTAAGATCTCTTGGTATCCACCGTAGTGTAGGTGTTTAGCTGAAAAGCTCATCAATAACCATCTCATTCCTGAATACTGGTGAAGATCTGTAAATACATGACCATACCCTTAGACACTAAAAAAGTATTTAACTAAATTCAACATCTATTCTTAAATATAAAACTCTTAAGCAAAATTACGCAACATGATAAAATACATTTATCTCACTTAATAGGTCAGCACGATGATTAATGTGGAAACATCAAAGCATCCTCACTAAAGTCTGGAACAGAACAGGCTGTCTACAAAGACCACTAATACTACTAGTGAACACTATTCTGGAGGCACTGGCCAATGCAATTAGAGAGGAAAAGAAGAGTTGAAATATTAAAAAGTGGTATAATCATCACTTTTTACAGATGATATAATAAAGTGCTACTATCAATAAAAGAAGAAAGAGATGGATACAAAATTAATACAGAGAAAACAACAGCTTTGCTTTCATACTTAAAAACAAACAAAAGATAACAAGAAAGGAAAAAGACCCCATTTACAATAGCAACAATACAGATAAAATATCCAGAAATAAAACTTAAAAAATTTCAAGATAACGATGAAAATTTAAAATATTTCATAGCGACACAAAAAAGGATATTCCATGTTCTTGGTTAGCAAGACTCAACATCATACTGATGTAAAGTTTCTCTAGGTTAAATCAATCTAATAAAAATGCTAACAGGTTTTTCTCAGAACTAATCAAGCTGATTCTAAACTACATGTGGAAAAATCAGCAGAATAGCTAGGACCATTTTCGAAAGCAAGTGTGAACATATGATAAAGCCTCAATAAATATAAGAATGTTTGGCATTACTACATAAAAGTCAGGGAGCCAAGTGGAATACAGCATCCAGAAATAGATTCATTTGTATAAAGTAGCATCCAAAATCAATGGAGGAGGACAAGTGAATTATTCAATCAAACTTTTGGAAAAACTAAGGCTAGTGCCATACCTCACACTTTACACTAGGATAAATTCCATATGGATCAAAATTTTAAAGATAAAAATTGAAACAAAACACAGAATTATTCTTGATTTTGGAGTGGGCAAGGCCTTCCCAACTAGACATAGAACCTAAAAAGCCCTAAAAGACTAAAAAAATTCAACTATGTACCTTAAAAAATATATATGTATGGCAAAACTTTCATAAGCAGAGCCAAAGGTATAGAACAGACTGGGAACAAGATACTTGTAAGTTATATGTAAATAGCCAAGTGTTATAAATTGGGGTAGAGGGTAAAAAAGACCAAAAAAAAAAACCCCAAAAGAAGATAGAAAAATGGGCGAATGATATGAACAAGCAGCAGAAAAGGAAATATAAGTGATTCATAAATACATGAACAGATGCTCAAACTCATTCAAACTAGGAGAAATGTAAAGTAGATTTTCACCTATCAAATGATCAAAGATCCAAAAATATAACTTACTGTGTTAGTCAGAGCCTTTTTGTTGGTCCCTGTCAAGGCATGGTAGCATAAGCTGGTACAGCCCCATGGAGGGGCAATTCATCAAAATTTATCTAATTAGAGAAGCACAAAGCCATTCCTAAGAATTTATCCTACAAGTAGACTTGTGTATTTATGTAGGAGGTTATTCACTGCAGCATAATAGTTAGAAATTAAAAGCAACCCAAATACCCTTCACTAGAGAACTGGTTAAATAAATTACAGTATTTTCACGCAGTGGATTACTATACACCTTAAAAAGGAAAGGAAGTATTTCTGTACAGATATGAATAAACTCCAAAATATACCAAATGAAAAAAGCAAGGTACAAAATGTTGTATATAATGTACTATTATCCGTGCAAACAGAGGGCAAATGAAGAATATACATACACATTTCCTTAAAAATGCATAGAATATCTGAGACGATACACAAGAATAGTAAGAAAAATCACTAACAACCATTGCCTGTGGAGGGGGGCAGACAGCTAGCAGACAGGGATGGGAGGGAGAAAGTTCACTGCAATGTCCTTTTTTTATTTCTGAGTTCTGAATGTATTATATATTCAAAAAAAAATTTTTTTAAAGATTTAAAGGATAACAGAATCAAAGTGATACTTTCTTACAGGGAATCTTAACCTAGGATCTAATGATCCTTGGGGAGACTTCCATTAACTCCCTGACATTTTATTCAAAAAGTATAATATGTGTATTTTTCCAGAAGAAGTTTTTATCAGATTCTCAAGAGGCTAATGGATACCTAATGAATAAAGAATCACTTCTCTAAAACAAATGCTTAGAAGTAATCTCAGCCGTTTGTATTTACAGCACTTCACCCTTCTGAATTAATAATACAGAACATAATTTTAAAATTATGAAAAAAATGTATTAATAAATAACTAGGTTATATGTAGTCTGTGTGTACCACTTCTCCAGTTTTTTGGAAATGAAGGAGCACATTGTTGCTTCTTTTTCAGCCAATTATGATATATGCCCCAAGAGTCTTAGATGAGTTAAACCACAGAATTAACAATATAAGAGGCACAAAGAAAGAACTATCATAGTCTCTTACAAATTGGTTTTGAATATATGTCCACGTGTAATCTAGTTATCAATAATACTTTTTTGAAAGAGTTTAGTTCTTTCAGTGTAGGTCATGGATGTGGACTGTATCTCTGTTAATAGTACAAATTGTTTGACAGCAAGTTAGTATCACAAAGAGGTCAGTAGGAAGAGCTACCAGTCATGTGTGATGCAGGGTAAATTCTTCTCTCTTTAAGCCTGTTTCCTTAACTGTAAAATAGGAATAAAAATAGTTTTTAGAACTGTTCTTAAAACAGTGTACCTGACCAAGGAAAGTACTGGATAAACGTTGGTTATTAGCTCTACTAGTCCTAATTCAGTACTTTGCACACAGCATATATTTTATTTCTTAAAAATAAAGAAATATTTGCTAAATTCTGAGACCACCTAATCCATATTTTAATCATTTTAGATATTAATCTATTAATTTTTAAAATAACTGCCAAAGATTTCATATCCTCTCTTGATTCCCTTTCTATTGTATTTCACAATACATGGCTTATTAATATGATCTTAAAATATCTCTGTTCAACTGAAATACTTTTATAATCAGGAGGAAAACATTTCAACCAATTTAAAAAAAAAGCAATAAAACACTCTTCAGTGCACCCATTGAAATAAGAGTTGTAAGAGTCTGAAGATCTGGTTTCAAATTTACCCTACCACTTAGCTTTGGACAAGTCACTTCACCTCTCTGAACCACAGAATCCTTACCCGTAAAACAAGAATGATATCCACATCACCTAGCAGTAAGATAAACAAGCATTAAAAATGGGTTAGCAAAATGATGCTGGGACAACTGGGCATCCAAATGCAAAAAAGATACACTTGGATCCAAACCTATCATATAAAAAATTAACTCAATATGGATCATAGACCTAAATGTAAAATCTAAAATTATGAAACTTCCAGAAGAAAACATGGGAGAAAAATCTTCGTCACCTGGGGTTAGACAAAGATTTCTTAGGTATGACACCACAAGCAAAATCTGCAAAAGAACAAATTGATAAATTGGATTCCATCAAAATTTAAAATGGCTATTTTTCAAAAGGCAATGTGAAGAGAATGAAAAGACAAGGCAGAGACTGGGAGAAAGTATTTGCAAAGCAAAAATGACACACAATAACAAGTGTTGGCAAGGATAAGGGGTAACTAGAACACCCAAACGCTGCTCATGGGAATGTAAAATGGTTGCAGCCACTTTGGAAAAAGTTTCTTAAAATGGTAAACACACATTTACCATATGATCCAGCAATTCCACTCTTCGGCATCCATCTACTCAAGAGAAATGAAACACACGTTCACACAAACATTTGTGGGCGACCATTCATAGCAGTATTATTTATAATGGCTCCAAAGTGGAAACAACCCAAATGTCCATCAACAGATGAAGGGATACACAAATTGTGACATGTTCATACAATGGAACAGTATTCAGCAATCAAAAGGAATGAACTATTGATACACGGCTGAGTGAAAGGAGCCCGACCTATAAAAGGGTATAGTTCCATTTGTATGAAACTCTAGAAAAGGCAAACTAATTTACCGTGCCGCAAAGTAAATCAGAGGATGCCGCGAAAGGAAGGCCGGAAGCAAAGATTTCAAAGGGGCATGAGTAAAGTTTCTGGGGTGATGGATGATGGATTCACAAGTCTATACGTATGTCAAAACTAAAAAGTGTATTTTATTGTATACCAATTATACCACAATAAAGCTATTTAACAAAAATGGTTAGCAGAATCTGAATTCTTCACATCCTTGGACCCTCAGAAAGGATTTTGCTGGAAAAAGATGAGATTAACCCTAAACCGGGTAGTAGAGTGAGGCCCACTTTTACCTTGAAAGGTACAAGAGTTTGCCTAGTAACTTGAGAACCAGGTGGAATCTACAAAATACGGATTCAATCTCTCCCAGACATCAGGTCTGGAAAACATCACCTTTACACCGCAGACTCTTGGGAACGGACACATCATTGGGGAACACTTTTGAATGTAAACAGGAGCGACTCTATCCTCGAGGTTTGCCCAGGGCAGCCCCGTGGACACCCAGGGGCCCCACGGAACGACTAAACCAGCGCCCTTTGCCGTCGCAGAAGCATCCCGCGTCCACCAGGCACGCCCAGGAGCGGCGGCCGCCCTCCTTCCCACCTGCATGTTCCTCAGGAGCTGGAAGATCTCCATGGTGCGGTACACGATGTCCTGGACCGTCTCCTGCCCGATCCGGCAGAGCGAGGCTGTGTTGACTTCCCGGGCGGCCTGCTGAGCCTGGGGCCCGGCGAAGGGCCCAGGCGCCATCCCCGACGCCGCCAACGGAGGGGTGGACATGGCTCGGCTGCCGCCTCCAGCCGGCAGAGCCGGAGAGCAGGCGTCAGGGGGTCCGCCCGACGTTAGCCTGCTGCCGGCCTCGGCGTGGGCAGGAGCTGGGAAGACTCCAGCATCCGGATTTCAAAACAGCGGCCGGGACTTCCGCCCACCGTGACGTAACTCGTCATCATAACGTCACGGGGACTGCCCACTCGGCAGCCTCCTGGGAACCTGCCTCAACGTAAAGCCGGCAGGGATTGGGCCGGGCGCCTGGGCGGGGCGGGACGAATGGGTTGAGTAGCCAATCACCGGCTGCACCGGCTGCACCGGCTGCCAGAGGGGCGGTGCGCATGGTGGGAGGCGGGTGGACTTTCCCAGAGTTCGTTTCCCAGAGTCTCAGCCAGTCGTTGGGATTCCTGATGGAACGAACGCTTGTTTTGTGTTAGTTTCCTTGCTGAGCATTTTCTCATATCAAGCCTATGATGTCTGTAGTATTATTGCCGTTTTACAGCTAGGAGGCACGTTCAGAGGGCTAATTTGACTTGGTTACTCACATACAGCTTGCAACTGGTAATCTGCAATTTGATTTTAGAAAACGAAATTCTTGATCTTGCATGCTTCATTGTGACCTGATACCGACTCCCCAATTGCTGTGGGTCCCTGCTCAGTCCCATTACCCCTAAGTATAAAATTGACACCACACACCCCTTTCTGACTTTGGCACTTACTACTGTCTGTGTTCTATATAATTTTCGGTTTGTTTACTTTCTGACTTCCCCTCACTTTATGTGTACATATACACTAGAATGCAAACTCCGTAAAAACAGAGATTGTGTCTTATTCACTTACTATATTATCAATGCTTAGCGACTGTCACATAGAAGGTGCTCGATAAGTACATGTTGACTGATATAAATGTAAGAAAAATTAAAGCCATTCTCCCACCTACCTCTTACTGCCCGTTTTCAAGCGGAGGGAAAAAGTCAAGAATGTGAAAATGGTCATAGGCACAAAATTATTGCATTTTAAAAAGTATCTGAACACTCTATTAGTAAGGACTTTACAGGAAATGGTTACTAAAAACGACCTAGGAACCACTGTGTAGATTTTAAAGATAGTGATTTACAGCTCCTTAGTGGGCAATTACCATTTGACAAATATTTACTGAGCACCTACTATGTGCTGGGTGCTAGGAATGGAGATAGAGTAGTGCACAGGTCAGGCAAAACCCTACTGTCCTGGGGCAGACAGAACACTAATTACTGTGGTGAGTGTCTGGAAGCAAAAGTTCAAGGTCCTAATATCAAGGTGCTAACAATTTAGGAGATCAGGGACAACCTGAAGGGGATAAATTGGGCCCTAAGGGTGAATGGGGGAGGGTGCTGAAGATTGGAGCCTTTTCTGTGTTAGAGAAACAGTACAATGGGTAACTTTGAATAAATATTTAGGGAGTAGATTTTAGGGGACTTGATATTGACTGGATTGGGAGCTTGAAGGAGAGGAATGAATTAAGGATGGCACCTATTTCTGCCTTGAACAAATAGTGATGTTTCTGCCACATACCGAGATAGGGTGCATTGAAGAAAAAGACGTGTTCCAGTAAAGTTATGACTTGTATTGTTTCCTATTGCTGCTCTAACAAATTACCATAAACTTAGTGACTTAAAACAACACAAGTTTGTTGTCTTACAGTTCTGTAGGTCAGAAGTCTGAACTCAGTCTCACTGGCTGAAATCAAGGTGTCGGCAGGGCTGTGTTTTTTTCTGGAGGGTGTCAGAAGGAATCTGTTTCCTTGTCTTTTCCAGCTTCTAGAGGCTGCCCGCATTCCTTGTCTTTTGGTCCCTTCTTCCATCCTCAAAGCCAGCACTGGCCAGTCAAATCTATTTCATGAAGCCATCTGTCTGGTTCTGAGTCGCCTGCCTCCCTCTTCCCCATTTAAGAACCCTTTTGATTACATTGGACCCACCTAGATAATCCAGGATATCTCTTTATTTCAAGGTCTGCTAGTTTGCTATTTTATTTCCCCCTTGCCACACAGGATGACATACTCACAGATTGCAGGGATTATGACATCAATATCTTGCAGGGGGTCATATTGTCTCTACCACGTGTCTGTAGCCCAAACCGTCCCTGAACTTCAAACTCACGTACCTAATAGTCTGAAATCTTGGCTTGGATGGCCAACTGTCATCTAAAACTCACATGTCCAAAACCAAACTCCTGATCCCCCTAGTCTTCTACTATGATTTTTCCCATCCCAGTAACTGGCACCACCATGTGCTCAATTGCCTGTCTGACTTCTCTCATTCCCACCCCACTTCCAAGCCATCAGAAAATACAGTGATCCCTTTCAACTATATCCTATATGTGACTCCTTCTCATTACTTCACCTCTTCCACTCTAGTCCAAGCTGTCTTCTTCTCTATTCAGATTGTTGAATGACAATCAAAAATGCTTCCTAAGTGGACTTCTTGGCTTCTGTTCTCACCCCATTCGGTCCACTCTTATTATAATACTCACTAGGAGACTTTTAAAAGTATAAGCCAGGTTGTGTTCCTCCTCTGCCACAGTGTCTTCCCATCATGCTTAGAATTAAGTCCAAAGCTTCATGACCCGTAGAGCTCCACATGCGCTGGCCTCTGGCCTCTCCTGCCGTCTCAGCTCCTACTGCTCTCCCCTCACTGCAGCCTCACGCTGCCCTCTTTGCGTTCCTCATACATTCTAAACTCCTCTCACTTAAGGGTCATTCCTTTAGGCCTAGGAAGGTCTTCCTTCAGATATTTCTCTAGGTCTCTGCTTAGAGTGGTCTTCCCCGACTACCTTACTTAAAATAGCCTGCATTAATTTTCTATTGCCACTGTAACAGATTACCAGCCCTCTGCACAGCAAAATAAGCAATCAGCAAAATGAAGAGGCAACCTACGGAATGGGAGAAAATATTTGCAAACCATATATCAGATAAGGAGTTAATAGCAAAAAGGAACTCATACAGCTCAATAGCAAAGAGATGAATAATGCATTAAAAAATGGGCAGAGGATCTGAATACATTTTTTCTGAAGAAGACATGCAGATGATCAACAGGTACATGAAAAGATGCTCAATGTCACTAATCATCAGGGAAATGCAAATCAAAAGCACAATGAGATAACATGTTGTAACTGTTAGAATGGCTATTATCAAAAAGACAAGAGAGAAGTGTTAGCAAGGATGTAGAGAAACGGGAACACTTGTGCACTGTTGGTGGGAATATAAAACAGTGCAGTTGCCATGGAAAAGAGTATGGGGGTTCCTCAAAAGATTAAAAATAGAGCTACCATATTATCCAGCAATCCCACTTCTGAGTGTACACCCAAAAGAGTTGAAATCAAGATTTCAAAAATATGTGTGCACTCCCATGTTCATTCCAGCATTATTCACAATAGCCAAGACATGAAAACAACCTCAATATCTATCAACAGATGAATGGAGATAGATATATATATATATATGCCACATTTTATTTTATATATGTATAAAATTTATACAAAATTTCAGCCTTTAAGAATAAGGAAATCCTACTATTTGTGACAACACAGATGGGCCTGGAAGACAGTATGCTAAGTGGAGTAAGTCAGCCACAGAAGGTCAAATGCTGCATGGTTCCTCTTATATGAGGCATCTAAAATAGTCAAATATATAGAAGTAGACAATCGAATGTTGGTTACCACGGGATGGGGGGAGGGGAATATGGGGAGTTATTGCTCAAAGGGTAAAAGTTACAATTATACAAGATAAGTAAGTTCCAGAGATCTGCTGTACAACATAATGCCTATCGTTAACAATAAGGTATCGTATACTTGATCTCATGTTGTGTCCTTACCACACACAAACAAAAAACCCCAAGGGGACACGAGGAAACTTTTGGAGGTGATGGATATGTTTATTACCTTGGTTGTGGTGATGGTAAAATGAGTGTATAGTTATCTCCAAACTCAACAAATTGTATACTTTTATCATGTGCAGTTTTTTGTACAGCAATTATACTTCCTTCTTCCAGCTAGCTGGGATGCAGATATCAAGGCTCCAGCTCATAAAAGCTCTTATTTGGGATTTTCTGTCACGTGCAGCTGAATCTAATACTAACTGCTGAGGTGGCAACTTTGGAATTTGCCCTGAGCTCCATGTGGTTCTTCCCGATACCAAAATAGGTTTCCTAACACAGTGATTCACCGCCTCTGCTTCAAATGACCCACAAAGCAAACTGGCGTCCCTCTTGACCTGGTCCACTATCTCTGGGTCTTGTGCAGTTGCAGGATTGGAGTTACCTTTGTTTGTGTTGTCGTGGAAAAAGCTGGCCTTTGCATTTTCTACCACCTGGGAGACTTGTGAACAATTCTGGCATGGTTTTGTGGGATCAGGACACTGGTGGTTGAATCAAAGGTTGAAACAGGTCACAATTGTTAGTCTGAACCTTACAATCAATATTCGAGAATACGCTGAGTGGAAAGCAGTGGGCTTTGGGGGTAAGAAAGGGAGAAATATAAATTACAGAAAGATGTAATGGGACCTAATAATGGAAGGGCGACTCCCCACATCAGCACAACGGGTAACAGACTTGCTTTGCCTTTAAATAGTTCGGCGGTTCTGCACTGGCTTATAACCCAGGTGTTTCACTCTAAGACTCGTACACTTTTTCATTATATTACAAATGACGTGGAAAAGCTTCAAAATAATCTAGGTCCATTTGGAACTATCACCGCATAGGACGTGACAAAAGAAAGGGATGTGAATAAACTCTCACTGCCATGACCTTGGCCTTCCAGTAGTTGTGCTGAAATGTCTTGGTTTATGCACAATATATTCACGACTAATAGCCCATATTTTTCAATTCAGCCACTCATGTCAGGAATATTCCCTCTGGACATAGAATTATTGAATTTAAACAAACACTTATTGGGCACCTATAATTGGTCAAACTAACAAGCACTTAGGTTGATTTAGACGATTGCCTACACCTAATTAGCATTCCAATTTAACAAACTGTGCTAACTGGTCCCTGAAGGTTCATTAGTAAACGTTTCCTTTGCTTCACAAATGCTCACTTAAAATTTCATACTTAAGAAATGCATGAATTAAATCGCAACTTCACACTCAAGAACGGTTCCTCCCTCAAGTATAGAGAATTTGCATGCCCTGGTCAACTGTTTTGGACTATTTAAGCACCTAATATCTCCTTTCCATAAGTATCATAGTTATTGCCAACCAAAGTCCAGGATTCGAAACACTTAGCCAAGATCAGGAGATGTTTGTAAACACCAGTAATAAGGGCACAAGGAGTTAATTAAACAAACATGGTTTGGGATGAAAGCAGTCAAGCTATACATGAATTTGCCCATTGTTTGTGGTTGGTTGTCTCACAACCACATGTCCTGGAAATGATGGATGTTCCTTCATTGTGCCAGAAGTAATTATTCCACTCCTCTTTTTTGTTTTATAGTCATCAAACAAAGTAGTAAAAACTTATTAGTCCTTTATAATTGCTGATACTTCAAGGTAAGTGCAGTAAGTGGGGCAGAATAAAGGAAATAATTCCCCTGCCAGAGTTTCCAGTACCCTACTCCACGATAACTTCTCAAGTTTTTTTTCAACCTTTTTCAGAGCACTGCATAGAAATGTCTTCTGCATTATTGTTAATGGCCTAAAAAGTAGTCTTCAGACTTCATAATGCATTAGGATGATTGGATACTTGTTCAAAAATACTGATATTGACCACATGCCTCCCTGCTCCAAACCACATAAAATCTACAGCTTCAGTATCTAATGGGACGATGCCTGGAAAACTGTTTCAAATTATACCTTTTCTCTTTCCTTTCACCCCTTCTTCCCTTAGCCTCTCAATTACCTTTGTATTCTGGTATAATTTCCTTCCCCCACCTGCCACCTCACATGATTGAGAACCTCTGCTCTAAAAAACAAAGTAAACCCTTTGTCAGAAAAATAATGTGTGATTGCTGTAGAAAGAATTGTCTTACAACTGATTTTGTTGAGGTAGGGTGATGATGTAAAGAGAGAAATACATATATTGTAAAATATTTACGCACATTCTGAGGGGAAAACATAAAGATACGATAAGTCAAGACATTTTTCTTAGGGTGATGCCATATAGAGATTGAATTTTGAGCAGAGTTCTGAAAGAGGATGTAGAGGAGGAAGACAAATCCTCTATCCTCTGGGTCCTTCTGGCTGGGCTATGAATTAAATTCACGTGAGACAGAATAACAGGAGAAAATCAAACAAAGCTTTATAACAAATATACATGGGAGAAACTCAGGAAAACTGAGCAACTCACCAAAAAGGTGGAAGCTCTCACCTTAAATACCATCCTTAAAAGAGGATGTTGGCGGTTGGGGGAGTCAGTTATGGGAGATTACTAGAAAAGCACAGTAAATGAGAGTAAGGTTTTTATGCAGATTTAAGTCCTTGCCTTCTGCATTGTTAAGAGTTTCTAGAGATAAGGTCATCCCCCTCTTCCTCACAGAGAGGGAGACACCTTTACAGATAGAGATTTCCTTACAAATGTAAATGTCTCTTACAAGGGGAAACTTCTACTTTGACTTGGTTTTTAGAGCTTTTCCGATGTCTGCAATTTTTCAAAGTAACCAGCCCAAAATAATCCTTATGCCAAAGAGAGACATTTTGGGATGGCCAATTCTGATCCCCCACGGGAATAACAGATAATGATGAGGAGGAAGAGGAGGGCATGTTGTGCGTGGGCAGAGGATGAAACAGACAAATCAGGGGTGAGGAATCACAAGGGTTCAGGATACAGATAATGTTGGCAGAAAGTACTTGTTTGCCACTTGCCAAGTTTTCAAAAAGGATCAATTATGGCAAACAGCTGCTACCTTTCACTCACTCCTTCCTAAGGTCAGAGAGGTGATTTTATGATGAGACTGGGCCTAGGATCTCTTTGTCTCTGTCCCTGTCTCTTTTAGGCTAGCCATCCCTTAGCTCTGTCCCTAGCCTGCTTGAAACTGGCAGTCAATTTAAGGGAAAGGTAAAGCTAAGCCATATTTTATAATCTAGCTTTATCAATAAAAAGGCTGATAATTTACCTTCATTCCTCTGAATTCTACACCTAATTCTTATCACATCTGATCCAAGAGGTTAAAAGAAAGACAATAGTGTGACCTTTAAATCTCAAAGCACAGTCTAATTGAAAAACAAGTAGAAAATTAGGATAAACTTGCTTGTCTTCCTGAAACTCCACTTTGATCATGTCAGTCTCTGTTTATTTTCTTCATAGGATTCCAATCATCTCCACAAAGTCTCGGTTTCTCTGACTTTTAAGGCCTCCCATTTTTTACCCCTTCTCTTCCAGAGCAGCCTTATTTCTCACTGTATTGGGATCACAGTACTTACCATCCTCATAGTCCTTTTTAAAGGAAATTGCTCTTGTTACTTAGGTGGCAGTCTTAGGTAGCCATTTCTGTACCATATGACTCCTGGCCATGGTTGATTGGATTAGGGACAGACATGTGATCCAAAGGCAACCAATTTATAGGCTGACCAACAATGTGTCGTATGACCTTGTACAAAAAGCTCTGCTCAAACAAGTATGAAGGTGGCCTTAGTCAAGGGGAACAGGATGGTTGGGAGCCGGAGGACCAGTAAACCCAAAGAGAAGCAGCAACTGAGAGAGACTGGTGGTATCAGGAGGGACAACTGGAGGGAGCTTGCTTGCTCTTCAGGAATACATAACCCAGTGTGCTGTCCATCTACTCTAATTTACTTGACCTCAGAAGGCATGTGTTTTTACACCAGTTGGTCACAAACTTGCACATGAAATGTGGAATCCTGAACATGCATGTTGGGGTCCTGCATCTTCTGTCCATGTCCTACCTTTTCTCAGCTCTTGCCTCTCTTCCACCCATGCACTGTGCAGTGTCACATTGTCCTTGAAGCTTTTCAAAGGTACCAAGTTCTTTCCCTCCTCTGAGTTTTCATA
Organism: Equus przewalskii; assembly: GCF_037783145.1. Classification (NCBI taxonomy): domain Eukaryota; kingdom Metazoa; phylum Chordata; class Mammalia; order Perissodactyla; family Equidae; genus Equus; species Equus przewalskii. The sequence goes on along the minus strand of NC_091838.1, from coordinate 62,393,422 downwards.
CAGGTTCTTCTGTCTGTATGGATAGCTCTACCCTATCCCACTCATTCCCAACCCTATTATTTCCCTTGCTGGCTTCCCTTCATTTAAGTCCCAGGTGAAATGTCACTTCTTTGGGCCCTCCCAACTGAAATATGATCCCTGGTTTATTCTTAGCATTTCATGTTCCATTCCTTCATAGCACTGATCGTATTTTGCAGTTGTCTTTTTATTTGCATATTTATTTATTTGATGACTGCTCCTTCCATTAGTCTGGAATCCACATGTGCAGTAAGGATTACGTGCGTTTTTGTTCACCACCATCTTCTCAGCATTTAGCTCAGTGCCTAAGGATGGTAGATTCTTAATGTACATTGAATGAATTAATGAATTATAATAAATGGTCCCCACAATTCTGCTCATTCCCATCTGCTTTTCTCAAGTCCAGACATAAGTCTCTTCACTCCTTTCTCTATTTTTGTTTCCTTCTTCTCTTTCAATTGCATTTATAGTTTAACCACTACAAGCACACTTGGCACTTATTATTATATCTTCCATTATTCCTTAGTTGATTTATGTATTCTAGGTTAATTTATACATTGATGAAAGCAAGAATGCCATAAATCCCGTCCTTCCCCAAAGTGCCTAGCACAGTACCAGACCTGTTATGAAAACTTATTAAATACTTAACCTAAAACAAAGTTCCTTTTAGTGACCACACCAAAAGATTGAGACGCAGGGTCCCTTGAAGCTCTAGAGAATTACTTTTAAGTCTCACACATTAGGGAAACTCTTCAGGAGAAGGAACTGTGCCTTCTTTTTTCTTTGTAAATCTTGGCACCTGAGCTAACATCTGTTGTCAATCTTTTTTTTTCCTTCTTTTCCCCAAAGCGCCCCAGTACATAGTTGTATATTCTAGTTATAGGTCCTTCTGGTTGTGCTATGTGGGACACCGCCTCAGCATGGCCTGACGAGCAGTCCTGGGTCTGCACCCAGGATCTGAACCAGTGAAACCCTGGGCCGCTGAAGCAAAGCACACAAACTTAACCACTTGACCATGGGGCTGGCCCTCCAGAACTGTGCTTTCTATCATCATCATCCTAATGATTGACAATTAAAGGCTCACAGATGCGCAGCTCTGGAGGAAGCACTGGGGAGGTTTCAAGGTCCATTTTCGAACATAGTTCTAATATGTTTTTCAATTAAAATTTAAACAGACAACTAAGACCTGCTTTGTGCTTTGAATACTAATAGTCAGATTCACTGGTTACCTTTGCATGAACAAAGTCATAAATGGTGAGTAAGCCTTGGTTATTCATCCAAAAATTAAACTTTGATTTACTAGCATAAAATTCAAAATTATTGGCTTTCACTCTACTTTTTGAACCTGTTCTGCCTTATTTTTCTTTTGGTTTTACTGTTTCATCTTTATCTCATCTCCCCATCTAGATTATAAAGGTCTTCGAGAGTAGGTGCCATATCTTCTTTTTAAAACAAGTAGGGTTTATTTTAGTTTTACTTCCTATTAAAGTTTATGTACTTATTAAATTAAAACTGCACATATTGAAAGTGTACAATTTGATGAGTTTTGCCATATGTTTATACCCAAAAACTCTCACCACAGCCAAGATACTGAACATTTCTAACACCTTCAAAAGTTTCTATGTGCCCCTTCCAATTTATGCCTCACTTCATTCCTTATGCCATGCAATCACTAATCTATTTCTATCATTATAAGTAAATTTACATTTTATAGACTTTTATAAAAACAGAAGCACACAGTATATACTCTTTTTTTTGCCTAGATTCTTTCATTCAATATAGTAATTTTGAAAGTCATTCCATTCACTGGAATTAGTTGAGGCATATATTAGTAGGCGGTACCTTTTGGCTGTTGAGTGCTGTTCCATTATATGGTTATACCATATTTTGTTTATTTAGTGCTGATGGACATTCAGGTTATTTCCAGTTTTAGACTATTACAAATGAAGCTGCTATGAACATTTGTGAACATTTGTTTTCATATGGAATTGGGTTACAGATGGTGGAATCACTGGGTTATAGATGGCATATGTTTAATTTAAAGCCTACTAAACTGTTTTCCAAAGTGGTTGTACCATTTTTCATTCCCACCAGCAGTTTGGGAAGATGCATCATGCCCAAAACTTGGTATTACCAGTCTTTTTAATTCCAGCTATTTTGAAAGGTGTTCAATGGTATATCATTGTTTTAGTTTTTTCTCTTGATGACAAATGATCATAAACATTTTTTTATGTGCTTATTATCGATTTGTATATCTTCTTTTGTGAAACGTCTGTCATATCTTTTGCCCATTTGTAAACTGGCAAGTTGTAAGAGTTCTTTATATATTTCCAGAATCAAGTCCTTTGCCTGATAATTTTTAAATGTTTACATCTATCTTCTTGAGGTGGAATTTTAGATCATTGAGAATGTGTTATATTTTTCTGGTTCTTTTGAGTTCTATCATGGGCATTATGAAAGTTTCATGGCATAGACTCTGGGTTCTATTATATTCCTTTGAGGAATTTTTGTTGATGTTTCCTTTTTTACCGTCAATTAGCCAGGTATGACTTAAGCTATAACTCCTTTATTCCTCTCTCTGGGCAGTAGTCTATGTCTTAGTTCAATTCTTTAAGCCTTTGCTGTGTTGCTTTGTTCCACAGATGCATGGTTAAGGGGTTGTTTTTAGTTTTCATACATAGAATTAGGGGATTTACTTCTCTCTGGCTTTCTCTCTCTGGGATTCCCTTCTTGCTCTCCAGTGGTGGCTGTTGTTACTCAGGCTGTTTCCTTGGTTCTCCCAGCCAGAAAGATGCTGGGGCTTCTCTCATAGTTTTAGCTTCCTGTGCTGCAATAAGACTCTGCAACTAGAGCCCAACTTTGAGGTGAAGCCATGGGAAAACACAAAACTCAGCCCCATGCTTGTTGCTGCTCCAAATTTCTACTTTCCTGCTTAATATGCCTGCTTTTGTTTAGTCTTCAGAATCTTCAGATTTGAATTTTTTTCTAGGGTCTCCAGTTGTTATGAGTGGAAGAATAGGTCTGTAAGAGAGTTATACTACCATATCAGAAGTGGAGCTCCACCATATATTCTAATATCTCTTTTAATTTCACTCTTATCTCTTTAGAGCTAGAGCAGGGGGGTTAGAGATCAGATCACCATTTTTCTTTCTGCTTCTTCATGAATACACATGGCCAAGACACATGAAAGGACATCCAGGAGACAAAAGTTGGGAGGTTGGGGATGTGGTTGGGGAGAGATCAAAAGTGTCAAAATTTTGCTAAGCATTACAGAATAGATCTTTCGGTCTTAAGTGGGTTGCCAATAAATGGACTATGTCCAATTTTTTTTTGCCTGTTTATAATACCTGCCATTATTGAACATCTACTATATGTCAGACATTGTACTTGGTGATTTACATACATTATCTATAATCCATATGTCTATAAATACTAAAGATTTTTTTCAACTCTGTTTCCCTATGTTGGGGAATGGGTCTCAGGAAGGTTAACACGTTGTGCAATGTCACATAGTTTATAAGTTGTGGAACTGGGGGCACAAACCCTTTCAAATCCCTGCCCCTTCCCTTTTATCATCCTACTCCTCAGGCTCGAATTCTATACTAGTGTCTCTGTATTATTTTGACCAGAGCATCATTTAATTTTCTTGACTAAGCACGCTGTTGATCTCTCTCAAAGAAGTTACCTTCTACGCAAAATATTTCCAGATCTGCACAAAAATTGGAGACTGAAGAAGAATTTTATTTGTGCTCAAAAGGGAAGCCCAGTCTCATTTCCCTAGGGAGTTCTCCTCTATCAAAAACTACACTCCAGGTATTTGCTCACACAGCCTTCAATAGACGCTTGTTGAGAGGAATTGAGTCCTTGCAAAAGTGTTTGGTGAGATCAAGTGAATCATTGAAATAACCATGAGGGTTCAAAATCATATGGAACTTGAGCCATCTATTAACACCTTTAATGGTACCTTAATACATAACATTGTAACAATGTGAAACTCATTAGCAGCTTGTTCTCTGTCTTCTGTAATCAATGGTTTGCTTTCACTTACAAGATTTTTTTCTTGCTCTGCTTCACAAAAGAAGAGATGAGGACTAATGGATAAACATACCCAAAACAGGGAAGCTTTATACATTCTTAAAAAGTTTCTTAACATCTTTCAGAGTTAAAAACAGAGTTTTTGTCCATGAATTATTTTCTATCCATAACATTATAGTTCCATTTGTGGAGGAAACATGGTTATTTCTGAAAAGGCTAGTTTTCTTTTTTTTTTCTGTTGATGACTCATTCAGTGTTCATTTAGTAAACACTTGTTTAGCACCTTAGACGTGCCAGACACCATTCTGAGCCCTGGGGCTGAAGCAGTGAAGAAAATAAAGAAACACCGTTGTCCACATGAGCTTAACCTCCAGTGGGAGAGAGAAACACTAAACAAATAAATTAATAAAATAACAAAGGCATGAAATATATACCATGTCAGTGGTGATGAGGGCTGTGGAGAAAACTAAATCAGAGAAAGGAGCTAGATAGTGCTGTTTTAAATAAGATAGTCAGAGAAGGCCTCACGTGGTGGATCACCTTGAAGCCAGGACCTAAAGGAGACAAGCAATCAGGCTCTAGGGTATCTGAGTAAAAAGTATTCCAGACAGCTTGAGAGTCATTAATAGCTTGTTATCTCTCTTTTACGACCAACAGTTTGAGAGCCCTGAGTAGGGCTGCCCTGAGGATGGAGCTGGTACATTCAGGCACAGCAAATAGGCCAGTGGGGCCAGCACCAGCAACGGGATTGGGCGCTGGTGGAGTGAGGTTGCCGTATCATGTAGAGCAGTTATGCTGAGTAAGATGCAGGGGTGGAGGTTTGGTTTGAGCAGAGGAGGGAAATAGGATGACTTTTATTTTAGCAGAATTTCTCTGAATAAAATAGACTGTAGGAGACAGAGATCAGAGGAAAAGAACAGTGGAGGCGATTAAAATAATTCAGAGGCAAGATCCTAAAGGATTGGACCAGGGAAGTGACACGGGAAGAGGTGAGAAGTGCTTGTACTCTGGATATATTTTGAAGGGAGAGCTGAAAGGATTTGCTGAGTCGAATGGGAGAAAAAGTCGAGGATGAATCCAAAATTGTGACCTGAGCAACAGGAAGAATGTAGTTGTCGTTCACTGAGATAGAGAAGGCCTTGAGAAGAGTATAGTATGAAAGAATAAGAATATAATTTTTACATGTGTAGTTTTTGCAATGTCCATCAGACACCCAAGTAATGGGCAGTTGGACACAAGAATGCAGCGTTTAGGGGAAAGATTGGGCCAAAGATATAATTGTGAGAGTTATCAGAATATAGACGATGTTTAATAGCATGAGTATGGTTAAGATTACCATGTATTCCTGGAGTGGTATAAAATTAAGAGATCCAGGAGTTGAGGAACAATAAGAACAATAGACTGAGAAGGTCTAGCCAGTGAGATAGGAGGCCAAAGAGAAGAGAGTGTCCTGGAACCCAAATTAAGGAAATATTTCAAGGAAGTGAGCAATCAATGTGTCAAATACTGCTGACAAGTCAAATAAGGTGAGGAACAGCAACGTGGAGGTCAACAGAGACCATGATCATATTAAAACAGTTTTACTGGTGTGAAGGAACCAAAAGACCGGTTGCAAAACATTTTAGAGATAACTGGAAGAGAGGAACTGCAGACACTGAGTATAGACAATGCTTTTCAGGAATTTCCTTCTAAAAGAGAGGCAGAGAAATGGGGAGCAGCTGGAGGAAATGTAGGGTCAAGAGATTTTCTTTCAATTTAATAAGATGGGAGAAATCACAACACGTTTGTGTGCTCCTATGGATGATCCAACAAATTGGGAGAAATGGCGATGCAGGAGATAGTGGGGAGAATTACTGACAAAGACGTGAGAGAGGATGGAGCCTGGTGCACAGTGGAGGGGTTGGCATCACATGAGAGGGTGGACAGTTCATCTAGGGTAAAGAGGAGGAAAGACTGGGTATCTTGGCGGAGATTCAGGTGCATGTGGAATTTTCCTTCCCATTGCCAAAACATTTAGTTGGCAAAAGGAAGATTAAAAAATTGAAAACAATGTTGGCATCTAACATAAAGGCATGATAAATATTATTAATTTTACTGGGAAAAATCAAAGCTGGATGGGGTCAGCTTGTTCAGTCTTTCAGTTTTCAAGACGAGGACACCAAGGCCAAGAAGTTAACAGCTAGTTGTTGGTAGAATTGATTCCATGTCATAATCAGTGCTTAGCTCACTACATGGTATTACTTGGTTATTTACAAAGTTACCATCCCAGTTGGTAAACATAATATTTTACATGGAATATCTGTGAAAAAAATTATATCAATAAATAATATATATCAAATAAGCACATAGTAATAAGAAAGCGTAAATTGTAGTCTTTCATATCACTTCATTAAACCATGATAACAACCATAAGTTACGCATTATTGTTACCAATTTTGCAGATGATAAAATTAGTATCTTAAAGTAGTTAAGTAACTTATCTAAGATTACACAGATATAGGTGGCAGAACCCGATCTGAAATCCATGTTTTCTGACTCAAATCTACCATATCTCTAATATATTTTGTTACTTCTAATAATGAAATCTCAAATCATGCTCCTGAATTATCTAAAAGGTTAAATTATTTTCAATATCTTCTATTAAGGTAAGGAAATATGTAAGTCAAATGCAATTAAAATAAATGTTTTACCACTTTAGGGAATAAGGTTCAGTTGTCTGAAGATATCATTTTTCCAGAACTCCTTATTTTCCAACGGTAAAGGAGATGTCCAAACGCAAAAGAGAACTGATGATTAGAAGGCAACTGATGAAAATAAAACTTTTTTGGATGAGTTCAACTTAAAACTCAGACAGGCTTGTTTAAGAGTCACTGATCCTTTGAGGTATGGAAGTGTGTTTTATATTTCTAAGATCTTGAGATCATTGGTGGGAAGAAAAGCTGATACTTGAGAGGCATGATTTAAGAGAAGATCCTGACTCATGTAAATTGGAACCCAATGAGCCAAAAAATCCAAATATTTATCAAAATTTTTGCACTAGTTTTGCACCTGATACCCCTGAACCAACTAAGATGAGCAAAAGTTCTCTGGAAGCTAGTTTTCTCAGGATTTCAGAAGTAGAAGATGGATTGGATACCATTGTCCTACTTCCTCCAGGTTAACCTTGGGACACACACTATTATCCTTGGACCAATTTTTCTCAGTTTGCATGCGAGACTGTTCCTTTGGGTCTCTAGGTAGAATTTTGGTTGTCTTCTGGGTCAATCAGTTATCACTTTGACTGAGACTGAGGCTTTACCATCTCACATTGGTAGAAATGCATTTCTTATCTACTTTCTTGTCTTGGGCTTCTAGCAGCTTTTTACTGTGGTGAAATGATTTTTTTCAAGAAGTAATAACAATAATGACAATTTATGGAGTATTTACCAGATGGTAGTCATTGTGAAAAACCCTTTAAAAGTATTCAAACTCAGTTTATTCTGCTAATAACCTTATGTAAGTACTATTTCCATCTGACTTATTATACAGATGAGTAATCTGAGGTTTAGAGAAGTTAAGTAACTTGCCCAGGGCCCTACAGCTTGTAAACATTTTCTATGTAACTCTGGAGATTCTTTCATGGTTTGAAGGACTTAGGAAAAAGCTTGGAACTGTCTTATTTTTGTGAGAGAGGCCCTGGGGAGAAAGGGGGAAAGTGAAAGGTAACAAGTTGACAAGAAAGTCTGTCTAGCACTTGAGAGTCTCCTTCTAGCTAGAAATCTCTATAGTCCTCAGAAAGACAATTGCTTGAGGCCACCATCTTTGGAGATGCACCAAGGAAGATTTGAGTTTTACTTGTATGGCCCCATTTACAAGTTGAGAATCACTGCTCTGCGTGGATGCTTCAAACTCATCTTGGCATTGTAGTCAATGCTTTAATGAAAATGAAGACTAGACAGGAGAAGTCAAAAGGCAAGTGATTTGGGTTCTATTAACATCTTACATAGTTCACTTTCCTATCTTGAAAGGATCTTGTTAATTCCCAGTAAAATGAACCTCTTGTTCTTCTGCTTTTCTGTTTCAGATTGAAAGCATTGTGTTGATTTTCCTGACTCTGCATGTTCCAGCTCACTCAGAATGGGACTGGTTGAGTCTTGCCCTTGGTTTCCATTTGTATATGTTGTTTCTGGCCTCTTTCATGCCTTCTAATCTGTTGGAACTGCAACCCAGTCTTTCCTTTGCTTGTCACCTCTTGGAGTTTCTTCCAAGGGATCTTGATCTTAATTCAATTGTCAGGTTGATCTTAACACTTAATGACTTCATTTTGGTCTACCCTTCCATCTGTCCAGGTCTGTGCCTTAATGGGTAGGTCTGATCCCAGTGTCTATCTACTCTCCCTTCCTCAACTGTCTTGTTTTGAATGCAGGATCATGTTTCATTTATACAGCGTGATCATTCATTCATTTATTCACTCTTCATTTAGTTAGATCCACAGATATTTTTGAAGTTCTTTCTAGGTGCCAAGCCTTTTGTTAGGTTCTAGGTATATACTGATAAATAAAATAGACAAGATTCTTTCCAATGCTGAGAAATTCCTTTACTGGTGTGCCTGCATTTCTTCTTGAAAATCTCTGACTTCTATAGAGTTTCAATCAGGTTATGTGTAAACGAAAATATATACCTGTGCATTTTAAGCATTAAATCAGAATCTTAAAGAATCAAAATTCACTCACAAGAACATTTCTATAAAAACCAACTAAAAATGAATTAAAGGGAAAGGTAAATCTAGTTAAATAAATATATTTTAAAATCTATTATATTATTTTTCAGGTCTAAATATAAGGAAAGGAGAAAATTTTCATTTTAGCTGCTTCACGTAGAGTATGAAACAGGAAACTGCTTGAATTCAACTTCTACCACCATCCAGTGGTTATCCCACTTCACAAAATTTAAGGTGTTTTCTTGTTTTTGGGGGGTGTTACTTTTCATATGTTCAAAAATATACCTACATTCGCCTTTTTGTTTTCACTTGCTGGGAAGACAAATTCTGTGTATGCTGAGGACAATTAAAAATAATCACAGTTCCTCTTTCCCAGTTACTGTCATTGTTATGACCATTGTAGGTTTGTGACAATGTCTGCCTGGACACAGAAATCAGGAGAGAGCATTCATGTGTTAGGGGCTTTTTAGAAATTAACCATCTTTGGTTCAAACTGTGGCATTAAAGTGGATAGACCACATTGCAATTGATGGCATAGGCATAATTTCATGGAAAATGTGTGTTTAGGATCCTAAGGAGATAAGCAAAGGCCCTGTAGTTGTGTTTCTGAAGAGTAAGGAAAAGCAAATGGGGAGCATTTGGGGACAACACATGAACCTGCCACTAAAACTAAGCAGCTGCAGACAGATCTTTTTTCCAAGAAGAGATTAATGAGGGGAAAAAAACTCTTAAATCCTGTGTTGTTAAAACATGCACACACATACAAAACTCAGTGCCACTTGGGTAAATAATAATTTGATTTTTAAAAGACCCCCAGTCTCGGCACTGTGCAATTACAATTTTAACCAGTAACTACAAACTTTAATTAACTAAGCTGTGAAATGCAAACTGTCCTAAGTTACAAAGCATTACATGTTAAACACGACTTCAGAATGGAACTAGCCAATTAAAGCTAGTAATCAAGTTAATACATAAGAGATTCACTGAGTATTGTCCTTTCCTACATTTTATTAATGGTTTGTGTGAAACTCTGCCACAAAAAATGTAGAATTGCTTCAAAATTACAGGCTACACTTCTAATTGAATCAAGAGAAAATAAGTATCAATAAAAGGCAAACTCTGGGAAATGAAACAGTATACGTGATTTAAATTTGGTTGCTTCATACACATTTTGATCATGTACTTTCTTCAAGGTCACCTTGATTTCTCTGTTTATTTTGGAAGTCCAAAATTTATACTATGGGGATAGTTTATTTAGAATGGTGAATCCAAATTTAATGATTCAATAATTCAGAAGATCTTTTTTATTCTTTAGAATGTAGTTTATATCTTAATACTTTGGCATAACTCATTACAATACCACACTTAGCATAGTGCCAAGAATATGAGAGGCATTCAATAAAAATTTGTGAAACTAAACTCAATTCAGCTTGTCTCCATCTAAGTGATGGTTGTTTGATATTTCTTCCCCATTTCCCTTTCTATGAAGTAGACTCTATCGTAGTCTATCTACCATGTCCTATAGGAACTCAAAACTCAATATATCCAAAGAAAAATTCATTCTGTTTCATCCATCCATCTATGATTCATGTCATCTAAATCCACCTAGTTATGCAAACCAGGGACCTTGAAGTCATCCTTTCTTTGCTCTCTTTCAGCAACCCCTGTCCATATCTGTCAAATTTGTCACCACTTGTCCATATCCATGGCCACTGCCTTGGGCATCATCTCTTTGTGTAGTGCATCATCTCTTTGTCTAGACGGGCACAGCATGCTCCTGAATGGTCTACTTGACTTCTTTTATTTCTTATCTCAGTCATTCTATACCCTGTTACTAGAGTTATTTTTCTAAGATAATATTTTCTTCCCTTCCCTTTTGGTAATTTTCCCAAGTATAAGATAGCATCTAAACTCTTCAGCATAATAGATGAGAAACTCCATGGTCTTCAGTAGTTTATCTGTTTCACTCTCATCTATAGCAACTCTCACTATCACTTCCCTCAAGCTGGCTGAAATTCTTGAAGTCCCAGAAGCATGCTGTACACATCTATACATTTGTTTTTTTCTTTACAGTGTTTTCTCTGTCTACTGAATTTCTATTCTTTTTCAGATCTTAGTTAAAATGTCACTTTCTTTGAAGATTTTCTTCTCTTCTCCAGACAGGGATAAATATTCTAGGTTATCTGCCTTTTTTTTTTTTTTTTTTTTAAGATTTTATTTTTTCCTTTTTCTCCCCAAAGCCCCCCCGGTACATAGTTGTGTATTCTTCGTTGTGGGTTCTTCTAGTTGTGGCATGTGGGACGCTGCCTCAGCGTGGTCTGATGAGCAGTGCCATGTCCACGCCCAGGATTCGAACTAACGAAACACTGGGCCGCCTGCAGCGGAGCGCGCGAACTTAACCACTCGGCCACGGGGCCAGCCCCAGTTATCTGCCTTTTAAAGTATTACTTGACATCCTATACTGCTATTTGCTTAGATGTCTGAATCTTCTACTGGATAGTGAATGTGGCTCAAAGATAAATTCCAATGATTCTCACCTCCAGATATTCATGCCTTGTATAACCCCTCTCCTTGAGTGTGAGCCAGACTTACTGATGTACTTATAATGAAAAGAGTGTAGCAGAAGTAATAGGATGTCACTTCCAAGATTTGGTTATACAAAGACTTTGGCTTCTGCCTTGAGTGCTCACCCTCTCTTGGCCTCTCACTTTCTTACCCTAAGGGAAGCCAGCTGCCATGTTGTGAGTTGCCATATGGAAAGGTCCACGTGACAAGGAACTGAGAGTGGCCTCTGGCACACAGGCAGTAAGGAAGTGAGGCCTTTGGTCCAACAGCCTATTAGGAACTGAATCCTATCAACAACCATGTGAAGAACCTTGGAAGAAGATTCCCAGCAATAGAAAACCAACACACTCTCTTCGATATCAAGGCATCAACTGCATCACACTGTCCTTCAAGAAAGATTTATTTGAGGTCTCTTGCTATGTGCTAGCCAGGCACTAAGCTAGGCAGTAGTTCAATAATCAAAACCACAGAGGCCCTTTGTTCTTTTCCTGGATGTCTTTCTCTCCAAAGCTACTTCCTATCTGCCTACAAGCCTGCTCAGGTCTTCCCTATCCTATGCAAATAAAAATGAAAACCCTTCCCTCAGTCCCAGTACTTTCCCAAACTACTATCTTCTCTCTCTTCAATGCGTGATGGGTCCATAGAACAAAAAAGACTGCCAGTATGACTTGGATACAGTAAAAAAGTGAAGAGTGCGTGAGGTGGGGTCAGAGGAAAAGACATAGAAAAAATCATATGGAGCATTATAAGCCATGATACAAAACTTGATTCTATACCAAGTACAATGAGAAGACAGCATCGTTAGTGGTAACTAAACAGCAGTTATATCCATTAGCACTATAGCTTTCAGTGTCTAGACTACTATATGAGCTTGTCAATAGCTTTTTTAAGATCTGGAAAAAAATTCATTGTCTTAAAAATGAAAAAAACTACCCGGAAGATTAGAATCATAAAAGTATAGTTAAATGTCCACAGAATATGATATCATGGCAAATAGTTAAGCACAGTTTAATTCAACTTTACTTAAATGTATACACAGTAGGTTTAAACCATAAGAACAAAATAAATGAGTTATCTTTAAGAAAATTCAAATTTATAAAAATTATTAAAAACCTTTAAAATTTTTATTAGAAGAGTTATATTTAACATGTGACATGGGTGTATTTTTATATGTTTGAAATGATATGCTGTGGGAGCCTCCAAACTTGAAAATTAGCAGCCATGGATCTGCTTGCAAATATCTAAAAAGAGCTGTGTGTCTTGTGGGACAAGAAGGAATCAAAAGGTGAATAATCTCCATGTATATAACTATCGGTAAAAAATGTTCTGGATTTCTCTGGGATAGTAAAAATGCACGCATATATATAACATTGGATATTAAATATCAGACATTACATATATTTCAGGCAGCTAGGTTTTTTTTTTTTAACTTCTATACAAGAAGTATGGAATCAAGACTTTAGCTATAATGTCTATGTCACTAATGTATAATCCTGCCCCTTGAGTAAGGATCAAGTTTATTCTCAATGTCATAACAAGATGTATCTGGCAGTTTTTAAAACTAGACCCAATACATATTTACTTGATATTTCCCTTGACAAGTGTCTGAGAATTTATTTCCTAGCAGACTAGCAGACTGGGTTACCTTTTCCCTTTGTTAATTTTACATCATATTGACACATAAAACCACAAGCTCATATGCTCAAACACACACAAACACACATATAAACACACAATTATAAAGATCAGGCATCTTATATCTCCAAAGAAAATTGAAGTAAGATTTTCGCTTTTCCTTTATGTTTCTAATATAATCTGGAGCCCTGCCAGCTACAACCGAATTGGATACCATCTGTGAAATTAATTTGAAATTCACTAAGTTTAATTTGCTTGCCTCTAAATCAGCCATGGCATCCCTCCAAATTTGTTTTTCCAAGTTTAGACTTTAAATTGTATTCCAAGATCCTGCTCCTGAGTATATTTTGGTTCCTTTCACTAGGGAACTGTCCGTTTTACCCATTAACCATTCATATTTCCTATCTTCCCAGTATTTGAGTTAGTAGCTTTTGTCTCAGACTAAGTCTCAATATAGAGAAGGAACAATGTTTGTTAATCCAGCAAAGAATCAAGGAAATAGTTCCCAAATCACCTAAAAAGTCTTTAGTTGCTGGTTTTTAGGAATATTCACACTGATTTGAAAGTTGTACACAGCAGCAAAGGAGAAGGGTGAGGAAGAACTCAGAACATCCTTTCTTAGTCTTTTTACTGCAGAAGAACCCTTGAAATAACTTTCAGGTCTCAAGGAATCCCTGCATAAAAGTATTATATCTGCATCTCTCTAAACATCACTGTAATCAGTAAGTTGCAGATACAATAATTCAACAACGCTCAATTCTCTTTCAAGTATAGAAAGATGTTTTCCTGTAGATTGGGTTATTTGGCCAACTTCTGAGATTTTTTTTTTGTATGGTTCTCCCTTCTCACATTCATACTAGTAAGTAGTTAAGGTGGAGGAAGCATCAATTCCTTCGGTTTTCTTTTGCTTGTTTTTTTTTTTAAACCTCATCCAAGTAGGCTTAGCGTCTTATCACTAATTTCTACATCCAATTGCTGAGGAGCTATTGTATGTGGTGGATGACATGTACAAGAATAGTTTTAGTCCCTACTTAAAACTGAAAAAATCTTTGCAGCTAAACTTCCTTTAAAAAAAAAAAATCAGGTAGCTCAGCTCAGCTCACCTTTTTTGCAATTATCCTCTTCTTTCCTTTGTCAACTTGAAAAGCAAATTTGCCTAATATTTTTATCTTAAAATGAGTTTATTCAGTAATTGCCAAAAGAATTTTCAATTTGGGATGTGCATGACATGGCAAACCATAGGAAAATCCAGAAAAGAAAGGAGGGGAGCTGCTTTTATAGAGAAAAAGGGAGAGTAGGGAGGAGCTGTTCTAAAGGAAAGTCTGTTGGGGGAAAGTAACAGTTCAGGGCAGCAATCATTTCTCATTGGCTGAGCTATGGCTTTTCTCATTGGTTAGGTTGTTGCTGGGAGGGGAGAGAAATCTTCCTTGAAGTAAAGTAGTCCTACTTCCTGTCCAAGAGGCAAGCATGTGTCTCTTCCTGTTTGGTATAATTGACAACATGTGATAGGGCATGAATGCCCCCCAGCAGGCCTTCCCAATTCCAATTCAATCAGGGTTTTTTGATGTTGTTGTTGATTTCCACACCTTTTAAAGTTTTAAAGAATTCATAAGGCAAAGATAAATTTCTGTTATATAACTGGCTTAAGCCCCCCCCCCCGCCCCCGCCAAAAGGGTTTAAATTATCAAAAGATAGACTTAGTAGGTTTAGTTTAAATAAAAGTTACAGAGGCTGACCTGGTGGCGCAATGGTTAAGTTCACACATTCTGCTTTGGTGGCCTGGAGTTCGCAGGTTCGGATCCTGGATGTGGATTGGCGCACCGCTTGTCAAGCCATGCTGTGGCAGGCGTCCCTCATATAAAAAGTAGAGGAAAATGGGCATGGATGTTAGCTCAGGGCCAGTCTTCCTCAGCAAAAAGAAAAGAGAGCTGAATTGGCAGAGGATGTTAGTTCAGGGCTAATCTTCTTCCCCAAAATAAAATAAAATAAAAGTTACAATAGATTTTAACAAATGTTATTTATGATATGAAGATTATTGACAGTGTCATTAATACATTGACTTATTGTACAGATAGTGGAGCCTTTTCAATTTCTGATACTGCATTTGTCCTAGCATTTTACTCACTTGAATATTACATGCTGGCATTATTAGGTTCTTAACAATTATATAACCTTTACTTTTTGGGGTCATAAGTTCTACTAAATACCTTGGCTCCTGGGCCTCTTCACTGTTATTATTTTTTTATTTCACTGGTATTTTTATTGTTATTTCACTATTATTATTTTTTTAACAAAAGTTTTCCTCTCTTTTGAGATTCCAATAGCCATTTAAAATAATTATCCACTTTATTTATCAAATGGATATGATTTATAGTTGTGTCTTTTCAATTTTGCTGCAATTCTGTGTTGTTGGCCATAGAGGATGTACAAAAATATTGGACAATTTGGATTACCAGCCCATTTAAAATCATTGATAAATAGCTTTCATTGTAGTACTGGACTTGTGTGTGTGTCTTTTTCACTACAGCAGTGAAATGACTTGGAAGATTGTAATTCTTCATCAGTAGATATATCATACTTGTTTGTAGGCCAAGGACTAGAATCTTTCTCTTCCATCTTATACCTGCCTTAGAAACTCATCACGTTATATGATCAGATATGCTTTAAAAAAAATAACGTTAATAACATATAAAGCATAAATGCATAAAAAATAACTAAATGAGAAAATCACCCAAAGTATGAAAACTTCACAAGATAATAGCGTTTGAATTTACACGATTCATATATTGCAATGCTCACAACAACAACAAAGTAGCAGGGGGCAGCTAAGCCACAGCATGTAAAAATTCCTCTTTCAGGATAGAAATTTCTCATAAGTCAGTTGGTGGCACATGGTGGTAGGTTGGAGAGATAAGCTGACACCATCAGCTTCCTGCCCTCCCTTTTGTGCAATAAAGCGCTCACCAATTATCAATGACCTCCTTTATCTCACATCAAAAACTAAAAATTGATTCGAGCAAATGAACATGGTCCTACTGAGCCCTGTCATACAGCCTGAAAGACCTCTTTCAAAACACCTAGCAGGGCTGTTCAGTTACTGTTTACCTCTGCAAGCACTAACATTGAGTGGCACATTAAGTTAAAAACATAGTGTACTTTTTTTCCCAATCACAACCAGTTGTGGAACCCCTAGCCACAAATCTGAAAACCCTAAGATTCCGTGGAACCCCTGCTGAAAAACACTGTTTTACATTGAGTAATCCAATCTCTTCTTCCCTCCCTACCTTAGAGTTATCAGAGTTATCCAGTGAGATTCTCTCGACTGAAAAGTTCAAAAGAATTTTTGTGCCTCTACTGAAAACACAGTACAGCAATTATCTTGTGATTTAGAGCTTGGCCTATCCACCCCTGCCGCCCCGCTCCCCCCCGCCCCCTCCGGCAAGGCATTTTCATGAGAGAACCCAGTTGTGACAGACATGGAGATGTGCTGTTCACTTCCCCTCTCAAGAAAGGACTCCTACTCAGCTGTAAAAGGTGTGGTTGCTTGACAATCTCCAGCTATTTTTCCTCCTGATCCACCTCAACATTTGAGCCAAGGTCTTGCTATTCTCAGGGCAATCCCTGTCTAGTGACTAAGCAAGGTGGTGTATGAGGGCCTGGCCATTTGCACTCAATGTGTGGCTTCCCCAATGAGCAGTCTTTGCTCTGGAGCTCTCCTTTGGCCTGGGAGAGACTTCTGAGATGTGTATCACAGTCTAATGGCTCCCCCTGCCCAATCGCATTTCTATCCTTTTCCTTTTAAAGGAGTTACTCTCTAAGAAACTGTTTGTGTTCTGAAGTCCATCTCAGACTTTCCTTCCTGGAGAATCCAAAGTGGCACAGTTGGTACCAGGAGTGGTCTGAAAAAGCAAGTGGTAAGATGGGATTTTGAAAACGGCCAATCACTGGCTGGCTGATAATAAAAATCCTATCCCTCATGATTAGACCCTAGCACAAGGTGGTGGTCCAATTGTTAAAATGTTCACTCATGGTGAGCTGGAATGGCGTCTTGCAGAAGGGCATGTAGTAGCCAGGGCAAATTGTTCAGGGTTTAAAATATACTGAGAATAAAGGTCAAGACAATAGAATTAGATGGGTTATTGCTAAGTCACATTGAATCTCTTTGCTAACTTATTAAGAAGCCCATATCTTACACAGCAGAGGAGCAGAAAAAGCTGAAGATCAAGCGCAAGATTTAGTAGTCAAAGCGGCTGAGCTGTAGAAATGACTGAGCATTCAAATAAGGCAGATCTGTTATGTTAAAGTCAAGACTCTAGTTGGGAAAACCTAGGACCCTGATATGTGGGATGGGGACATGTGGCCTGAAGATTTGATTTCCTAGACTTATCTGATCTTCTGAGCCTACAGAAGTTGCCTGCTCTTCCTGTTAAGAGCTAGTGCCTGCCCCCTCTCCACTCCTTCCACCAAGCGAGAAGAGAAGATAACAGGTATCTTACCTTAGAAGCTTCCCCCACTGCTTTCCAGCCCCCAGGCCTATAACCAGGGTTAAGCAGCAGCATAGTCCAGCCAGGGATGAGCTGCAGCTGATAAGTGAGGACAGGGACTCCTCCAGAGGAGCTACAAGACCTAGATGGCATGGACCAGCAGGGGCTGAGGTGGACTATGGTTGGACCCTGAGGTTTCCTGATCAAGGGAGCCCAAACATAGGATTGATTATTGGAGAGTTTATTGAGTTGGGGGTACTTGTTTGGGGTACAGGATTTAATACCCTGGCGAGGGCCTCAGGGGATGGTGCAAACTTGGAGCCAGGATGGCTCCTAGAGTCTAGATAAGGCAATGGCCCACACTGAGTGAGGTTGAAATACTTAACATTGCCTAGTGAAAAACACTAGAGAAAGGAATTAAATGGCTAAGTGAAGTGGACATGCTGGAGTGGTTATATTAACCCGAGGGTAGAAGAATCACCAGAGGATTATATTCCATAAGATGGTTCCCAATCAAACTTTCACCTAGGCCATCAGGAATCCAGTGGCGAGAGGGACATCGGCATCACTATGGAGTTCAGTGTTGGCTTTCTTCTGTAGACCAGAGCTGAAGGTAGGAGAGACTGTCATAGAAGTTGGCTCACTAATAGCAATGGGGGATAATAGAGTTCCAAAGCAATAGAGGCCAGGAAATAGTTCCTAACACCACAAACTGGGAGATCATTATTTTTACTGAGCACAGACAGGATTGGAGTGGCAGCCAAGGGAAACTAATCCACAGACAACTATGAAGATGGCTAATAGAACATGATTATATTTTGCCATGGGAAAATAGATGGATTGCCAAAAAGATCAAAAGAAAACAAGAATTGAGGAACAGAAGTCTGAAGTCTGTTGCTCAAACAAAGCAACATTCCCTTGCCTAGTTTCTAGACTTGAGTCAGTTTGCAGACTAGGATCTACTGACTCAAGAAATATGAGGTCCTCAGGAGGAGGAGTCTATTACACACTGTAATGGTTTCCCCATCCTTCTCCAAAAGAGCCAACAGCCTACTCAAGTGACTATGTACTGGGTAGGGGTAACGCCTAAACATGCAGAGGCCAATTGGACACAGGATCTGTGTTGACGCTGGTATCTAGTGACCTGAAGCATTATCTTGCCTCCTCTCTTGGAGTGGGGCATGTGGGAGGCAGGCAATAAAAGGGGTCATGGCCAAATTCCAGCTGTGATTGGTCTACTGGGTCTTCAGACCAGTGGTCATTTCTCCATTCCTTGAATGTATATTTGGGGTTGACACACTTGGCTTTTGGAGTAACTCCCACATTGCATCCTGGTCCTGTGGGATAAAAGCTATCACAGTGAGGAAGGTCAAGTGGAAGCTTCTGAAACTGCCCCTTTATGCCTTGGCCAGAGTGATCATTCAAAAATAAGGTCACATCCTGAAGTAGATGTTGGAGATTAAGGCTACTCTTAAAAATCTAAAGGATTCAGTGATGATGGTCTCTATCATAGCTCAACTTAATTCTGTTTTTCCCTACAAAAACCAGGTGGATCCTAGAGAATGACTACAGACCACCATAAAATCAACCAGATTGTAGCTCTGATCATAGCTGCTGTGCATGATGTGCTTTTATTGCAACAGCAGATTCATAAGGTCTCAGGCACATAATATAGAGCCATTGATTTTGCAAATGTATTTTCTGTTAAAATCAGGAAAGGGGATCAGAAACAGTTCACCTTCACATGGAACAAAAACCACTATTTCATTTACTGTTTTGCCCTAAGACAAAATTCTCTTGTACTCTGTAATGTTATAGTCAGAAAAGCTCTGGACCATATGGACATCCTATACAACATCACATTTATCCATCACGTGGATGGCATCATGTTGATCAGACAGAACAGGCAAGGAGGGGCCAGCATACCGGAGACCTTGGAGGGACACATGCCCTCCAGAGAGTGGGAGTAAATACTTTGAACACTGAGGGAACTGCCATTCACATAAGATTTTAGGGGTCCAGGGGCTAAGAGTGTGCTAGATCATCTGCTTCCAAGCATATTGTTGTAACTTGCATCCATCCTCTACCACAAGGAAGCACAAGGCCTAGTCAGCCACTTTAGGGTCTGGAGGCAACACATTCTACACCTAGGAATACTGCTGTGACCTTTATAGTGAGTGACAAGAAAGGCTGCCCACTTTGAAGGAGACCTAGAGTAGGAAAGGACTCTGTAGCAGGTCCAGGTTGCAGCCACTTGGGCAGCAGACCCTTGGGTGGGGCAGAGAGCACGTGGGGTGAAGAAGGGAAATAAGGCAGGAGAGGCAGGTCAATGGGCCAGAGTCAGGGACTGAGGGCCTTTAGTGCTCTTCTGAAGAATATGTTCGTTCTCTCATAGGCAATAGGGAGCCATTAGTTTCCTGTTTTGTTTTGTAAAAGAATAGCTTAGCAATCGAAGTTCTTATAGAAACTTTGATAAGGTCCCATGTACAGAATGGATTAAAGGATGCTGGGTGCTATAAGAAGGTAGTTTAGCCTTTCATATTTTCTTGTTCCTCCCCATCTCACCTCAAACATGCTCATCCGAAACATTTATCTAGATTAGGGCTTGGGAGAGGAGGAATGAGGGTGAGATTGTCCGCATGATATATTCCATTTTGTCCTTGCTTGATTGAGAGCTAGTTTTTTCTCACTTGTTAGTTAGTTATAGAGTGTTTTTTTCATTCCCTGCTCCAGAAGACTGGGGCAGTCCTTTCTATCAATGCCTTCGTTACTACACAGATCCACTACAACCAAATTGCCTGTCTTGGGAATTCATTACGAGTATGTTGTATGTTGTACCTGTATGTTCTAAGGGCTACCTTGCCTGTAAAGGACTCTTGAGTTCCTTGGAAAACAATGTTATTTGTTTTTTAGCAGCTATTTCAGAACCTCCAAAAGTGTTTGACTTCCAACAGACTGAAAATATTTTCTAAAAGAAAAACACAGTGAAACTATTATTATATTTTATGTCTAAACTATTAGACATAAAAATATGTCTAACATATTTAGACATAAAACAATGAAACGCTTGTAATAATCAAGATAATCAAAGCAAATGAGGTCTTTTAATATAAAATTTTGCTTCTATGATCAGGATAATTGAGTTAATTCTTTAGTTCACTTGCAATAACAAATATTTGTAGAATTAATGTATTAGTCATAATTCATATTAGAAAACAGTAATGCAGTTGGCCAAATATGCCTTGAGACAAAAAAAGAGAGAAAAATTACATTTTGCTCTCCAAACTCTCCTTTTTCTTTTAGTGAAACCTTCTATTGTATTGAGCAATATATAAGCATAACCTAGAGGTGACCTTGTAGGTTGCTACTTCTTGCGTTTTTCCTAAGAGTTGGTAGTTAGAATCAGGAATTTCCAGATGAGTTTCAGTGTGTTTCTCCTCAGAGTAAGGACAAGTTAGCGTTTGAGTAAGAGCTCCCTCCACTGGAATCTGAGCCTTAAAACTCTTTTTGGCCTCGTATCTACCTTCCTTCAAGAAGCTCCCCTTCCTGCACCCCACCTCGTGCTGACAGATTAAACCAACACAACATTGAATAATGTCATCCAGGAAAACTGCAAGTAAGCCCATTTATCAATCCAGGGAGGCTGAACCGGAGAGAAAAAGAAAAACTCATACGGCTCCTCCTGTCATTCGTGAATCACGTCAGCCGTACAGAATATGTTCTGGGAAGTTTAGAGCGTAAACTGACTGTAATCACATGCCTTCAAGGTCTCAGCCCAGTTTTTCATCAAATGCAGCTTTTCATGAATTATTGCTTTCAAGGAAAAGTTGGAGATTTACATCCCCAAAGCTCTACCCCAGGGTCACTGCTTTCTTTAGGAAAGTTTACAAATTTGGGCTATATTTCTAAAAAATGAAAACTTAGGATGTTTCATATTGTTTTAGGGCATTTGGGTTAATCAAATATTCTAGTTAAGTTTGAGCGACCTCTTTTGTCATACTTAGATTGCATATTTTCAATGAATTGGAATAAAATAAGACCGGATAATTAACACAAACTAAATAGGTCATGTTCAACCATTCTTCTGAGGTCTAGGTTCACCCTTATGAATATTCATTACTAGCTATGTAACCTTTATTAAGTTACATAAGCATTTTGAAAATGTTTCTTCATCTAAAAATACGGCTGTTAACACTTTACCTACCCTAAATGTTTGTTCCAAACATAAACGAAATAATGAATGTGAAAGTGCTTTGCAAACCATGAAACCTATTATGGGAGATATGGCTAGGAAATGGTGAGAGAGATGTTTTCAGAGTGACTGGCTGAGATTTATAACAAAATCTGTGAATAAGTATCACATATAGAATTAATATCATTACTATAGAGACACACTACATGACATAGAATGTACAAATACTGGTTAATAGAGAAAACTGGCTAACCAAATAACATTTGACCTAATAGACAGCATTATGTTTTCACACAATAGAAACACACTAATGACTTCTTTTTCTGATGTTATTTTTCTAAACCCAGTTCTTTTCCATTTGAAAAGAAAGAGAAAAAGTGAAATTTCATCTTGGAAGTTTATTGTGGATTTCTTTTTTGAGTGAGCAAATATTTCTAACTTACAATTTGATAGGTTCAGTCAAATTTGAGTATTTTTGCATAAATTGCCCTGTCAAAGTCAACATAAACCAATTGATGCATACAGTCCTGCGAAAACAAATTAGATTCTGTGATCACAGTGCTGCATGAGTGTGTGTATATACTTACTATGTTCAGTTTCACCAGTGTCTACTCCTGACCACGTTCCTCCTTCCCCCATGTCACAAATCCAATCGCATCAGTAGGAGCTCACATAAATCTTGGTTGAAGGTAGTCACTATACCTTCATATGGCAGAAATATCAAACTCCCTGGAAGAATGTTGAAATTAAATATTATAATTTTTCAAACATTGAAAAACATCAGAAGCATCTCACATGTGGGTTTCCAAAGTATCTTTCAGATATTTTTCCAAGGAGTGATTTCTCCTTATCAACTGGAAATCATTATATAATTGGCTTAATAAATGTTTGCTGATGGTTCTGATATTGAATTATTTCAGAATTTATTTTGTTTCCTGTGACCAAAGAAGATGAGAAACAAACTCCTGTCCTCAGAGGTTCAAGTTTTATTATATATATGTACTTATGATGGCTGCATCTCATCACAGCCATCTTTTCCTTATTACCCTGTCTTTCCTGCTAGAGTTGTGAACTTCCTTCTCAGTGTTCTAATAATTCTTTGTATATTGCACAACGTATTGTGTCTTTTTTGAAAATTATTATTTCTTTCAAGGACTCTGAACTCCTTGAAGGTGTTTTTTATTTCTTGAATACCTAGCACAGTGCCCGGTGTCACCACTGTAAAGAATCTCAATATATTGTTGTTGTATAATGAAAGAGTAACAAAAGAAAATACTTGCGTTCTCTCTCTGCCTTGTTAAGATCCTTGAGACCTGACAAGGTGATATCCTCGGGAAAATATTCTTAAGCATAGGGGCAACTGCTTGCTGATTTAACAATTGCCTATAAAGTCTACTAAAAAATTCTGAACTTCCCAGGGGATAAAAGTAAATGATAATTTTTTGTTGTGGTGGTTCAGGGCTGAAACATTTGAAGTGAGCAGCTGGAACCATATGCTCCTTGCACTTTGTTCCTACATAAGGAGAAATGAAAATTCTGAAAGGACATCTGTATTGTAAATCAAAATACATTGCTGAAATCAATGTTGAGTTGACATTCCGCTTGCAAATATTCTTTTGAGATTGCTTCTTATAAATCTCTTTCCCATCTGGTTTTTATGTCTGCTCTGGGACTTGTATGCACATAGTCGTCTAGGATCTGTTCAGAATGTTGAAATAAAGTGTGTGGTTTTTAATAAAAGGTTAGCCGGGAGGGGAAGATACTGTCTTGGTCATGTCTAAGCTGCTTATATATCTTGTAGTTCAGCTTAAGTTTTGGAAACTTTGGGAAGTGTTTTTTGGCATAAGAAAACTTATTTGAAGTACAAGATAATCCTACCCTGTAACTTATATCTTTGTAAAGAACATTTGCTGGATGGATAATTTTTATTTTTAAACACAGGAAGAGTGAGCAGCAGAGAAAAGTTGGTGATTGCATTTTCCTCTTTTACCATGATTGTACTACTTCCATTAAATTAATGATGGAGAGGAGCAATTGTTTATATAAAAGTTTCTTTCCTTATTAAAAGTTAGCTAATTTGGGGATGTTTAACTCTTCTTAAAAGACAAATTCAATGATGACAAAGAAAAAAATCAATCTGAGATGTGTCATGATAAAAAAGCCCAGGATTATAACTTAACATCTGGAATTGATATCCCTCCTTGAGTTTTATGAGGGAATGGTGTTCTGAGTGGACTCTTGCAAGGACCATCATCATCACATAGCATTTACTCAATTCTAGTCTCCATTTTCAGTTTGGTGGTTAGTCTTTACACAGCAACTAATTTTGGATACATAGAAGCAAAAAAACCCATCATCTTACCACTGAGAAGTATGAAGTTGGTCTTTGCTCTCCCATCTTCTATCGGGGGTGTGTGCTTGCGTGTGTGTGTTTGTGTGGGTATCTGCCCATACACTTGTGTGTGCGTCAGGGCATCCGAGACACAGACGGGAAGAAGAGAAAGCAAGGAAGAAACTCGACATGACCCTGAATATCTTCCCTGCCAAGGAAGCAGCTAAATAGAGAGCTTTCTCTATTTAGAGAGAGCTGGGAGCTTTCTCTCTGAGAATAATGATAAGGCTACTGACTTCAATTTTGTAATTTTGGGGGGTTCTTTTTGACTTAAGCAATACAGAGTAAGAAATCATGGAAGGAATAAAGGGAATTGAAATTTTGCCCCTTATAGACCTTTGGGGACCATTATTGTGTCCATTGGAGATAAAAGGGAAGGATATTAAGTCAACCTCAGCATCTTCCTCCTTCCACTGGAGTCCCCTCATACTTGCATTTAACGTCGTCCTGCCCACCGCGCCCCGCCCCGGTTACTGCAATAAATCCACAGGTCTGTTGTCATATATTAGAGTTTTAGACTTAAATTTAGAACAGAATGGGACAAACCATTTAGCAAAGTGGAATACTTAAAAATTCTCTACTGATCCTTCATTTACCGCTAAGGATGTCACAATTATCTTAAAAACAGAATGGCTTTCATGCGTTGACATCTGAATTTAGACTTCTCTTTTCTTTCTTTGTTTAGTGTAGCACAGACGTTTTCAAACTTTGATATCTATGAGGAAGAGATTTCCAATGGTAACTTTGTCTATAAATGCTTTTAACTTTACTTGTTGACTTAAGACTCTCACCTTTGCTTAAACTGTAACTCTCCTTATATTGCTCCCCCAGGCTTCTATATTCTAGAAGCAGTTTAACAGGATACCTGCTCTGTGGCCATCTTCAGGAGGGATTTTATGGCTGATATCCCATGTAATGCCATGTCCCTGTGTAAACTTACAGTCCACTCTCATTTACGTAATACATGCGCATGACCAATAATAGTTTCTCCCAAGCTCAAGAATAAGCCCAGAGTGCAGTGGGCACTCCCTTCCTAGACCTAAAGTCAACAATATCACCACCCACATCATATTCCTTACAATTAGGTTACCAAAATGTCAATTACACTTAGACTCTAGAAAGTGTGCCTGTTAGATTACAAATGTTTACAATTAGGCCTCCCCAACATTAGATAATATCAAACTGAGGGGACAACCTGGGGCTTTGCTTCCTAATTTTTAACCATTTCATCCAGATGGCTTGTAAAGTAAATATGTTTCATGGTGGTTGCTACTGCATTCTAATTCCCCTTTATTTGTTTGTCAGTCTGTCTTTAACATTGGACTTTATTCACTCTTTCTTTCTCCTGTGCTTCCATCCACCATTTCACGTGGAGCTTTCTTTAACTTTCTCTTGTCCATCATTAGAGAGTCATCTGCTCATTGCCCAATGATCTGTAACTAAATATGGTGATACCTTCTATGAAATAAAACAGTTTCTTATTAGTCACATCACCCTTATCTGATATAGTGAGAGCACTCATGAGTTTGTGCTGTGATGGGTGAATGAATGTTTGTGTATGCGTGGTGTGTGTGCATAGTAGGCAGTAGTGTGCCTCTGTTGATTTAATTAGTGATGTTCTAGAACAGGTTCTATGCCTGTTGGCCTCCGGAGTTGTTTGGGACAGAGTTTACAAAAACAAGTCATTTTGATGCCAGACACTTTCTCTTTCTACTACACCACGATGGCTATTATATTTCTATTACATTACAGGGCTATAAAGACAATAAAGGCCAACTTAATGTAGATCGTGTCACTTCTGAAGTGGTCCCTATGCAAGACAACTGAAAGCTCTCTGGCCCATTGGGAAGAAGTGTCATGTAGTATAAATGGTGTCAAGGGTTTATCATTCTTCAGAGACTGATTCATTTGAATATATCCTCAAGTAAGGTGATGTCAAGACTTGTTCATAAACTGGATCCTTTTTTCCCCTAAACACCTGAGTGAATAGATATATATTCTGCCCAGCTGAACCTCAAACTTCTGAGCAAATATGCGGATTGGTGAGAGGCATTAAAAGATGGTTGTTTTGTCCAAGAGTCAGCTTCAAAAGACAGAGACTGGCATCCAGTGAATGATCCAGCTATCACAATACTTATTTTGAGACAAACAGAATCATGGTGTGGAAAGTGGCAAAAGGGAGAATTTATGGGTGTCTCCTCAGACACATAGACAAACACCAATAAAAGCAACATAAATGCAGGGCAACTTTTTACACATGCTTGTTTCAGCAGATGTGGCTACCTCTATCAAGATTCTGTCGGTGAAGATGCAAAGGACGGCTTTTCCCCCTCGATTGATCTATATATCAAGGAAAAGTAGAACCCAGACAATCTCTGTCATACCTTCTGGAGAGGCCCATTTGTCTCATGTCACAGAGCGTGGTTTCTGTGAGAGAAATAGAGGTGGAGAAAGGAGAGGAGAGGAGAAGGAATCCCTTGATATTCTCTAGCATCGTGGCCATCAAGGTGCTCAGGACTTTCTTTTGGTGTGAGAGATTTTAAGCCCTTACTCAAATACATGTTAAAAGCTAAGTACGGAGACTCAATATATAAAAAATGTGAATTCTAAGAAGGTTTGGATTCAAGCTGTGATGTGTGTGTACATGTGTGCATATGAATGACAGTGTGTGTGCTTGTAGCTAATGCCCTATGGATTTTAAAGTTCTTATCTACCTGTTTTATATAAAAAGACAAATACACATTGTAGGTTTAGTAAATTTAGTAAGTTAGATCGTTTAGAGAATCGTGTTAAGAAGTTTGGTCTTCAAAGAGGCATACAGTATCTTTAAAGTGTTAAGCAGGAGTGTGAAATAATCAGATATTAATTTTAATACTATGCTCTGCCTGCTGGGTAGAAAATAGATTGGAAAAAGATAAAAGTAAATGAGGTAAAACTGTTAGGAAGTTCTTTGTAGATGGTGGTGGCTTGATCTTGGGTGATGGGTGTGGAGATTTTGAGAAGCGAACAATTGTGAGGTTTAGTTAAGAGGTGGAATGGACAGTACTCAGTGATAGGTTGGCCATGGGGCTAAGGGACAAGAAAGTGCCAAGCCTGGTTCCCACATTTCTGGCATGAGCTACTCGATGAGTGGTGTTGAATAATGGAGGAGGGGCATATTTGAACTGAGGATAGATGCTTAGGAAGAAAATGAGTTCAAGTTGAGTTATATTCAGTTTGAGATACTGGTGAGACATTCAAGTGGAGATGAAGAATTAGGAAGTGGCTGTATGTGTCTGGAGCCCAGAAGAAGGTCTTGGAGGGAAACACAAAGTAAATTAAATGGTATTTGAAGTCATGAGAGTGGATGAAACGATAAATGAGAGTGAAGTAAGACACGAGTAAGAAGTGAAGACACAAAGAGGACCAAGACCAAACCTTAAAGAATGTCAACACTTATAAGGTAGATTGAACATGAGAAATTTCCAAAGGAGACTGAGATGGAGAGGTTGGAAAGCTATGAGGAAACTCAGGAGAGCGTATATTTGTGGAATTGAAGGGAAGAGAATATTTCTAGCAGGAAGAAGCTGATGACAAATCGCCTAAGATAACTGGAAAATGCACGTTGGGTTTAGGAACTGGAGGGAGGTCATTTGTGACCTAAGCAAGAGCAGAGTTAGTTGAGTGGTGGGAACAGATGCAGAATGGAATCACCTGAGAGTGAATATGACACATGGAAGTGAAGGCTGTTTGTGAAGACACTCTTTGGATAAAAGTTGCTGTTAGCTGGAAAGATAGAAGGGTCAATAGTTTGAGAGCCATGTGTGATTCAAGGAGGGTTTTACTGTTGTTACACTGTTGTTGTTGTTGGTTTTTCTTTTTCTTTCCTTTTGGTGAGCAAGATTCGCTCTGAGCTAACATCCATGCCAATCTTCCTCTATTTTTTAGGTATGTGGGCCTCCTGTACAGCACGGCCGCTAATAGAACAGTGTAGGTCCATGCCTGGGAACCAAATCTGGGCTGCTGAAGCAGAGCACACTAAACTTAACCACTAGGCCACAGGGGCTGGTCCCATTCTTGTTTTTTTTTTTTTTAATGGGGAAAATTGTAACACATCTGAATGATTATGGCAAGTGTCCAGGAGGTAGCAAGAATTTGAGGATATTACCACAGTGTGGAGCAAGCACAGAGGCAGCTAGCCAGGGACTTAGATGCCAGAAGCTCAAAAGGCAAACTATGCACACACACGTATACATACTCACATGCACTCATATGCACACAAATGCACACATACAGGATTCCTAAGAAATAAGTAGCTGGTGAGAGGTATTCTGCAGGCCACATTGATTATCATAATAGATAGCAATCATGCCAGGGCAGTGCTAATTTCTTTATTTATACTGGCTCAATCCCCACAGCACACTAGAATGGAAGCTCCATGAAGACTGGGATCCTTCTACATTTTGCTCTTTGTTGTGTTTCTCAGTGCCTAGAACTGTGCTTAGCACATAGTAGGCCCTCAATAAAAATGTATTGAATAACCGAATGAGTTCCATAGCTTTGGTTGTTCCAATTTTGTAGATGAGGGGACTGAAAATCAGAGAGGTTAACTAACTTGCCCAGTTACAAAGGATACAAGTAAGGACGTCTGGATTTGTACCCTATTGAGGTCTTGATTAACATGCTAAGTCGCCTCCCATTTTGAATCATATTAGATGAAACAAACATTTTTTCCAAATTTTTGTGTTCCCACGTGCTACACCCATCATTCCAAGGGATTCTGAAGTATTAGAATCAAGCTTATCAGAGCTTTAAGAAAGTATTGTCGTTGACATCTGTCCAACATCAGTTTGATTACCTATGAAAAGAAGGCATTACCAAGCATCCAGGTCCTTATTTCAAGAGCAGTCAGCAAGTAGAAGCCTGCTTCTTTTCCCTTCAAACCATGCACATCCTAAGTTCAGGCGTCCCTTTGGTTGCCATATTCCCTCTTGTGCTCAGCTGTGAATGTACATTCTTTCTTTTCCTATCTCAGTCCAGGCCTTCGAGATATTTTTGCCTGCCTCTCTTAACTTATGCCTGTAATAAGCATTGTCTTTCTTTTTTCTTTTCTCTCTTTTCTACCTCTGCCTTAACTACTAAATCCCAGCTTTGATCCAGCTTTTCCAGGATGCTAATATCTCGTGAAATCCTGAGGGCCTGGGAGCTCCAGAGAGCTAGTGTTTCTGCCGCACTGGACAACAGAGGATGAGCTTTCTACACTTAAAACAGGAACTTTGAGAGGCAGAATGGAGGCAGTTCTTGATAAATGCAAATGGCCATTTCAGCGAAGGATGAAATGAGAGGAAAATAATCCAAAATACAAAGAAGAAGGTCAATGAAAGGTGAGAAATCCTGACAAAACGAAAAGAAAAATATTTCCGTTGGACATGCTGAGCTTATTTCTAGTGAGGCAGATTTGAAATTCCAAATATTATTTGTAGCTTTATATAATTATGTTTAGGTTAATTCTATAGTAAAATATATTAGTTCTCATTCTCAAATGCGAGTTCAATTTTCAAACAATCCTTTTTCATACTGGTAAAGGTGCATTAGAGAACTTCTTCAGGATTGTTGCACACAGAAATCTTTAACAGGCTTGACTCTAAATGACTCCTGAAGTCAAAACACTTATGACTAGTTCAATAGACCACGTAAATAGTACTCCTGCAAAATTCTGCATGACAGGCTGGCCCTGTGGCCGAGTGGTTAAGTTTACGCACTCCATTTCAGCAGTCCAGTGTTTTGCCGGTTCGGATCCTGAGTGTAGACATAGAACTGCTCATCAGGCCATGCTGAGGCAGTGTCCCACATGCCACAGCCAAAGGCACTCACAACTAGAATATACAGCTATGTACTAGGGGGCTTTGCAGGGAGGAAGAATGAAAAAAAAAAAAGAAGAAGAAGATTGGCAACAGTTGTGAGCTCAGGTGCCAATCTTTAAAAAAAAAAATTCTGCTCAACAAAGTGTGATTTATACCTGGATATATTGTGGGCTACTTTAGACTTCTGTAATCCTCTGCGTCTGAGACAGTAAAAATGATCTCATGCTTATTTCTCCCCGTTGGCTTAATTCTGTGTTCTGTGTTTATTATAATGGCCATGCCACTAGCTCCTAGGTATTGCTATTGTGATGCTCATCTAATAAAGTTTTACAATGGAAAGTCTTGAATCTTCTGGAAGGGAGAAAAAACTGCTTACTTTTCCCCCCAGCTTTTTTTTTTTAATTGGTGAGGAAGATTGGCCCTGAGCTAACATCTGTTGCCAATCTTCCTCTTTTTGCTTGAGGAAGATTGTTGCTGAGCTAACATCTGTGCCAGTCTTCCTCTACTTTTTGTATGTGGGATGCCACCTCAGCGTGGCCTAATGAGTAGTGCGTAGGTCTGCACCTGGGATCTGAACCCACGAACCCTGGGCTGCAGAAGCAGAGTGCGGTAACTTAACCACTATGCCTCTGGGCCAGCCCCTACCCCCAGCTTTATTGAAATATAATTGATATTTTAAAATTGTGATGATTTTATGTACATATATATTGTGAAATGATTACCGCAATCAAGTTAATTAACATACCCATCCCCTCACAGAGTTACTTTTTTTTTTAGTGGTGATGGTGAGAACATTTAAGATCTACTCTTTTAGCAAATTTCAAGTATACAACACAGTATTATTAACTGTAGTCACCACACTGAACATTAGGTCCCCAGAACTTATTCATCTTGTAACCAAAAGTTTGTACCTTTTGACCAAAAAACAGCTTATTTTTGAGAAGTATATTAATTCTTCATAGTTGCCAGACTAGGATTTACAAATTTTACCTCTGTGTGGTCCTGGATTCAATCCGGGATTACCAAACTATCTGAGAGAAGATTAAATGGCATTCCTAATTCAGAGATTTCGGCTGGTTAATACCTAGAGCTGTACTGACTGCTATTATATGGCTTATTCTCACTCACCTCTGATGTGATCCACTGGCAGTTCTTGCTCACTCGCAGTAAAAGTGGTCATCAAGGACACCTGGCAGCAGGGTGACAGCAGTTCAGCGTCGGATATCAGATCCACTGTCTGTCTTTAGACAAGTGAATTAAACTCTCTCAGTCTATGCTTTCATATTTTAAAATGAATAGGGCAAGTGACATTCATTTATTTCTTCAAATATTTATTATCTATATTCTAGATACTGTGCTTTTTGTTTGAGATACAACATTAGACAAGATAGACCGTGTCCCTGCCATCATGGGACATACTGGATAGTAGAAGAGAAAAACAGATAAGCAGGAAACTCTAAAACATTGAAATAGACGACACCGGAGGAAGCATAAGTTCCAAGATCATGTGCTGTCAACTTTATTAATCTTTTAGGTGGATTGCTGATTATTTGCATTTCTTTGAATTTGTCATGCACTCTCCATTGTCTCCATGCCTTTGAAAATTTTCCCTCTGCCCAGAACAGCAGTTACCCTATTCTTCACCCAGCTAATGTCTACACAGTCTCCAAGGTCCAGATCCAGCATGACTTCTCAGGGAAACCTTCTTTGAATCTCTGAATCTGGTTTAGATGTTCCTCCTGGAGTGTACCTAGCCTTTGTCTGCATCCTGCAATCACATTAGCTTGACTTTGTTTACTTACCTCTGTCCACTGTTAGGATCTGAATTCAGTCAGTGTAGGAATCTCACCTTACAACTCTTTATTCCCAAGACACAGTCTAATATTTGACATATAGACATTTTTCTGTAAATCTGTGCTGATCATGCAAATATCAAACATTTATTGAATACCTACTATGTGCCAGGCACTGTAAATGGGTTTACTTCCATCATGTTATTTACTTTAATTTTCGCAATAACCCTCTGTTGTTGTGTTTATCCTATTATCCCACTTTAGAGATGGAGAAACTGAGGCTCATAGAGGCTCAGTAATTTGCTCAAGGTCTCACTGAAAGAGAAAACCAGAATTTGAAGCTGGTTTTCCAGAAATTTCCTTCTTTTATTCCACCACTGAATCAAAATCGTGGGTTTTACTTGTATTAATGTGTGTGTGTGTGTGTGTGTGGTG
This sequence comes from Equus przewalskii, assembly GCF_037783145.1. Lineage (NCBI taxonomy): Eukaryota > Metazoa > Chordata > Mammalia > Perissodactyla > Equidae > Equus > Equus przewalskii. Next base: position 62,361,331 of record NC_091838.1, on the reverse strand, counting down.
ATTGTGAAGGAGATCCATCTTCTTTAAGAGAAGACCCGAGGCTAATGGTTTTGTGCCATATTTGCATAAGGTGGTGTAAATCCACACTTGGATAATTTGGCTCAATAGCGGAAGAAAAAGCAACACAGTTCTTCAAGTGAACAGATGTCAATGCATAGATATCTCTGTGAGGCAAGGTCATGGTAGGGCCTAATATGCATACCTCTGTAGGAGATTATATGTGTATTATATATATATATATATATATATATATATACACTCAGGAAAACTTTGTATATGAAATCCCCTAGGACACGCAACACTAAGGAGAAACAGAGACAGCAACTAGGAGATCTGATGTCCAAGGCCTTGAGGAAATTAGATTATAATTCTAAAACAGAGAAGGGATTATATAGTTTTTGAGAAAAGATTTGTAATTATGACAGACCCGAATATGAAATTGGAGAGATGGGCAATACTGACTCCGTGAGATGAATAGAGGTGATTGGAGGATGTTTTCTGCCAAACAGAGAAGAATTATATCTTCATTTAAAGCCCCCAAACAGCCCTAAATTCCCACCTAACTAGACTTTATAGAAGTCAGCTCAAATACTGAAACAACACATTTTCCTGGCTTTCAAATTTTCCCAACTTAATCGAGTAGCTAGAGAAAATCTTAATTCTTTTTTAGCTGGAGACAGTGACATAAAATAGAGACATGTGTATTCCTGCTATAATGCCAATGTTTGCGCTATTGAAAAACCTCACATTCTGCAAAATTGAACACTAAAAATAACAGGGCCCAAAGGGAAAATAAAACGGGAGGAGACCACTCAAAACGCTGGAATTTGGAGAGCAGAGCACTAAAAAAATTAAACAATTGCTATCAAAATAATATATATATACTGGCATCATTAATCTGCTAACAGCGTTTTCACCTGGCTTCAAAGTAAGTTGGTCATTAGCAGCCTCAAGTCCCAGAGCTTCTCTTTGTTCCTTTGAGATGTAGGTTTTTTAATATGAACAATTTTTATCAAAACTAAAAATTTGATTTAATGTGTAGCCTTCTTCATTAATCCATTGTTTTGATGCAGGGGTTAAAGTCTTTGCAACTTCTTAATCTGTATCAGCAGCTTCACCAGCGAGCTTAAGGTAGTTGCACAGGTAGGGATATTCTTAAAGCACTAAAGAAAAGTGCCTTTGTAGATTTTTAAGCTTTTTTCTAAAGATGTTCATGTATGCTTTTTCTTTACTTGTGACAAAGATTTCTCTGAGTAGCTATAAAACATTAAGCTACTGGGAAACAATATATGAAAACCAATGTTACTTCTGAGCTATAAGAACATCTTTCCCTATTCACCAGCCATATATGGGGTCATTTGCATCAAAGAATTGCCTATTTTACAACTGAATCTCCTAATTCATGTGATGCGCAAGGTTCGAACATCATGTAATGAATGCTAGATTTGTCTATATGAAACTCTGTCTCCTTGGCTATTTTCAGAACCTCTTCATCTTAATCCATGCCAGGTTTGACAATAATCATAGAGCGACATGATTTTGCTTGTAGACTAGCAGTGTGGAGTAGGCATGCATGGTGAAGGTGGGCTTTGAGGAAAGGCAAGGTAATATTTTTGGAAAGAAAAAAGTAAAAAAAACCATGTCTATAAGCCCAACAAGTAGTTTTAACTATGCTGGTAGATTTATTTTACATCCCATGATCAATGACCTCAATGTTTCTTCTCCAACTGGGTGTTTCTCCTTTCTTTTCCTTTCTCTCTTTCCTGACTTTCTTTCCTTCATTTTTTCTCTTCTTCAGTAATATCTCCTTTCACCTTGCTGTCTTTTTTTCCCCTTTATTGACTGCACATCAAGTGCCTACCATGTACCAGGAACACTGGGCCTGGAGATGAAATGGTGAACAAAAACCGAGTTTCGAGTTTTGTGGGGAGATAGACATTAAACACATATGCACACAAATAAATGTCAACTAATGGGTGATAAGTATTTCCAAGAAGAGGAGCCCTAAAAGCATGTCAGAGGAGGACTACTCCTTAATCAGATATGTCACCTAGGCTTCCCTGAGGAACAAACTCAGAAAAATGAATGGGATCAACTAGGCGAAGATAGGAGAGGAGAATATTCGTGACAGAGGAAATTGCTTGTACAATGACCTTGCAACCCTAACGATGTCAGTGCTTATGAGGGACTGAAGGGGAACTGGTGTTGTTGGATGGCAGCTTGCTGGGAGGGGATTTGGGGTACAGCCAGACATGCAGGTCCTGGCTGGCCTGGGTCACGATAAAGATTCTCATCTTTTTTTTTTTTTTTTTTTTTTGAGGAAGATTAGCCCTGAGCTAACATCTGCCACCAATCCTCCTCTTTTTTGCTGAGGAAAACTGGCCCTGAGCTAACATCCATGTCCATCTTCCTCCACTTTATATGTGGGACACCTGCCACAGCATGGCTTGACAAGTGATGAGTAGGTCCACATCTGGGATCCGAACTGGTGAACCCCAGGCCACTGAAGCAGAAAGTGCAAACTTAACTGCTGCACCACCGGGCCAGCCCCTAAAGATTCTCATCTTTAACCCCAGAGAAACAGGAATCACGGAAAAAATTTTAAACCAAGAGAGGTATGATATGATCAGATATGCATTTTGAAAATATGTCTCTGATTCCAGTATAATAAGATAAATACATAATTTTTGTGCTTGTTGCAATTTTGCATCTTCAAAACACCCCTGTAAGGAAAGAACAACTCTGAAATTTGCATTTTTAATTCCATTTTGCAGATAGAGACTGAGGCACAAAGGAGGAATCATCCTTTGCTTAATTAGGCCTGTTTTGTTCCTCACGTTTCTTGTAAGGGATATCAACAACACATGGGGTGACATCATAGCTGTGAATCAAAGCATACAGGTATAACCATTTGACATTTCTATGAACAGACTTCCCCTAGTCTCTCATATTTCTTACTCTCAATTCAGAAAACAACTTCTCCTCCCTCCTGAGCTCTCATTTATAAACTACTTCTGTTTTGGTTTTATTGGAGGGGTTTGAGGGGTTTTTTGTCACATTAAATATGCACATCTTTAGGGATTGATCACCAAACAGAGAAGTTTGAAAAGATCACTAGAATTAGCGAAAGCATAAAAGAAAAAGAGATTGGAATTTTGGCAGTAAGCTATCTATCTTAGGCCACGTTGCCTCATTCCCTTGGCATCCATTCTTGCTATTAACAGTTTTCATAAATAATTCCAGCCTCCCATTTACACTCTCCAGAAACCCTCTTGGAGAGGCAACAGCACAGTGTGCTTCTTTATTGAGGGGTTTCTGGTTAGGCAAGTCACACCCATGCCCTCCACCTTCACACAAACCTTCAAGGCTTAGTATTAAGAGTTCCAGCAATGTACTAGCTGTGTAGAATCTAAAGCAAACGCTAAACGCTTCCTGGTAAATTTTACAACCAATTTGTCACCTAAGCCTCTGCTCTGAAGCTCTCTTAATGACACGTTCTTTCTCTTAGAAAGTGGAGTTACTCTGAGAGGGCACCATCTTAACAACTAATGGTTTCTATACAAATAATGATAACAGTCCTGCTTGGCGAGATCTGGCTGCCAGCAATACTGCTTGAGGAGAAATTATGAGAAGTGGGTCCTGGGCCAGAAAAGCAAGAAATTGAAAGAAAGGGCACCAGCTGTAAATTTTTCACCTGTCTAATGGATTGTATTTTTAGGGTCAAGAAGTGGAGTAGCTGGTGGGGAGGAATTGCATTATCACAAAAGTGTTTGAAGCAAGAATTCTCCCTAGTCTTTTGTCATGTTCAAAACTTCAAAACTCCCAGATGACAAATGGGCATCATGTAAACTTATCTGGGGCTCAATCACTTTGAATCTAAAGTGTGATCACAGATAGTCTGATGATATTAAAAAAACACACACACATAATTTATCAGGTCAGGTCTAAGACAGTTCTGCACTTCACACACACACACATTCCTGGCATGAGTCTCCTGACATTGAAACATTCACTAAGTAACACGTAATGAACTGACCTGGGTAGAGAATGAGCAGGTTTGGGAACATTTTATAATTTTGAAGTTATTTCTCCTCCTCTGGGATGCTCAGTGACTTGGAAATAGATACAGAAACAGAAAGAAGAAAGACAGAAAAGGAAAAGGAATTGAATGAAGGGAGAATGGGACGAGAAAGTCCAAAAGAATGAGAACCGATGAGATAAAGAGGAAACATGTCAAAGGGATGCTTCTTAAAGCAGCTAAGAATGTGAGGGACTGAGATCAGACAAGACTCCAGAATAAGTTTGAATAGGGACCAACCAAGAGTCTTAATTAGACTGAATCTGCTATTTGTATTTATGGTGTATTGTTTGTAATCTACTTCTAAATATGAACGATTTAATCCTTTCTAGAATGAGGTGCATTAAAAAATTAGAGATCTAAAATGACTTATAATGTCAAACTATACAAGAAATAAGGCAAGTAAAACATAAAAGACTCAAGAAATAAAGTGAAATGAGAAGAGGCATTTGAGCAAACATTTTATAATGTGACTATATATTTAGCTTTGGATTTCTGTTTTATAAGGCAAAGGGAGAAGTGATTTAGTATTGTTGGATTAAAATAGCAAGAGCAACAACAACAACAAAAGTGAGAAGCCTACAATTTTATCAGAACATTGATACTTTTTTACTGGTACTGAAAAATAATTATTTATATACTAGATAAAATAAAGGGCAATGTTTTCATTATGGTTTTCAAAAAAGAAAGAAAGAACAGAAAGAATCTTATTAAAGTATTTTATGTTTATGGAGTGGTTTATAATTTATGACATACTTTAAATATTTCAGTTGATCTTTGCAAACAACCCTATGACTTATATAAGCCGCATACAATGATCATTTTACAGACAAAGGTTAAAAGCTTATAAATAGAACAGTCTTGGAAAATTGATGGACAATGTACCAAAACTCAGGTGTTCTGACTTTTAATCCAATTCCATCTGCTTCTTTGAAAAAGCTGAAGGTAAACCATTAAATCAGTGACTCTACTAGTTGGATTGCCTCAGAATGAACTGTGAAATTTTTGAAAAATAAAGCATGTTTGGACCCACCCTAAACCTCCTCATAGATCTCTGCTATTGAGGTCCAGGCATGTTCATTCATAGAAGACTATAGAGATGATTTTAATGCACATCAAAGGTTGAGATCTTCCTGAATTAAATCTTGAATCAGTAAAGACTTTGTTCGTGGAACTAATACTATTCTGATGAGTTCTTGGTTGTGACTGGACTTAGTACAGATATAGAACTTAAAGATCCAATAGGAATGTCCCTAAATCTCTTTCTCCCAGTGTCAGATGTCTCAAGATGGCCTTTGTCAAAAATTGGAAGTAGGAGTCATTTTACAGTTGTTTGCCTGAAATGCTGATATTTTAAATTGATTTATTACAAATCAATCTACTTAGAGTTCCTCATTTGATGTGGCCAGGCAAGCTCCTAGTAGAATGATCCTTCTTCAGATAACTATAAACTCTGGAAGAAATGCAAAAAACAACTACATGAAGGCCCTACAGAATGAATGAATGCAGGCAGATTCTGAAGGGAAGTTGATGCTTGCAAGAAGAGATTAGTATGATGTGTTTCCCATTTGAATGTTTTTTCAGGCTTTGGGCAGCCTGAGGGTGGTGGCTAAATCTCCAATAGAAAATTTACAGTTTTCCTATCTTGAAGAACCAAATGACAGAGTTCAAAGCAATTATGATTATTGGAAAGTAAGACAGAATCTCAAAAAGAGAAAGCAGGGGCAAAAGGGAGGGGCTGCTCAAATTCTCCATGTAAACTACTCAAAGTCTCTGGCCACCCATGAACCATGTGTCCGGGGCGGGGTAGGGGGCAGACTGCAATCAGCCCAGCTAGGAATAAAAGGACTGAACTGAGATTTGAATTGCCACCCAAAGGCAGAGTTGACAGCTTGAGTCTAATCAAGTTAGCTGCCCGCTAAAATAAAAATATCAATAGTATTTGGAGGAAAATGATGGAATCCAGAGACTCCTCAACATAATATTCACAATGTCCAGGGTACAACTAAACATTTCATGGCATAAAATGAACCAGGAAAATGTGGTCTATTCTTAAGAGAAGAGGCAATCAATGGATGACCTAGATATTGGAATTAGCAGACAAGTACTCTAAAGCAGCTACTTTAACCATGTTCACTAAGGTAAAATAATATATCCTCATAAGGAATGGAAAGATTGAAAATCTCAGGAGAGAAATCAAAACTGTAAAAACAAACCAAATTTAAATTCCAGAAATTAAAAATACGATATCTCACATAAAAAAATTCACTGGATGGGCTTAACAACTGAATGAAGATGACAGAGGAAAGAGTCAGTAAACAAAAAGGTCTAGCTAAAAAGCCAATAGATATATTAAAATGCAATTCTAAAAAATATTCAAATAAGCCAAAATAGGCAGGTAAATGAGAACAAGGAAAAAAAGGAGAGAGGGAGGACAAAGAGAAAGCAAATAATAAAAAGGTGGACAAAAATCCAACAGCATCAATATTAAAGATTCATAAACTAACACCCCAATTAAGAAAGCAGAGATAATTAGAATAGATAAAAAGCAGGACCCAAAATATGCTTTCTAAAAGATGTATTTTAAATATAAAGAGATAGATAATTTTAAGTAAAAGGAGATTAGAGTATTTACTAATATTAGATAAATTAGACTTTAAAAACAGCAATATTACCAGGGATAAAAGAGAATTTTCATAATTATAAAAGGGTCAATTCATTAGGAAGACATAAAAATCACAAACAGAACTTCAAAATGTATGAAACAAAATTAACAGAATTAAATGGAAAAGTAGACAATTTCACAAATCAGACTGGAGCTTTTACTACTCTTCTCTGAGCAACTGACAGAGGTAAACAACAAAATAAAGGCATAGATGACCTGAACAACACTATTACTCATGTTTATCTAATTGATATTTGTAGAACACTACATAAAGACTGAAGAGTATACATTCATTTCAAGTGCATGTGCTATGTGTAAAAAGATATATTTGGGGCCATAAAATATGTGTCAAAAAGTTAAAAACTGAAATCATATAGAATGTGCTTTCTGAACATAACAGAATTAAACTAGAAGCCAGTACAATAAGATATACATGAAAACCACAAATATTTGAAAATTAAATAACATGCACTTAAGTAATTCATAGAAAATACTTTGAACTCATTGACCATGAAAGTATCACATATCAAAATTTGTGGTATGTAGCTAAGTAGTGTTAGAGTTGAATTTATAATTTTTAATACTTATATCTAAAATTAGGGATCTAAATTTACAGCATAAGGAGCTAGATAAAAAAGAGAAAAGCTAACCAAAGTAAGGAACTAGGGGACAGATTAACCCTAAAGCTACGGTAATCAAGAGACTGTAGCATAGGTGTAAAGATCTACAGATAAACAGTAGAACAGAATAGATAGCTCAGGAATGGACCCCCACTTATATGGTTATATGATTTTTTGTGTGTTTTTTCCCCCTTTTATTGTGGTAATAACACTTAACACGAGATTACCCTCTTAACACCTTTTTTTTTTAAGGATTGGCACCTGGGCTAACAACTGTTGCGATGTGGGACGCCACCTCAACGTGGCCTGATGAGTGGTGCCATGTCCGCGCCCAGGATCCAAACCCTGGGCCACCGCAGCGGAGCACGCAAACTTAACCACTCGGCCATGGAGCCGGCCCCGTCTCTTAACACATTTTTAAGGGCTCAGTAGAGTATTGTTATATATAGACACAATGATATTTGAATTTGGAGAAAGTTGCCAATACTATCCAGCAGAAAGAAAAGTCATTTCAGCAAATACTGCTAGAATAACTAGAAAGCTATATTGAAAGACTGAACTATGCTGCTTACTTCACATCATATTAAAAAAATTAGCGATAGCCCTAAATGTAAAGGCTAAAACTATAAAGCTCTCAGGTGAAAAAATAGGAGAATATCTTCATGATTTAGGCATAGATAAAAGATTCTTTTCCCAGTCAGGCAACCACCCCACTCATCTGCCAGTTGCCATACTGTGGTGGCGGCATGTTGCTGTGATAGTAAAAGCTGTGCCTCTAGTATTTCAAATACTAGTAGGGTCACCCATGGTAAACAGGTTTCAGCAGAGCTTCCAGACTAAGACAGACTAGGAAGAAGGACCGGGCCACCCATTTCCCTATGAACAACAGCAGAGGATTGTCTGACATAGTGCCAGAAGATGAGAGCATGGCGCAAAAAGACGAGGCAGGGTTCCGCTCTGCTTTACATAGGGTTGCTCAGAGTTGGAATGCATTCAACGGCACTAACAACAACAAAAAGCTCTTTTAGTCAGTCACAGAAAGAAATAACCATAAAATAAATATCAATAAATTAGACTTCATCAAAATTAAAAAGTTCTACTCATCAAAATACATCATTAAAAATATGCATAGGCAAATGACAGACTTGGAGAAAATAATGACAACACATTGATTTGACGAAAGGCTAGAATTGAAGATGCATGTAGACCTCATAGAACTCAGTAATAAAATAGACAACCTAGTGTAAAATGGATGAAAGATTTGAAGACATTTTATAAAAGAGGATATATGAATTCCTATAATCATGGGAAAATATGTTCAACATCATTCGTCACGTAATGTATATTAAAATTATAAAAAGATACCCCTGCACACCCACCAGAATGGCTAAAATTAGAAAGACTGTAAACACCAAATATTGACTAGGATGTGCAACAAATGGAACTCTTATACATTTTTGGTGGGATTCTAAAATTTAACCATCACTTCGGAAAATGGCCTAGCAGCTTCTCATGAAACTAATCATAACATATTGTATGACTCAGCAATTCCACTCCTAGGTATTTACCCAACAGACATAAAAATATGTTAATAAAAGCACTTGTACGAGAATGTTCACAGCAGCTTTATTCATATTAGCCCCAAACTGGCCAAAGTGTCCACCTATATGAGAGTGGATAAACAAACTGTGGAATATTTATGTAATATGCATATACAGTATCACTCAGTGAAAAAAGAAATGAATTATTGGTATGTGAGAAAACATGAATATGTGTTTAAAAAATTATTCTGAGTGAAAGGAGCCTTAGACTGTATGAAATATACTGTATATGTATATATATGCCACATGATACCATTTACATGAAATGTTAAAATTGGGAAATCTAATCTATGGCCGAATAATATCAGAACAGTGTTTGCCTCTGGTGGGCAAGTTTAAGGATTATCTTGCAAGGAGCATGAGAAAATTTCCTTGTGTGATAATAATGTTCTATATTTTAAGAGGGGTTTGGGTTATACAGGTATATTCATTTGTCAAAATTCACTAAAAAATTAAAATACACTTAAAAATATGTGCATTTCATTGTGTGTAAATTTATAAAGAGAAAAAGTATAAACAATTACTGAACTCTTGTTCCTAGCATACTATTCAGATGTCCGCAATTTGCTTTGAAATCCACCAAGAAATAAGATTGATATGCCTCTAGAGGCTTATGTGATAAAGCAGATATAGTAAAATGTTAAAGATAGAACCCAGGTGGTGAGAATGAGCGTGTTCAGGGTAAAATTTTTTCAACTTTTCTGTGTATGTAACTTTTCACAATAAAATGAAAAAATCAGCCTACTTGCGTTAGTTACTTGAGATGCAAGATGGAGTGTTGATACCCTGATATGGGCCTTTGCCCAAGTGGAAGGCATTTCTGATGTTGTACGTGGGTGGGCTTAAGAGGTGTTTGAAACCGAATAAACCCTTGGGTTAGGATACAACTTAAATTTCATCGTGGCTCCTCGCCAAAACTTTAGCACAAACGTCATCAATTGTTCACCTCAGCCATAGAACTTGGGCCTCCTATGTAGGATTGTGATTTTGAATAGCACTATGTTTAGGTGAGTTTGTCACAAAATAGTTTCAAGCACTTGAATATTTCAAAGCTAGTAGATGAGGATACATCAGTTTTGTTCACTTAAATGTAGATGTTTACCTGCTGAAGATGATGGTTTTTAAGCATACTTGGTTTATCATTATGATACCTATCTACTCAGTGAATATTTTTCTTCTTCCAGGTCTGCGTCCAAACATAGCCCAAGGTTTGTGTAAAATCTAGGCCAAAGTAAATATATTAGTTTGCTTAACTCTTCTATTTTAATACTTTCTTGCATACCAATTTTTTCCTTTTTTCAGTAAAAAGTGTGAACTGATGCCTATGATCTTTGCCAGATATTTATCGTCCTATGAGCTGGGACCTTGTGTGGATTGTACATTACTATTTCCTTAGTGTCTAGAATAGTTCACGGCATATAGTAGATTGTCAATAAATGTTTATTGAATAAGGTAACGATAAAAGATATATTTTAAATGTTAATTTGATGTTGTGAGCGTTTGATACCTCCTCCTTCCAGAGAAGCGTATTTAGAAACTGTGCAACATTTTTAGATTTCATGTTGGGCAAAAGCCACTGGATATCATACATATAGTATTAGCGTTGCCGAAAGGCCAAAAGTTAGTTCATAAACAATGTCCTTCCACTCTTGGCCATAGGTGGCATTTACTATATAACAATTCCTGTTCAATAGAGCAAATGTTACCAGTTGATAGTCCAGAAAAATAGATGACCTCTAAAAATAAATCTTTTATAACAGTCAGAGATATAGAGAACAATACCTAACTTAATCAGGACTCCGATTTCCAGCAATCTCAAAACTGTCATAAATTTCTAAAGTAAATGAAGTAGCGTGGGAATGGAGGGAAAAAGAGAAGCCATAAATCCAATGCACTTTAGCATAAGGAAGAAGGATATAGCGCTCAATTGACTTGGAAGGGTGAAAAATTTAGGTTACCTATATAACAAGTCTGTGTACCTAGTTTCTTATAGAAATCTTTGATTTGATCTAAGTTACAACACAGAGTGGGGAAACTAAAATAATGACTGTAACCGATAGTGAAGCAGAAGGTAGAGAATCATTCTATAAAACACTATAAAATGCCCGGGGGCATTTAGTAGAAGGACAAATAATTCTAGGTGAAGATGGCCCCAGGAAGCATCAGGGCACAGTATAATAATTAAAGTTAATAATAAAGACCTTGAGTTACTGAGGAGTGACTGGGATTGTAGGCTAATCTTCATCTGTGTTTCTTTTTCTTTCTGATCTTCCAGCTACACTATGTTTTCCAGACTTCCTTTGTCCATGGAACTGAGTTCTAGTCAATGATGTTGGCAGAAGGCATATATGTTTCCTGTAGTTCTAGCCCATAAAATCTTTTACAAGTGATCCTCCATGCTCTTCCCTAATCTACCGGCTAGATGTTGCTGCTTACAGTGATTAGGGAAGCCACGTTTTGAAGACGGCAGACATTCTATCAGCCTGGACTTTGAATGATTGTGATAAACTTTCACTGCCTCTGATCTGGAACTCCTGTTTTGGCCTTTACTTGAATAAAAGAGAAACTTAAGTTTTATTAAGCCACTAAGTGCGCTGTCAAGTCCAGTAGCCACTAGCTACATATGTCTTATAATTACTTCAGGTTTGGCTAGTGCAACTGAGGTGAGTTTTTAATTTCATTTCCTTTAGATTTAAATAGCCGTATGTGGTTCATGACTACCATGTTAGTGCAGTTCAGGTGGAGCTTGGCTGCATTTACTTCTCCATCTGAAGAAGGACTGGACTATGTAATGTCAGTTTTTGCCATCAAAATAAAAGCCTATATCTTATACATGACATAGTATACCCTCAGTAATCTGTCCTCTGTGAACTTCCCCAGCGTCGCTTTTAACCGTGCTTCAACTCACACACACTGCCACATTCACTCCCAAATTAGCAACACTGTTTGTCTAACCCATGCCCTTCTTCTCTGCCTCTTCCGCCTGACGTGCTTTTCTTTTTCATGGCCATTGGCAAATGGCATCTCATCTTTCAAAATTTAGAGCTCGTGTCACCTCCCCATGAACATTTTTCTGACACATCCCAGGATGAATTGCTTATTTTCTTCTTTGTGTCACACTGCAACCTTCTAGATTTCTACAACACTTCATTGCATGGATTTGTTACTGTGTTTGTCTCTTTTCCTATTAGACGGTGGACTATGTCTATTTAATATTTGTTTTTGTAGCACTTAGGACGGGATCAATTATGTAAATCATCAATAAAGGATAAATGAATAGGAAATTTGGGAAATAGAATTCTCTAATAGTTCTCAACTATTCTCCTTCTTTGCTTTGCATTATCTCCCAGGAAGTTAAGAACTATCAGCCTGGACCAACGTCTTCTGCTCTGTATTTATATTCAGAAGGACTTTACTTCTGGGACTTTACCCTCAGTGGGCACACAATCCATGCTATGGTTTATATAATGAAACTACAATTGCATATTGCATTTCTTTCTCTGTTTCTCTGACTACATGTCATCAAGTGTCTGTTGTGAGAACGTGCTGATTTAGATAAGAGTTCCTCATCTAACTAAAATGCATACTGGAAAATAGCAGACCAGATTCTGACATATATACCATATAATCAATATGATGGATTGGGTCAATTTCACTGATATATTTCATCTTGTTAGTTACAAACAGTGATAATGAAAACAGCACGTTTTAAAGTTTACAGAAAGACTTGAATTAAAATGTCTGGATATATCTCAATAATATTTCCCATGTTTTGGTGCAATGGCAAATCTTTGAAAAACTGGAGCCCTTCATTGAATGCTTCTGTATTTAATAAACTTGGAAAATAGCTCAAATATTCACTCTTTTCTATTTTTTCCATTTATTCCTGTAAGTCTGTGCTTCCATTTGAGATAATTTCTTGTATGCAAGTCTGCTAGAAATAAATTCCTTCAGGTTTTGTCTTTTGTCTTTGAGCTTTTGTTCATTTTCACTTTTTTGTATTGGCCTTTGGTTTTGAAGAGTATTTCATGGTACAGACTTCCAGGTTGGCAGCTCTTTCTCTTTCAGCTCCTTAAAGAAATTTCCATAGTTTCTATTTAAAAGTCTACTATCACTTTTATTGTTGTTTCTTTGAAGGTAATGTGCATTTGTTTTCTTGCTGATTTTAATATTTGCTCTTTTCTTGGTGAACAAAAGTAATTTGACTATATCATGCCTAGTTTTTCACTTACTTATTTTTTTAAAATCCTGCATGGAGTTTGCTGAATATCTTGAATTTATATGTTGTCTTTTATCAAATTTGGAAAAATTTCAGCCCACTTTTATTTGAACATGTGACATTTCTCCTCTTTCTGGAATTCCAAATACACTTCTGTTAGGCCTTTTGAGTATGTCCCACACGTGTCTTGTGCATTCTTCTGGTTCAGTTCTTCAATTTGTATATTTTTCTGTTGAACAGAAATCCTGTGTTCCACTGTGTTCAATCTTATTTTTAATTACCCAATGAGTTTTTAATTTGAGATATTATATTTTTTAGATCTTAAATGCCAATTCAAATCATTTTTTCTAGTACACATTGAAACATTTTAACTTTTCCTCCATTTGTTCCTCTTTTCTTTATCATTTAACATATTAATCATAGCTATTTTGAAGACCTTGTCTACTAACTTTAATATTTGTAATATCTGAATCTCTTCCACTGATTGTTTTCTTTCTTGATTAATATTTATCGTTTTCTCCTCTTTCACTTGTCTGGTAAATTTGGTTTTTACATTCTGAACTTTGTGGATGATAAACTGTAGAGGCTCTAGATTATGTTATCATTCTCTAAAGAGGGTTGTGTTTTGTTTTGGTAAGCATTTAAATTATTGAAGGATTATCTTGATTCTGCTGAGACTTGCTTTCAAGCTTCATTACTATAGAACTATTGCACTTTTGCCCTTATTCTTAGAGAGTAGAACTTACTGCTTTTTTTTCCAACTTTACCGAGATATACTTGACATATAAAATTTGGTAAGTTTAAGGTGTACAACCTGTTGATTTGGTACACTAATATCTTGTAAAATGATCACTACATCATATCACATGATTACTATTTCTTTTTGGGGGTAAGAGTATTTAAGATTTACCCTCTTAGCAACTTTCAAGTATATAATACAGTATTGTTAACTAAAATCACAATGTTGTAGATTAGATCCCAAGAACTTATTCATCTCATAACTGGAAGTTTGCACCTTTTGAACGCCATCTCCCCATTTCCCCTACCCTCAACCCCTGGTAACCACCATTTTACTCTCTGTTTCTATGAGTTCAGCTTTTTTAGATTCCACATATAAATGATATCATACAGCATTTGTCTTTCTTTGCAGCATAATGCCCTCACAGTCCATCCATGTTGTTGCAAATAGTAGGACGTCCTTCCTTCTCATGGGTGAATAATATTCCATTGTATATACACACACCGCATTTTCTTTATCTCTTCATCCATTGAAGAACACTTAGGTTGTTTCCATATCTTGGCTATTGTGAACAATGCTGCAATAAACATGGGAATGCAGATATCTCTTCAAGATCCTGTTTTCATTTCTTTTGGATATATACCCAGAAATGGGATTGCTGCATCATATGGTAGTTCTATTTTTAATTGTTTGAAGCACCTCCATACTATTTTCCATAGTAACTGCACCAATTTACATTCCCACCAATAGTGCACAGGGATTCTCTTTTCTCCACATCCTCACTAATACTTGTTATCTCTTGTCTTTTTGGTGATAACCATTCTTATAAGTGTGAGGTGATATTTCATTGTGGTTTTGATTTGCATTTCCCTGATGACTAGTGATGTTGAGCACCTTTTCATGTACCTATTGACCATTTGTATGTTTTCTTTGGAAAAATGTCTACTCAGTTCCTCTGTCCATTTTTAAAACGGACTGTCTGCATTTTTTGTTATTGAGTTGTATAAGTTTCTTGTATATTTTGGATATTAACCCCTTATCAAATATATGATTTGCAGATCTTTTCTCCCATTCCACAGGTTGCTTTTTCATTTTGCTGATTGTTTCTTTTGCTGTGCAGAAGCTTTTTAGTTTAATGTAGTCTCGCTTATTAATTTTTGCTCTTTTTGCTTGTCCTTTTGGTGTCACATCCAAAAAATTGTTGCCAAGACTAATGATAAGGAGTTTTTTTTTTTCCTTTTTTCCTGTGGTTTCTTCTAGGGGTGTTATGGTTTTAGGTCTTATGTTTAAGTCTTTAACCCATTTGATTTAATTTTTGTGAGTAGTACAAGATAGCTGTCCAATTTCATTCTTCTGCATGTGGTTAACCAGTTTCCTCAGCACTTATTGAAGAGACTGTCTTTTTGCCATTGAGTATTCTTGGCTCCCTTGTAAAATATTAGTTGACCATATATACATGGGTTTATTTCTGGGCTCTTAATTCTGTTCAGTTGGTCTATATGTCTATTTTTATGCCAAGATCAAATTGTCTTGATTGCTATAGCTTTGTAGTATAGTTTGAAATCAGAAAGTGTGATGCCTCCAGCTCTGTTCTTCTTTCTCAGGATTGCTTTGACTGTTCAGGGTCTTTTGTGGTTCAATATATGTTTTAGGACTGTTTTTTCTAGTTATATGAAAAATATCATTGGAATGGCTGAAAAAGAAATAAAGAAAAGAATCTCATTCACAATAGAATCCAAAAAAATAAACTATTTAGGAATAAATTTAACCAAGGAGGTAAAATTATGTACACTGAAAACTATGAGACTATGATGAAAGAAATGAAAGAAGACGCAAATAAATGGAAAGATACCCCACATTTATGGATTGGAAGAATTAATATTACTAAAATGTCCATACTACACAAAGCTATCTATAGATTCAATGCAATTCTTATTAAAATTCCAATGCTATGTTTTACGGAGTAGCCTTTACTCTTAGTGTATGGTCATTACTCCTAGAAGATTGTTCTTCCACAGTCAGTCTCAGCTGAAAGCTTGAGATGTTCACAAAGCTCTCTTTACTCTGTTGGGGGAAATCCAACATCTTCTCAGCATTCTGCAGCCTCTGAAGTCTCTGCAGAGCTCTCCAGCCTCCCAGTGGTTTTTCTCTGCTAGGCCTTTTGGAATCTTACCCTGTAAACATGCAATTTAAGAATTAGCCAAAAATTGTAAGGGGAATGTTTAAATAGATTTTGGTGCTCCTTACCTTTGAACCCTTCCTAGGTAATAACCTGTCTCCAAACCCCAATGTCTTGGAAGCTCCAAACTTCAATCTCTGTTTATGCAACCCAGTAAGAGTGCCACTCTTCTCGGACTTTATTTCTATGTGGCATAGCTTAGAAAATGTTCTCGGGGATAAATGTGGTACACTCACCTTCATGCTTCCCTTTTTTCAATGCCCAGAGCCCTGCGTTCATTATTAAACCATGTCTACAAACAGTTATTTTTCCAGCCTTTATAGTTGCTTATGGTGGGAGGTAGTTTTCATACAAGACACTCTGCCATGACCAAAATCAAAAGACCCCACCAATATCCCTTATTTCCATGGCCATTCCTGGCCTGTGCCAAGGTCTCATATTTTCCTTCTTGTTTCTTAACATTTCCTTCATTATTTGTAAGATTTAATTGTTTTCTCTCAAGAGCAAAAGCATTCTACCCAGTTTTTCTATGAATGAGTGACCTTAGACAAACTACTTAACTTTCTTGACTTTTACTTTATTCATCTAAAATGATGAGTATAATAGACAATGTTTCTTACAGTGTTGTTCCATGTACCAACTGCATCAGGGTTTTCTGGGGAGGAATGTTAAAAATAAGGATCCCTGGGATCCTTCAAGATCTTCTGAAACCGAATCTTGGCCAAATGGACCCTGGGGATTTGCTTTTTTACCAAGCTGTATGTTTGGTCCTTATGTAGACTAAAGTTTGAGAACATTGTAATAAGGCTATTGCGAAGGTTAAATAAGTCATATTTTATGAGGCATCTGAACCATAGGTTCTTAATAAATGCTGGTTTTCATCTTATTATCTTCCACCCCATACAATTTAGGAAAATACTTTAAACAGGTGTACCAATATATAAAATATTTTGAAGCTATTCAGAGAATAGAGTTATATAAATTCAAATTCTTGCAGCTATTAATTAAAATACTTCATGATCCAGGTTTTTTTTGTTATCTATTGGACCACTCAATAAAAGAGAAGTTCGTCTCCAAACTTGATGTAAAATATAGACTGAAAAGTCTTTCGGTAGTCAAATCTGTCAAAATAGTTCAATCTTGTGAAATATATTGAAGGGTTACTATTTCTTCCCTCCTCCTTTCAGAAAATCTGAAAGAGAAACTAAAATTCAACAGAAACATACACAATGTGTGAAAAAATGGAGCCAAATACACTGCTGTTCTGACCTGTAGTTTATCAAAGTGAATTCTATTAAAGGAAGAAAATATCAGAAACTGAAAGAATGCAGTGAGGTCCAACTTCACAGTTCCACACAGAGCTAATTGTCTTAACTGTTGTAAGTGAATTAGAGGTTCTTAACATTCATTAAGGTAAAATAAAAATGAATAACCCCCTAAGTAATATCCTCCTCAGCTTAATGACATACAGAATCAATTATGCGCAGCATTCAACATGCATTTTTAGAAAGTTGGCTTTCTTTTTAGAAATGGCATCCAAGACATAGCTGCAAGGCAATCACCATTAATTACCTGATTACTTCTGTTTTAGTTATAGCATAATTCTCACTGGAAATAGATTATACTGTAGGGAATTTAGGGTGATGATTAATGATGCATCTCCTGCCCCCAGTACAAGTTTGAAATCAATTGAGAAAATTTGCTAGATGGACAGGGATCAAAATTCTAGCCTTATTTTTAGTAAACACAGATTGGGAAAAGTTACTTGGATCTATGACCACAATTGGGATTTCTACTACCTTTGCCCCAGTTGGAATAAGATAGCTGAAGGAGAGTCTGGATCTACCAAGTAGGTTCACTTACCCAGAATTGTTGCTCCACAACTGTTGAGCCCTATTAGTGGTGACTGAGAGACCCACAGACTTGCATCTAAAAGAAAATTTTTGGTCCTGACCTATGTGTGCTTGTCTTAAGGAGGCAGGAGCACAATTCTCTACTCATGGGCAGGGGGATGAATAAAGAGAATGAGGTAGCACTTAAGTCATACGTGTTTGGTTGCTTTACCAAATATTATGACATAAACTTTTACTTTAAGGTCAAAGTAGGAAGTTGGGTGTAGGGATAATACTTTCTAATACTTAGAAGGTTTTTTAGGACAGAGTACTATACTTCCTTGTCCATCTCCCTGCTTCCCATAGATCTGTCCACTCTACTGCCTTCTGGAATTCTAAACAACTAAGAGAACTTAGAATAAGTTGATGATGACCATCAAAATACACAAATAGTAGTGCCTATATTACATCCCATGTTTAGATAGATTTAAATATAAATATATAGAGATTTCTAAATCCCTCTTATATGTACTACATATTATATGTGTAACCCACATATGAGCTTATCTTTGAGTTTCAAATGAAGTAGGCTCAAACACCATCCTAAGAACAGTAGCAGAAATTCTGCATGTGCACGTATACGATTGGGTGGTGATGTTGGGGAGTGATGTCTGCAGCATCTGAGTCACCTCTGGTGCTGAGATCTTGCTTCTAATCAGTCAGTTCAATGTCTGGATTATCTTATTCTACCAAATGTGCTGTCCCCATTCCATAATATGTACATTGAATGCAACCTTTTTCTCCCATTTCCATTAAAACTATGAAGTTGAAAACATTCTCATGAGGTATTTTGGTGGATTCAGTCTTGGATGCTATCCTGGAAGTTTGTGAAGATGGAGATGGCTTATATAGTCATAAAAAGCTAAAATTGAATATTTGCTCTCCTTCTTTTACAAAACTTTTATTATCAACACTATGTTACTTTTCTTTCTCTTCTTCTCCTTTCCGTTTTTTCTCTTCCCAATGTCCTCCCCCTGAGGAGTAAACTCTACCCCTCCCCAAATTATTTTCACTCTTCATGCAGTTTTCTCCAGCTCCTCTTCTGAAACTCATCTCTAGACCTTCAAAGTCAAAGCCATGGGCTGCATCCTTGTGGTCTTATTTCTCTGAGCCTCTGCAAGGATATGGGAGCAGAGGGACCACTTAAACATTTATTTTCCGAGTGATATGAACTACACCATAAGTAGTTAGAAGCAGATTCCACCTATTTTGATTTTAAAATTATTCTTTTCAACGTCATTATATGTAAATTGGATATCTATAGCTCTATCTATTATTAAAGGACTGTCAATTTCCACTTGCACAAAATTAGCAATAGCTCTATAATTTGATAAATGTAATCATAAGCCCCTAAAGTCTCCATAGGAATCTGATTGCTTATCTAGTTGTAAATATTTTCCCAGCCTACATTGTGTGATTTCAGCCTATCAGGATGCCTCACCTATATGGAACAAAACAGCAAAATTTCCAGAGCCTGCTTTGTGATTCTTGACATTTCTCCAACTATAACCAGAATTATTTCTTTTACGTGGAACTGGTTTTCAGACAGACATCTTTAAGGTAAATAAATGATGTGATCTTGCTCTAAGAGCAGGTTTTGATGAGAACATAGATGAGCAGGCTACAAAGACTCTGAACTCGTGAAAGGAAAGCACGCCATTGAGCAAGAAGTGAGTTAAGGAAGAAACTGGAGAGATGTGCCAAATTTCTCTTGCCAAACAATTTGGGCAAAAGCTGCCTCCATCCAACTTGGTAGCATTTTTCGGGTAGGTTTACTCTAGTTCCTCTACTTCTGATAACAGAAAGTTTTCAAACACAAATCTGGGTTATATTTTCATCAGTTGCTTTCAGTAAACATGTTCTTTCACTTTTGCATTTTACAGTTTGATCCGGAATCAATAATTTGGATGCAGACAGAGCAAACCAGTTAACTGAGAGTTCCTAAGGAGACTGTCGGAGTAATTTCCTCAAGTCCCTAGCAACTGCCCAGAAAACACGTTCTGTGTCTGAGAATGCTGATGAGAGGGTTCTCTTCTAGTCTTATCCTAAGCAGAATGGAAAAAAAGTTTCCTTTTGATTGGAGAAAAAGATTAGTGAATTTATAATATACTTGGGCAAGTTTCAACTTCCCAGGTGGTTAGATGCATCCCTTTTTCTTATTTTTTTTTTGAGGAAGATCAGCCCTGAGCTAACATCTGCCGCCAATCCTCCTCCTCCTTTTGCTGAGGAAGACTGGCCCTGAGCTAAATCCGTGCCCATCTTCCTCTACTTTATACGTGGGACGCCTACCACAGCATGGCTCACCAAACAGTGCCATGTCCACACCCGGCATCCAAACTGGGGAACCCCGGGCCGCCGAAGCAGAATGTGCGCACTTAACCACTGAGCCACCAGGCGGACCACCATCCCTTTGTTTTTGACACATATACCTAGAGATTACATGAGAAAAACAAAGAAACAACTTTGGAAATTTCTAACTATCAATGAGATTCTAGAAAGAAAACTAGAATTTTTTAATCAAATGTTGAGAAGTAGTTAACCTCAAATTAGCAGCTAAGAAATATGAGTAGCACAAGTGCTTAAAATTCAAGATAAGTTTTAAAAGTTTTTCTAAAGCATCGTTCCCAAATAAGCATGATCCTAAGAATCACCTGGGATGTTTATTAAATATACAGAGCTGTGGGTTCTACCCCAGACCTGAATCTGACTGTCCAGTGAACAAGTCCAGGAATCTGTGTGTTTAACAAATTTTCCAGCTGATTCTTATCAAAAGGTAAATTTTTAATACGCTTTAAAGGTGAGGGGTGCAAAAAATCTCTTGGCTGTGTCCCCCCCAAAATTAATTACCCCCCAAGCTAAGATGCTGATACATATTCTCCCCTACAAAGCAAACCACTGTCACTGATTGGGTATGTCATATCCCTCAGGTGTTTTGAGAAATAAATCTAGGATGTCAGCCTCCACTGAATAAGATTGCTATTAGGAATAGATT
Source organism: Equus przewalskii (assembly GCF_037783145.1). Lineage (NCBI taxonomy): Eukaryota > Metazoa > Chordata > Mammalia > Perissodactyla > Equidae > Equus > Equus przewalskii. The sequence continues at coordinate 62,340,346 of NC_091838.1, read as the reverse complement.
AAAAAAAAAAAAACTTGAGGCTAGTGAGGAGAATTATCTTCCATAATTTTATTTTCCATGACATTTATTCTGAAGCATCACTGTTAAATTTAGCATCCCGTCTCTGCCTCCCTCATTACTTTCTAAACTCTTTGAAAGAAAAGACAGCTCCCTAGTCGTCTTTGCACCTCCAGCCCTAACGCAAGGTTTGATACATTTGTTATTGAATAAGCGAATGATTTAGTAAATACGAAAATTGCTATGTTAAACAGTTTTAATGCAAAAAAGAGACCTTTGGTGCATAAGGATGGAATATTCTTGGCGTGCATTCGTAAACAGCAAGCACATACCAAGCGAAAGCATTACAAAATTGAGGCTCAAAGTGCAAAAAGGAAAGTCACAAGGTAACAGTTATATGACAGTGGCAATACGCATTTGATTCCATTGCTCAGACAAGCGAAAATTTCCCCAGCTGGGACTTTACTTCAAATTAACCTTAGTCTCCAGCAGCAGGAGCAATTATTTGGACCTGCATTTAGAGACAGGCGAAGGAAAGAGATTCTTCTTTTATGCCTCATTAGGCTACAGAATAAGTAACACAATACAAATGTCCCTGAAAGGATTAATGATACAGCTCAAGATAGCTACTATTTGTTCTAATTGGAAATACGATCCTCGTTTCCTCTGATCTTCGGATCTGGGGATGAGCAAGGATCACAGCTGAACAGGAAGTAAAGAGGCAACTGGAGAGAGGTGAAATCATCCTGAACTCAGCTATTATCAGTTCCTCCAGCACTTCTTCCCAATTTTCCACTTTCCTGGAAGCACTAGCCACGGGGCTGCATGCCGCGTTCCAGTACTATTGAGTGCTAAACTGTTATCCTAAAGACGTCAGTGCTTCGAGGATGTTGATAGAATCTTGCAAGGGGCCATTTGGAGATGATGTGAACTTAAGCAGTTGCGCAGACATGGGGTGAAATTTTTCTTAGCTGATGTGCTCCAATTCCTAAGAAATTCTCCCTATTTAGTAAAAGAATTAGAGGGAAGGACTTGCTATTTGAGATAACCCATTACATTTCAGATACGTGTAGGAAGACTCTGAACACAATGCTATGACAAAAAAAGAATGTAATGTTGAGAAGCAGTTCTACTAATCTATTAGCTGTCCCTTTACTTTCTACCACATCATTCTGTTACGTAGCGGAGCATTTAAGAGTCCTTCGGAGAGCTGGATTGCCTAAGCTTCAAGCTTGGCTCCTGCGCTACCAGCTGTGTCACTCAGAGCAAGTAACTTAACTTCTCTCTGCCTCCGTGTTCTCATCTGAAAAATGAGGATACTGATATTCTCTGCTTCATAGAGTTCTTAGGAGAATTAAATGAGTGAATATCACAAAGTGCTGAGTTATCTGGTCCATAGCACACTTTCTATAAGTTAATTGTCATTAATTCTCTGCATAGCACCTAACACATTAATATATTTTTCCTGTTTAAGTTATTTGCTTAATTGCTGTCTATTTGATGTATTAGACTAGAATGTAACCTCTATGAAAGCAGGGACTTTACTTCTGTTGATCAACATTATAACCCCAGAATTTAGACTAATGGCTGATGAGGAGTAGAGGGTCGATAAATATTCCTGAATCAATGTGGTAGGTAGAACCACATGAAATGCAGATGTTCAACCATTACTGAACTACGGAATAATGACTCTGAAGTTCAGATGAGTAGAATGAATACCATGGACTTGGGGACAGTCAATTTGGGCTCTCAATATAGCTAAGCCACCTAATGGCTATGTGACTGATCAGGTTTCTTCATTTTTCTAATTTATAGTTTGGAGGTGATACACACCTACCTCCAAGCGTTGTTATAGGAATAAAATAAAGGATGTATTTGAAAGTAACTTGCACACAGTAAATGAAGCATTTTTTCAAGAAACAAAGTAAATTCTAACATTATTATAGCACTTTAGAATTCCCAGAATGCATTTGCTAATTTGATCTCATTTGTTCCCTGTAAGAATACGAAGTGTTACAGATAAAAGAGAGCCTTATTATGTAAGGATAATTATTCATGACAAGGGAAGATACTTAAAGCTGCAACAAAAATTTCATAGTATATAAGGGGCAAAGTTTTCAATTGAGAATTTACCTTGAAAAAAGGGGTTAAAGTCATGAAACTAATGTTTTTCTCATAAATGTAATACTTTGGTTATATTGACAACTAGGACTAATTATTGAAAGTAGTGAAGGTTTTTTTTTAAAACATGTTTTCTGGCAAAACCGTATAAGAGTTCAATGCAAGGTTCTTTCATGTTTAATTAACTTTTTTTTTTGGTGAGGAAGATTCACCCTGAGCTAACATCTGTGCCAATCTTCCTCCATTTTGTATGTGGGATGCCTCCATAGTTTGTCTGATGCGTGGAGTGTGTCCGCACCTGGGATCTGAAGCTACAAACCCGGGCCACTGAAGCGGAGTGTGTGGGACTTTACCCACTCAGCGGCGGGGCCAGCCCCTCATGTTTAGTTAAACCGTGATCAAACACAGGTGACTTTTGACAAATAGTCAAGGTTTTATCAGTTTTCCCAAGGATATTTATTATTATTTTGATGTTTGAATCTTTCTCCTTCAAAATGCCTCCTTTGTCATCAACCTTGCCTTTTCTCTCTTCTGCAATTTCGAGCTGCCTAATTAGGCCAGATCCTTATATGTCAGTGGCTCTGAGTGTGATTGGCTCTGTTCTGTAGCACTACTATGATTCATTGCTTGAGATTCTGAAACTTTTCTGAGATTTACAGTTTTTTTTGGCAAGAGATTTAATGGCTAGAGATAGATATGAATCTTAGGAGAGAGTGGATGTGGAGAGCAGACTAATTTTATAAGTGACCAACTCATTAGACCATTAGAGAATATTTTCATGTTATGATGGCTTTTGCTTTCCTGTGGAGTCTCATTATTATGCAGACTGAGATAATAAAATTGAGATAATGAGGAACTTCTATGTTATTACTATCTTCATTTTATATATTATTAAAACATAATTCAGAGAAGTTTAGTGACTTAAGGCAACACAGCAAGTTAATACTCTCCCCTAATCCATGTTCCTTATGCAAAAAGCAGATAAAATGGGGGTTAAGAGTAAACCTATTTTCTCTTGGTTGGTAACAATTGGGTTCATGCTTTATTGTAATAGGAAAGAGTCTCTTGGGCCAGCTCTGGTAGCCTAATGTTAAGTTCAGCACACTCCGCTTTGGCAGCCCAGGTTGAGTTCCCAGGCACAGACCTATACCACTCATCTATCTGTGGCCATGCTGTGAGGGTGGCTCACAAACACAATAGAGGAAGATTGGCAACAGGTATAAACTCAGTGCAAATCTTCCAAAGAAAGAAAGAAAGAAAGAAAAGAGAGAGAGAGAGAGAGAAAGAGAGAGAGAAAGAGAGAAAGAGAGAAAGAGAGAAAGAAAGAAAGAAAGAAAGAAAGAAAGAAAGAAAGAAAGAAAGAAAGAAAGAAAGAAAGAAAGAGTTTCTTCACAGGCCCCATGTCTGAGAATTCCTTCTTGAGAAGATTGAATGGAATAGTGGAAAGATCTTTGAAGTGAGAATCAAAATTCACAGGTTCTAAGTTTAGCTTTGATACTGAGGAATTGTCAAAAATCAAGTATGACCTGGGCAAGGAGCTTTCTCATTCTGACTTGGTTTCCTTAACTCTAAGACAAAGATCTTGAACTCATTTATCACTAAATCCCTTTCCATGTCAAGATTCCACATGTCTGCCTGTCACCTGCAATCCACTACAGGCCAGGAAGGCTATTTTATGCTGCTCTGAATTTGAACTCTAAAGTCTGACATAGGTGGAGTGTAACTGCAGCTCTGTGCTTTGCTTTTCCCCATAATTCTCCTTATCTTTTCCTTTAAGCCTCAAGTTTTCAAGCAGGAAGTATATTACAGTCGTGTGTTGCTTAGCAAAGGGGATGCATTCTGAGAAATGCGTCGTTAGGTGATTTTGTTATTGTGCAAACATCATAGCGTGTACTTGCGCAAACTTACATGGTATAGCCTATGACACACCTAGGCTCTACTACCTTATGGGACTACCATTGTATATGTGGTCCATCATTGGTTGAAACGTCATTATGCTGTGCATGACTGTAGTAAGAACGTAGCCTCAAGAGCCAGACATACCTGGGTTCAAACACAAGCCCTGTGATATTAGAAAACTTCCTGAGTTTTGTTTCCCGTTTTAAAATTGGAGTATTAGACAAGTGCTGGCTACCAGTAAGTTTTCAATTTGTTAATACACGTAAAATATTTGGTAAGTAGGAGAAATTCAGTAAGCATCAATTCCTACTGTCCCCCTACCTTCTCCAAACACAAAGATGCAAAACACATTGGCTCTAGAGCCACCACGTTCCTTTCCCTGGAAGAACATAGAGATGCAAATGGTTAAGAGAAAAAAACAATTACTAATTGAAATGGGCTTAGATATTCACATTTAAGCAATGCTTACTTAAAAGGACACATCTAGAGACTGTCATCAGCTGTATGTGCATCCACATGGAAGTGCCTGAACACAGAACTAATGTGATTATGTTGAACTCAGCATCTTTTTAGTGACTTTGAACTTCAGGCCATTGTTGGCTCTCTTGCTGACCTCTGAAAGCTTGGTGTTTTTATTGCCAAATATAATGTAGGGGATCAGATCTGCCTTTTAAAAGCTCTTCTTAGTGTTGTGCTATCTCACTTCTTTCAGACTGGCCAAGCTGAAGATTCCCATAGGTGGATGGGATGTTGGTCCTCTTGGCTGATGTTCATGGCTTCTTCTAGACTTTCTTTGGGAGCTCAGTTCCTATTTTATCTATCCACCTCCCTACCTACCTATGCCTATACCTAACACTCATGCCAAATATTATTTTCTTGACATGGGACCTGTGTAGAATGCTCACAAATAGGTTTTCAGAGTGAAAAGTAAACCAATTACTTTAGCCATTTTCTGCAGTTATCTTTCAGAGTATCTTAATTAAATTCGATCTAATGAAATGAGTTCCTCCCATTTGCACTTGCACGTGATTCCTTTTGAGGAGATCCAAACAAAGTGGTTCCTATCCTCAGAGCTCAAATTTCAGTTATTCAGAAAATGTGAAGTTGTCCAGCAGAGGGAATCCAAAGCCAGGTCAATCTCCAAGTAGGCCCCTGTTCCACTTCACTGTCTCTATGACTGTCATTCTGTGGTTCTGGCAGCAGCTGAGCAGGGTTCTCTAGGCAGGATGTAGGTAGAAAGTCAGGCAGGAGTTATGCCTCTGGTCTGGCAATTGAGTGGTTTAGGAATCTGCTTTGTCTTCAAGGTTTGGGATAATGACCAGAAATCTAAAAGCGATCAAGAGTAGAAGGAGACATTAAGGATTGGAGAAGCAGATAGATTCCAGAAGAGGTCAAATTGGAGTAGGAGGTGGGTTTTAGATACATTTGGTCAAGATCCAGGTGACCAGAGTACAGTCTGAAACCAGTTTGGATGGGAAGCTGTGTTAATCTAGGTACATTATTTCCTTTGTTGCTCACACGATTAGGGAATTTAATCCTAGTCTATAATCATAGTACCAAAGAATAGACAGTAGCTCCTGATAGTGGCTGTTTTTCTGTTTGTTTTCTACAGCAAATGTCAAATATCGCCCACGATATTTTAAATGGTCATCCAAAGACAGGGCCGTTTTCTTGTTTCAAAGAGACTTATCTTTGATACATCCATGGACACTAGTGTAGATCATTATTTAACTACAATGAGTGAGAGAGTCCGGAGAACAAAGATGGGGTTTCCTTCTCCTTTGAAAGCTGTGATCGCTGGCACAGACCTGTGGGCCCTGGCTCATAGCAGATTATACATACACATGTTTTTTTTTTTAAAGATTGGCACCTGGGCTAACAACTGTTGCCAATCTTTTTTGTTTTTCTTCTTTTTTCTGCTGTATTGCCCCAACCCCGCCCCGCCCCCCCCCCCCCCCCCCCGTACACAGTTGTATATCTTAGTTGCAGGTCCTTCTAGTTGGGGGATGTGGGACGCCGCCTCAATGTGGCCTGACGAGCAGTGCCATGTCCGCACCCAGGATCCGAACCCTGGGCCGCTGCAGCAGAGAGCGTGAACTTAACCACTCGGCCACGGAGCCTGCCCCCACACACATTTTTTTAAATTGAGATGATTAGGTTCAGATTGCTAAAAACATATCAGATCAAGCCATTTCTGTTATGAAACAATGTTGTTTTCCTTAAGCCATCACTTTCCCTTAGTTGGAAACTTTACTTGATCGATAATGACTTTTCTGAAAGCCATCAGTCCAGAACCCCATAGAGTGACTTTCGGGGCTGCTGGGCACTGCACATCTGTCACTCCTCTTTGACAATCTGCAAGGTGCGACCGCAGCATCTGTAGAGAGTGGATTAATAAGGCTGTCCTGCTTTGTGCGAGAATCCCCAAGGTAGAGCGGGAGGCCCAACACAGAGTCTGCACATGCTTAGCATGCTGGCCGGAATTAAACACCTCATTTGAAAACCAAGACACACAGGGAAGGAAATGGAACAAATCCCTTGCTTTCAATTGCATTGCAACTAGGACAGAGAGAAGCTTAAGTGTAGAATTCTGCCTGGATTGTTCTGAATCTAAATGGTTCACCTCTTGCAGGAAAGTGGTTGAGTTATTTTGATGTTTGAGACTAGATAGAGATATCAGGTGTATCAGTTACTCTATTCTTGCATTCAACCCCTCATTTGCCAAATATCTTTTGGACACCTATTACGTGCTACAGATGAAGCAGAGAATAAGACAAACAAATCCCTTATCCTCATGGAGCTTACATTTTGGTGGAAATGAACAAATAAATGTAAATAACAATAACCCAGAGTAAGGCTGATATGGTGGTACCATAATGTCTGGTACCAGATTTTATGATGACAGTGATACAAAATGACCAGGGATGGCTTTTCTGAGGAAGTGCCTTTTGGTCAGAGACATGAATGGAGGGAGGGAGGAGACCTTGTAGATATACAGGGAAGAGTTTCCTAGCAGAGAAAAAGAGAACATTCAAAGGCTCTAAAGTGGGAATAAGCTTGGCACTTTGGGGACAGCAAGAAGATTGGTGAGACTGCATAGAACTTAGTGGGAGAGGGTTATGGAGGATAGAATAAGAGAGTAGGAATGGGTAGCTCACAAAAAGCATGTTTGCTGGGGTAAGGGTTTTGGATTTTGTTCTAAGCATGAATAAGAAGGCAAGTGAGGACATAAAAAAGGGGGAAATAAGATCTGATTTACTTGTCTTAATATTATACTATGTGTAGACACAATAGTGGCCCTTCAAAGACATCGTAATTTCTGAGACCTGTGAAGAGTATGTTACTTTACATGACATAGGGAAATCAAAGTTGCAGATGGAATTAAGTTTGCTAATCAGCTAATCTTAAAATAGGGAGATTATTTTATTTTATCTGGATGGTCCTGATGTAATCACAGGATCCTTAAAAGTGGAAGAAGAAGGTAGGAGATGATGTCAGAGTAATGCGCTGTGAGAAGGACTCAATCCTCCATTCCTGGCTTTGAAGATGGAGGAATGGGGTCATGAGCCCCAGAGTGTGGGCAGCTTGCAGAAGCAGGAAAAGGGAAGGAAATGCGTTCTTCACTAGAGCCTCCGAAAAGGAATACAGCTGAACAGCACCTTGATTTTAGCCCAGTGAGATTCGTGTTGGACTTCTGACCTACAAAGGAGTAATACAATGAATTTGTATTGTTTCAACCACTAAGTCTGTGACAGTAACAATAGAATGTTAATGCACTCTAGCTTCTGTGTGGGAGATGAATTGTACAATCTAAGAGTGGAAGAGGGAGTCCAATTAGGTTGCTATTGTGATTTTATAGTCTAGAGACAACAGTGGCTTAGACTAGAGCGACAACAATGGAGGTGGTAGGGAGTGATCAGATTTAGGATTTATTTCCAATTGACAGAAAGTGTCTTCAATAATTCCCAGGATTTTGTTCTGAGTCTTTGAATCTGAACAACTTGGGTGAGTAGTGGTGCCATTAACTGACATGGGGAAGACCAGGGGGAGATATGGTTTAGGAGAGAAAAGCAAGATTTCTGTTTTAGAAACTTAAGTTTGAGATTGCTTTCAGATATCCAAGTGGAGATGTTGATTAAGCAACTGTATAAACTAGCCTGAAGCCCGGGAAATAGGTCAAGGCTAGAAATACAAGTTTGGAATGACAAAGCTGCAAAATAGAAAAGTCTTTTGTCTTAGATATTATGGTGCTGCCATATCATCCTTAACTGCTTATATTTGAAATATTATGTGAGGAGAAAGGACAGTTCTATCTTGCTGAGACCATTATTATTTGGAGTCTTATGGTAGTTGACTTGATATCCTAATTAATCTCCCAAACTGTTCAATCACTTCATATTCAACCTATGAACTACTATTCAAATAGCCCAAATTAAGTCCAAGGACAGTAGAATCAACTTATTTTGTCACAGATTTGGGGATATAGCTGTGAATATTTCCTGATCGTATGTTCTCATCTATACTTGCCAGGACAAACTGGGTGACAAAAACAGTTGTGGCTTGAGGGGAGTAGTGGGTGTGGCCTTTATCTGCACAGTTGAAATGGCTCATCACAATGTTGACATTTGGAGCAGCCTGATGAAGAAAGAGATAGGGAGGATGCACCACTTCCTTTTTAGGACATCTTGTAGTTGCACACATCTCTTCCACTCAGATCCCATTGCTCAGAATTAAGAATATGGTCCCATTTATCTATAAGTGGATTTTTAGTCTGGATGGCCATGTGTGCAGCTGAGATTTTGGAAAGAGAAAGTGGATGTTGGGAGACAACAGTAATTCTAATTCCAATCTGTTCCTCTGGCCACCCTAATATTTGTATACACCCTTCTTCCTGCTCCTAGAACACATTCACCCCTTCCTGAGGGTCACACACCAGCTCAGAGCCCTAAACTTATTACATCAGCTCAAAGCCCAATATCTGCAGATGATGCATCGTCATTTCTCCCATGAGTTGCTGTGGCTGCTCGTGGCCCAGTGAACTACAACCTGAAAGACCAGTTATTTGATCGCTTACCAATGTAAAGCAGCAGATTAGCAGCTGTATAGCTGCAATGAAAACAAACAAATACAACTGCCCAAAACCTCCCATTTAGAAAAAGGAAGAATTGGAGCAATGCAGCATTCGCTTTACAATAATGATCAAATATTGCTGTGAAGGAATACCAGAGACTCCTGTGCTGGTTTGCCAGAACCGCCACAACAAAATATCACAGACTGGGCACCTTAAACAACAGAAATTTATTTCTCACAGTTCTGCAGGCTAGAAGTCCAAGATCAAGGTGTCAGCAGGTTTGGTTTCTTCTGAGGCCTCTCTCCTTGGCTTGTACATGGCCGCCTTCTCACTGTGTCCTTACATGGTCTCTCATCCGTGCACAGCCATCCCTAGGGTCTCTTTTGTGCGTCTGAATTTCCTCTTCTTTTAAGGACTCCAGTCAGATTAGATTAGGGCCCACCCTAAGGGCCTCATTTTCAGTGAGGCTTTTAATCACCTCTTTAAAAGGCTTGTCTCCAAATACAGTCACAGGCTAAGGTACGTCATGCATAGGACTTCAACCTATGAATTTTGCGGGGGACAAAATTCAGCCTACAATTCCCATCCCTGGTGGTAGAGCAAACTCCTTCTTTAGCTTATCTGGCATCTCTGGTTCTGCTCTTTAAACAGAACTTTCTGGATTAATGTCCTCTCCATCTCCCTCAGGGCCCAGGTTAGAGTGAGGTGAGGGAGAAGAGGCATGTATTTGCCCCAGTCACAAAATTTAAGGGGGCACAAAAAAAACACAGTAATCAAGATAAAAACATTTTAATGAAATATTGTAAACAAACAAACAAAATGAACACAAAAGATCCATGATGAGCAAAATATCAATTTTTAATAAAGACAGGATCAATGTGAGTGATTTTTCCTTTTGCCTCAGGCTCCAATATGGCTTCCTATGACTCTGCTACTGATCCTGTCATCATTAAAATTTTTGATATTTTATTTGTCAAGGGTTTTTTGCACTAGTTTTGACTGTTCAAAATATTGCACTGAAATATTATTTTTCTTGATTACTGGCTTTTTTGGCAGCCCCTTAAATTTTATACCTCGGGCCCGTTCCTCACTCGCCTCACCCGTATCCTGCTCCCTCCTTTCCAACCCCTGGCTTTTCCTTCTAAGAATTTTACTTTGTCCATTGTCCTCTTTCACTACATTTGATGTGGACGCTGGAAAGGTTATCTTTCTTGGTGGCCAAACCACATCCTGCTGGTGCAGGTTCAAAGATCTATAGGTGTCTTAGTGTATAACAACCTCAGGCTTTGGCCAGCCAGGTTTCCATTCATTTGGTAACATAATTCCCTCAAAAGCCTAGTCAATTTCTGGTCTATTTGCTTCCAATCAATGCCACGGGACAATAACAACAACCAATGGTCTCATGTAACATACTTCTTAAGCATGAAAATTTCAGTCTTTTATTTCCTGTCCTCTGTGCTCTGCCCACCTCCACACTGGTCTTTTTCTGCAAGATACCTGAGGCCTTTGATAAATAGACTTCGGTAGGAAGGAAATATCCTTAGTGCGATTTGTGTCGCTGTGACCCCTCCAATCATCTGGGAAGGAACACTTACTGGGAAGTGCTAAAGATGAGCTTGGGCTACAGGCTTATCTCCTGCTAAGTCTGCTACTTTAGACTCACCAGAGTAGAAAAGCTATTACCTTTTCAATCCTGTAAAGCTCTAAATATCTGGACCCTGCCCCAGGCCAATAAAAAAAAAAAAAGGCAGCTTCGTAAACAGAGCTGAATTTCCTTCCATCTTCACTTTCAAGTAGGCTAACTCTTCCTAGAGCTCAGCTCACTCTGTAGGGCTTTGTTGAAAGTGGTAAGAAGCCGTCCACACGCGTCGATATTCTGAAAAATTTCAGCACTTTCCTTAGTAGGCTCACTTAGCAGGAGTTTTGATTTCCAAATTATCACAGGAGACATCATGGTAGGCAGCATAATGGCCTCTCAAAGATGTCTATGTCTTAGTCCCCAGAAGCTGTGAATATGTTACTTCACAAGGCAAAGGGGGAATTAAGGTGGCAGACGGAATTAAGGTTAATAACCAGCTGAGTTTAAGAGAGGGAAATTATCCAGGACTCTGTATGGACCTAACATAATCAGAACGGTTCTTAAATGTAGATGAGGGAGGCAAAAGAGGAGGTCAAAGTGATTTGATGTGAGAAGGACTTGACCTGCTGTTTCTGGGTTTGAAAATGGAGGAAGGGGCCACGAGCTGACGAATGTAGGTAACTTCTAGAAACTGGAAAGTGTAAAAAAATAGTCGCTCCCAGAGCCTATAGAACAGAACACAACCATGCTGACCCCTTGATTTTAGTCCAGTAAAACCCAATTCGGATTTCTGACCTCTAGAACTGTACAATAATAAATTTGTGTCACTTTAAGCCATTAAATTTATGGTAATTTGTCACAGAAGCCATAGGAAGCAAATGAAGCATTTTTACCAAGTGTTTTGCTGTTAGGTTTCTAGCATACTTTTTGTATCCTTTCCAGCCACTGCCTAACCATTAAACCAATGTCAAATATGTTCAGTTGTGTTACATCATTACCCCACTTCTAGGTACTGATTCTGTATTCATTAGTACATTGCTTCATAGCTCTGACAAGACCCAAAATAACTGTGGCTTAAACAAGATAGAACTTGATTCCTGTTTTACTTAAGTCTGAAGAGAAGTATACCAAGGCTGATAGGGCTATTCCAGGGATTGGTAATGCAGGTCTCTCTCTTGTTCCTCTGCCATCCCTAGGAATTGCTTCCATCCACATGGATGAAGGAGATTCACCATCATTCTTTAGTTACTAGGATGAAGAAATGGGAAGTGAAAGGCACAAACCTTCTCTTTAGGGCCACAACTTGAAAGTTGCACATGTCACTAACATGCACATCCTATTGGTTCAAAATCAGCCACATGCCACATTTAACTACAAGGCAGGATGACAATTGCAATCTTTATTTTGGATGGCCATGTACTCAACTAACATTTGAGGATTCTATTACTAAAGGGAAAATGGGGAGAATGTAAGTATTAATTCCTGCTCCACACAGGAAGTACAGTCATATTGTGCAAAGAGGGGGTTGATTTTAATTTGGATTTCAAGTAGGAAAAAAACTTATCTAGGAAAACTGGCTTTAAAACTCTTCCCATGGGCACTGGAATAGCATGAGATCATCACAGAATCAGCGTTACTGTAAAGATAGTTAGTATAAGTATAGAATGTTCAAATAAGAGAGAGAGTTGCAAAGGTACATGGGCTAACAGGTGTGAAAATCAAGCAAAACTCCCATGTAAAGACTAAGACTTCATGAAAAGCTTCTACATCAAGAAATGGACATCCAGGAGCAGACCTTGTGATAGGAGAACAACGTGGAACCTAGAAAGAAGACTCCGGATAAGACCAGCCTAGAGACTCTTCCCTTAGCCACTGTGGTGAAGAGTTATCATCAACCCCTCTGGTGAGGAGAAACCAGAGACTGATGCCAGAATCCACTGTGTATCATTTATAGATTAAACTGTAGATGGTTCTCATTCCAGAGTATAGATTTAGTTATTCTCAACAAATCTTTTTGTTGTTTTTGTGAAAAATCCCAAGTTACACACCCCCCATGGATGTGGTCGTATGTAGTTACTTAGAGTAGTTAGACTGTACATATTAGAGACCAGATTCAGTTATCCTGAGAGGGAAAAAACAGGTGGGCAGCTCCCCTATAGAATTCTGATCAAATGCATTACCTAGGGAGCTTGACCTTTCCAAATCACTAACCAGTAGAGAAGTCATGGCAGATTAGGTCATTCTGATTTTTCACCCACAAAAGTTCTGACATTTGTGCTAAATATCATTGGTTATTTGCTCACTGTTCTATGAAATATCAACAATTCAAAAACATCTTAGAACTTAGAACTTTCATGATACTCTTGGCCAATGCTTTTATACTTTAGGTGAGGGAGGAAACTGATGCCCAGAGAGAGCAAGTGAGTTTCCTGTGCTAAACAGTTAGTTATTGATAGAATCACACTTGGAGTTTCAGTCTTCTGATTCTTATTCCACAGTTACATTCTTCATGTTATGCTTACTTTTCTATTTGATTCTCCCTCCTTCTTTTGAATGTTTTAACTACCCAAATAATACATGTGTTCATTATCTTTTTAAACGTTACATTATAAAGTCCATTAACTCTTAATTTTAGTTCTTTGCCTTTGTCCTCAGAAATAATCACTCTTGTGAGTTGAGTACTTATGCCCTTTAAAATGCACATGTCCACGCTTGTGTATACTTGTCATAGAACACGTTGCTGGTAGGTCTTCCTTTATTATTTGTGTGTGATTATACTATACATATTGTTCTGCAATTTGCTTTTACTCATTCAACAATATATTTTTATGATCTGTCCATATTGATACACAGATCCAATTCTTTATAATTAATTTAGGGTATTCCATCATCCAAATAGACCACATTTTATTCATCCATCCTATTTAGCCATTTCCCTTTTGGTACACATTTTATTTGTTTTCAATATTCACTGCTAAAGCTAATTAAATTTATGCACTCAATATTCAAGTATTTTTAACCACTCAAAAAAATAAATAAATAAAGCCCCTGAAAGGGGATTGCTGTGGTCTGAATGTTTGTGTCCCCACAAAATTCATATGTTAAAACCTAACCCCCAAAGACGATGGCATTAGGATGTGGGACCTTTGGAAGTTGCTTAGGTTATGAGAGTGGAACCTTCATAAATGGGATTAATGCCTAGTAAAAGAGAGGTCTTTTTGTGTCCACACTCAAAAAGACGCACACTGTGTCCACCAAGTAAGGACACAGTGAGAAGGTGCTGGCTGCGAACCAGGAAGAAAGCCTTCCCCAGAATGTGACCATGCTGGTGTATCGATAGTGGACTTCCAGCCTATAGAACTGTGGGAAATAAATTTCTGTTGTTTATAAGTCACGCTATCTGTGGCATTTTGTTATAGCAGCCCAAACAGGTTAAGACAGGAATAAACTGCCATTTGGAATTGTGGCCCATGGAAGAAGAAAATTTGGACTTTTACTTAATTTTACATTAAACAAATTAGGAATCTTAGAGTCGTGGATTATAGTGTTAGAAGAAACATCAGAAATCCTCAAGTTTGCCCGCTTCCTTATGTAGAAGCAACAATAGATGTGAAGAATTTAGTGATTTCCCCCCAAATTACAGAATGACAGTTGATTTGTGTCCTCTATTCATCTCCATTTCATGGGACATTTTCCTTGCCATCTTCAGGTTAGAATTCCTTGAGTCACCCTTGGCTTTTCCCTGTGCACCCCTTCCCCTCCTTTTTTTCATTTATCATGCCACTCCTGAGAAAACTCCAGTGATCCAGGTAAGTTCTAGACTCCTCTCTTCGATCTTGGTCCACGAGGAGCCACTACTCTATGGTGTCAACCATTATTCTATAATGTAAGTTTCATGATGGCAACACCCAAATCCCCTTCTCTTATTCGTGACAGATAAGGCTACTCTATGACAAGACTATTTTCTTTTCAGATGCATCCTCAGCATTATGACTACAGCCCCAGGATCTTTCTCAAAACTGTCCTACAAAAAATCAAATTGACAATTGAGTTGGAACCTATTTTTCATCCTTGATGTGAAACTTTGGCTGTCTCTAGTCCAGGCATTCATGGTTTCCAGAAGATAGTGTTTTATGGTTTATACATATCACTTAGTTATTACCTTTGCTTCATTTTTCTTATCCTTATCTGACATGTCCTGCCCCATGGACCTGAGCTATTCAAACCCTACCCATCCCCAGGATCCAGTTCAATTCCATCCTCTCCTTGAAGCCTGCCTTGACTATTCCTTGACTATAATAGAATCTAGAGGCTTATTGCATGAGAAAATGAGACTAGGTTGAGAAGGTATAAGGTAAGTGTAAAGCCTTCCATATGGAAATCTTTGCAAAGGACTGAGATGATAATTTGTCAAAAATTAGCATCATATCCTGGCAAATGACTTTGGCATTTTGAAAAATGCACTAACTCTTTTAAATAATTTCCTCCCTTCATACTAAAAGTAATACTATATGTTCATTGTAGAATTTTTGGAAAGCACACAGGGAAAATAAAACTAACTTCTAATTCCAGATCTAGAGATAACTTTTGAGGGTATTGAGTTCTTTCATTTTTTTCCCAAAGGTTATGCATCTGTGTATTTGTTTGCTTAGTTTTAAGACAATCCAGAACAATCAGCAACTGCAGTTATAGTTTGCTTTTTGCCATTAAAATTATATCATCATAATTTTCTCCATGTAATAGTCAATAAAACGTTTTTTATGATTACATAATATTGCTTTATATGACATGTTTTATAATCTCTCTGATCACCTGGAACATTTAGATATTTCTAGTTTTTCACTGCTGCAAATTGATGAGCTAAGAGTTATTGAGCTCTCACTATGGGCCAGATATTCTGCTGAGTCTTTTATATTCAGTGACACTTTAAATATCCATAACAGCCCTTTGTGGAAAGTGCTTTTATTATACCCATTTTTTAGATGAGCAAACTAGTGACCATAGGGGTTGGGTTCCTCAGCCAAGGGACCATGGAGCTGGTAAGTGATACATCCAGAATTCTAAGCCGGGTGATCTGGCTCAAGAACCTGTGCTAACCATTATGAATACAATCATGATACATTCTCCTAATACAGAATTCTTCATCCACTTCTTTAATACTTTATAATAAAAAATAACAGTGGAATTCCTGAATCAAAAGGTATGAGGAAACTTCCTAGTGTCAAATTGCTTTTCATAAAGATTATACTGATTTATGCTCAATGTATGCAGTATATGAGCCTGCCGCCTTTTGTTGAGAGAGAGGTGGAATCCTTAGTCATCATGTCCACTTTTAATTCTTTCAGTCTAACCACTCAACTATAGCATCTGTCACATATAATCTGTCATTATATATACTTATTTATGTTTTAGTCTGTCTTGCTATAATGTGAAATCTTTGAGAGAAAGACTAAATGTCATTTGTCTTTTAATTCATGATACTTATCACTGTGCCATACAAATAACAGATTCTCAATATAGTTTTTGTCAAAAAAAGGCACCATGACTTGCTTTTCACCAATGTTGCTTCACTTTCCTTTCCAGTTCCCATGTTTTTTTCTTATGGAGCTTCAACTCCAGAAATTCCAATCTCTCACTGATCCTGTGTGCCCTTCCACTTCTTTCTCTCCCACAACCTAATTCCCAACTCTCCAAATCTATCTCAGGTGTTATCTCCTCTATGAATCCTTTGCTCTTACCGTCCTCCCTCCAATGCTGAACTCTCCCCTTCCAGACTCCCCTAAAGGATTGACTGTGTAAATATGTGATATGGCAGTCACTTATTCCTCATACTTCTTTCTTATTCTCTGCTCACCTTAAGACCCTGGGTACTTGCAATCATTCTCCAAGCTCTGTAAGGTGGTCTGCTAGAAGCACTCAGAACTCCCCAAGGCATTTGGGGATGGGCCAAGGGGCTGTCTTATTCCCAGACATCTAAGTGGGTTTGTGTGGCTTCAGTCATCATATTTTGGAAGAAAGTTCAGGAGTCATTGATTTTTCCTCTATCTTCCCATGAACATGTTTCATCGCAGTTCTGACTAGGGGCTTCTCGAATCCTATAGATTAGTTCAGAACATTTTGCTGTGAGAATGGTTTAGGGAGATTGTAATTAATTCATTTCTCTGGCAATCTTTTGGAACCTTGAGTCTTTGATCAACATAATGTTACTAAATTTCCTATGGCTGAAAAAATACTGTCAGATAGTGAAAACTGGCTCTAGTTGCATATCCCAGTTCCCAAATCAAGCCGACGTATTTGGTTCCCCCATCAGCTTCCACTGAAATTCATGTGAATATTATTTTTAGCATAGTCTGCCTTTCACAGATGACCATATGTTTTTTTCCTCGTGGCATCAACACAGCTTTCAAAGTTAAAAAATTCTTTGGCATATTAATATGCCCTAATAAATCAAGTACATATGTCTTTAAACCACAAACACAAATATTCCATTTGCCATTAAATTTGTTGATACATTTGATCTTATAATATTTTTCCTGTTTTACTGTCACTAGAACTTGCCAAATTGCCTTTTGAAATCTGCACTTATGGAAAATTAATATTTAATGTAGAAATTGGAAAGCCTGGAGGTTGGTGGGGATGAAGAGAGGCAGAACTGGGCTAGAGGATTTTAAAAGAGAAAAGGAGAGGGAAGGAAAATTTGAAGATAGGGTAGTTTTGGGTTTATGGCAATCTTAACATAGTGGAAATGAAAGAGGTAGAGGGACCACGGGGAGTGAGGGACTGAGGACAAGAGGAGCCAAAAGTGGAAAAGAAGCATGTGAAGCGATGGAAAGGTTCAGAAGAGCTGATGGAAAAAAGGACAATGGTGAAACAGTTGGCAAAGACAGAGGTCACCACCAGAATGAAAAATCATTAACAGAGAAGAATAAAAATACAAAATTTAAAGAAGAGGCTATCTGCCTCTCCAGCCTCTAAACTCAACCTCTACTTTCAATAGCTCTTAGTAATTTAACAATAGCTTTCACAGCCAGAAAACTTTATTAGACAGAGGGGAACTGAGTCAGGAATGAAATTGTTTACTGACTAGATAAATGCTACAATTCCAATACGTACTATGGCTCCTTTAATGAAAAGATTGATTCCAGATTTTGGCAGAAAATAGTCTGGCAAAAGCAATAACAGTTCTTTGGGCTTGGCGTGAAACTCCATCACTTTCACGGCTCCCTCTGTCTATTATACTTTGCCAGGCCAATTCCGTGCTTAAAAAGAGAGGCAAGAAACTACTGCTTAAGCAGGAGGGAGTGTTCATATTGGAAACAGAGAGGGAAATCTGAAAGTCATGATTTAAACACTTATTTTTATTTATTTAATTCACTCATGCAATGAATACTTATTGAACGCCTAATGAGTGTCAAGTGCTATACTGGATTCTAAGAATGAAGAACTCATTGATATGTAAGGAATCACAGTGGGTTAATTCAGGGGTCGGCAAACTGTGGCCTGTGAACCAAATCTACCCCCTGCCTGTTTTTGTAAAGTTTATTGGCTCATTCATTTACATACTGTCTCTGGCTCCTTTTGTGTTACAATGGCGGAGTTGAGTAATCAGGATAAGGACTGTATAGCCTGCAAGACTGAAACATGTTTCTTATCTTGCTTTTTACAGAAAAAGTTTGCTGACTGCTGGATAAATGCAATGGTTATAATGGAGTTATATTGGAGTTCAATAAATTATACGAGAAGGAGCCAGGGATGTTAGTGACAGCTGCAAAGAGGAGATGACGTGTGACATTTCATTTCAGTTTTGAAAGACATAAAGGAGTTGCTGGGCATGAAGAAATGAGAGTGGTGCTTTGGGAACAACAGTGACAAAGACAGTACTGTGAAATCCCTTGTGAATTTTAGGACTCTGCCCAGCTTGTTTTGGCTGAAGCATAGGTTGGGGAGAGTGACTATGAATGGGTCTTAGAGGCCAGAGGGGCCATTAGGATCCAGATTATATGTGAAAAGGTCTCATATGGAGAACTTCATATGCAAATGTTCAGCATGGCAAGACACACAAAATTAATAAGAGCACACAATCTCTGTCCTCATGAAGCTCAACCTCCAATAGGTTGTATAAGACTTACTAAATAAAGCACGACAGAATGAGATACTCACTATAGAAAAATGCAAACAACATACAATGGGGATTTTTTTAGTAAGGAGAAATTGCATCGATTGGAGAGGTCAGAAAGTTAATTTACATTAATGTTAATAGTGTATCTTGAAGGATGGGTGTAATTTTGTTGGAGGTGGCCTAGGGGAAGGTGGGCTCCTGCAGAGAAAACAGCACAAGGAGATACAGGCAAAAAGGAATGTCAAGAGGTTTGGGACATGTCTTAGCCCAGATACCCTAGAAAACAGAATCTGAGGCCAAAGCTTTGTGCTAATACTTTATTGGGTAGTGAAATCCCAGGGAAGCAGAAGGCAGGGATAAAAGGGAGTGAGGCAGACATAGAGGGAGATAAAATATGAGACGAGCATTTCCCAAGCTGGCCACAGCTGCATAACAAGTGCAGCTGATTGCTGCATCTGTGGGACAGCTTCCTAGAGTCTGCATGGATTTCCATGTCTCAGAATGGTCCACATGGCAGGGTAGAGGGAAGACTGAGGGAAGAATTTATCCGTTGTCTCCCTCTCTCTCATGTTCCATTGGTCAGTTTACTCCTTTCAGCATTAACTTCCCTACACTGCTGGGTGGTGCCACCCAGTCCTCCTAGACAGCTGCTGGGAAAGTAAGAGCCCCCAGGTGTTCAGTCTGGCCAAGGAGCCTGCCGGTCTCTCCTTGCCAGTCAGTTCCAAAGGCAGAGATCATCAGGTTGTGGTAGTAGCCATAGCAGCAGCGGCCGTGACCTGGCTCCATGACCTTGGAGACAATGACAACTTTCCTAGGGCCATTTCAGCCAGAAAGCAAGTGGGCAGATTTGTGGTGGCACATAACCTGGGTCCAATACAGAGAGCATTAAATTACTTGTCTGTAATATAGGACAGGGAACTAATGGGAGAGAAGGCCATAAAAGTTGGGATGTCTTATGGAAGATATTGATTGTTGGTTGGATTGGGACCATGTAATTAATTAGCAAATGGGAAGCCATGGAAGATTTTGCAGAAGGAGATGACATGATCAAAGGTATGTTTTTTTGAAACTTAATCCAGAAGTGGTATGTGAAATGGATTTAAAGGGTATAGAAATTGAAGCAGGACTATTTGTGAGTTAGAAAGAGTCTTGGCAGAAGGGATCAAACTTCTCAGTTCTATACTCCAGACCTTTAAAATGGGCCAATGGACTCCTTAAGGAGGCCCTTCCCCGACCCTCCACTAGGAATCATCTTCCTTCTTGAGGGAGGTTGAATAGATACACGTGTCTTATTCCAGGAGACAAAACGATCCTCAGTAGTGTCCGTTTCTAAGCAGCACATGTCTTTTACATGCTTATACACTGAAGTGCTTTCATTTTTAAAACCACAGTAATTAGGGACTTATTATTCAGTCTACATTTGTATAGATAAATAAATCTAGTTCTCATTTTGTGATCTAGAGCCTGAGGAGATAAAGGCTCAAAATCCACATCCTCCATCAGTGAGAGAATATTGAACTACGTATGTGGGTGGGAGAGAAGGAAGCAGTCCTGCCATTGAACATAAACAGACTCTGCCCTCTCCTGTTCCTTCCATGGGCTTTTCTTCTGTCTAAAGGTCCCAGAAAAAGCATTGGTCAGTCAGTCAACAAGGAAATAGTTAGGGCTTACTGGATACCAAGTTCTGTCCTAGGCCCTGGGGGAGAAGAGGGGATAATTGGGAGCAAACTACTTACTCTCAGGGATCTGCAAGGTCACAGCTGTTGGCTAGGACGATTCCTGAAGGCAACAACAACCGTGTATGGGGTTGGGTTCCTTCTTTGTTGAGGCCATCACTGTTCCTTTAGAAAGAAATCCGGTAAAGTATAGTAGCTAAAACCATGGTCCTGGAGCCAAAATGCCTGCATTCAAATCCTGATTCTGCCCTTACTAGCTAGCATGTCTCATTTTCTTCATCCTCAAATGAGGACTATGATAGTTGTCTCTTAATAAGGTTGTTGAAAGGATTAAATTAAATAATATATGTAAGGTGCTTAGCATCATTGTTGTCAGTGCTTATCAACATTACTGTAGGACAATAACCTTGTATTGGTAGTTCTGAAATCCAAAAATCACAGCTCAAAGTTGTGTAACTCATTCGGTGGCAAGACCTCCTCTGAGGTTATTTAGAGTCTTTATGTATCACACAATATGAATGTTATTTTTCGTCGTTATCTCATCATATGCACTTCATATGTTTCACTATAAAAATATTACTGTGCTTAATTACAGAATGCTATTCCAGACCTTGATGGCGTCATTTTATGTCATTTGGTTCATGTACTACATTCCCAGTTTAAAAGCACCAAATTTCCAAATTTTGAAACACAGTTGCCCAAGAATTTTAGATAAGGGATTGTGCACCTGTATTATTTACAGATGTGGAAAGACAATATAGGAATTAACACTGATTCCTCCTATCAATAAAACCATATTAAAAATTCTTGGGGGTCTGGCCTCATGGTCAAGTGGTTAAGTTCATGCACTCCACTTTGGTGGCCCAGAGTTTCGCGGGTTTGGATCCTGGGTGCAGACAAAGCACCGCTCATCAGGCCATGCTGAAGTGGTGTCCCAAATAGCAGAGCCAGAAGGACCTACAACTAGAATATACAACTATGTACTGGGGGGCTTTGGGGAGAAGAAGAAGAAGAAGAAAAGAAGATTGGCAACAGATGTTAGCTCAGGTGCCAATCTTAAAAGAAAAAAAAAAATTCTTGGGAGGGGCCAGCCATGTGGCCAAGTGGTTAAGTTCACATGCTCCACTTCAGCAGCCCAGTGTTTTGCTGGTTTGGATCCTGGGCACGGACCTCGCATTGCTCATCAAGCCATGCTGAAGCGGTGTCCCACATAGCAGAGCCAGACAGACCTACAACTAGAATATACGACTATGTACTGGGGGGCTTTGGAGAGAAGAAGAAATTTAAAAAAAAAAACAAACGGAAGATAGGCAACAGATGTTAGCTCAAGTGCCAATCTTTAAAAAAATAATTCTTGGGAAACTTTGAATTGCTTTCAAAACCTAACCCACTGTGTGAACTTTTGAAAAATGTGTTTCTATACATTTTTAACTAAAAGAGAAAAATTCTGCTAATCTCCCTACCATTTTGCTCCAGTCTCAGCTCACTGATGTAACAACCAATGGTAACACTTTGGCATATGACTTTTCATATCCTGAAATATTTTTAGGGATACTCTATCAAGATAAACTACTTATGGAACATGGTTTGGACTCAAATATGGAAGACTAGTAATTTAATGATCAACTGTTTAAAAGCTACATTGCATTTGAGAAAACCTCATTAAGAATTCACTCACTGGGGGGGCAGCCACATGGTGTAGTGGTTAGGTTCAGCACACTCCGCTTCAGCAGCCCGGGTTTGTGGGTTGAGATCCCAGGTGAGGACCTACGTTACTTGTCAGCCACACTATGATGGCAACCCACATATACAGTGGAGGAAGATTGGCACAGATGTTAGCTGAGGGCTAATCTTCCTCAAACAAAATGAGCAGAAGATTGGCAACAGATGTTAGCTCAGGACTACTCTTCCTCACACACACGCACACACACAAAGAAGAATTCACTCATAAAAATTGTTTGATTTCTATCCTAATGGGATATATTTTAGTATAAATTTTAATGACATTCCCTAAATCTACATATATAGAGAGCTGAAGGCTTTCTTTGAAATAGACTATTAAAACCTATGTCATTTTGGTTACTTAACTTCGGTTTCCTCTCAAGAAAAAAATGAGACAAAGGAGTCGTTCAAAATGTTGCTGAGCAAAATTGAGTCTCTGAAAATGTGGTGGTCAGCTTTTGGATTCCTGTACTATTTGCTTCTTTATCTAACTCAAAGCCAGAATAAAGCCTACTGATGTTGTTTTTTGTCTATCTAAACTATAGTTTCTGTATTGGATGCCAAATGTGTGCATTTCCCTCATCAAATTAGATATGGGATGATTTTCATTCCAGAATGCTTTCTTATATTTCAGCCTCTCTCCCCACTGCTGTCCTGAGGCTTCTAGTTTCTGGAATAAATACTTAATTGATACTTTGGGGTTTTACCTTTCATTTTGGGAAATCTCACAGCTTTAAAAATCTGAATTCTATGTTGTAAAGAAGTAGAACATTCTTCGATTATTTTCTATAAATTTACCTTTGGCCAAATTCTCCAATTATCTTAGAGTTACTTTGATTATACATCAGATATGTCTCAAAGGTGTCTTCTATGAATACATCCAGGGTAAGAGATGCCTTATGACTAACAGAAATAAGTGGATATTATGGAGAGAGAGGCCTTAATAGAACTACATCATTAGAAATGTAATTATCACCCTTTAAAGGAGTATTTATGGTGCTGTTTGGGGGTTCACTAAAGGAGAGAACTCGGTAAATCTATACGATGTGAAAAGTATTGATGGCATATGTTGGGATTTTAGGCAGCCTAATAGAATATGTTATTTTGTTTCTAGTCTGAGTTCTGCAGTGAGAGAGACAAGGAATCAGGCAGTTGGAGATGAAAATGCCTGATTCATTACTAATGGAGGAATTCGAAAATGAGGCTTAGGCATCAGGCAACAATGGGCTTCCTAATACTTAACTTTGATAATATACAGACTTAGTCACTCAATGTCAGATAGTGCCTGTCAACCACAGGCCTTCCACACAAAAGGTCAGAGCTAGTAGTATGAAGCCCATTGAATGAACAAGAACAAAATAGAGTGTATGTTTATGAAATCAGGTAGATCCAAAGAAGAGGGGAAGAAAAGAATGGATTCAGTCATACATGCCCAGTTTCTGCTTCTAAATTTATGAATCAGATGATTTAATCCTCCTCCCATGAGGAAAATATAGTGAGGGTGTCGAGGAAGTCAAGAACCTTACACTGATTGATGTCCCTCTTCATGGAAACGTGAATCAAGGGTAAAGGCAGTATCATTCAATAATGCATGGTCCGAATAAAATAATAGAAAGGGTCTGATCAATATTTACATCAGCATTCCTGCCTTTGCCCTTCCCACCCAAGGACACATTTAGATGGCCTGGAATCAAGGATTTATCTTCTAAGGCAAAATTTTGGGGATACTCTCTGAAGAAATGGCACTAATTGTCAGAGAGTACTAAGTATAGGTGCCACAGAATAAGCCTCTCCTCTGTTAGACACTTAGCAATGTAGGTCACTTGTCACATACTTTAGGATATTTAGATCTCAAATTTCAGTGGTAAAGTCCTAGTTTTTAGTCTATTCACCACATACATTACTTTGTCAGGGTACCATGAGAGAGCTAGAGAACCCTAGCAAAATTTGACTCAGGGAGTGAAAGTGGGAGATTTCACCAGGACCCACCAAAAAGATACACGCACTTATCAGGAGAGGAACATACCACTGTCTAAACTATCAGATTCCATCTCATTCTCCCAGTCTGACCACAGCTATAATGAAAGATGGTACCAAGGAGTCTGGTTTCTGCTCTTTCTCTGGAAACATTCTTTTCTACTTTGACATCAAAACCACATGAACAAAAACCCAAAGCAGAACATCAAACCCAATGGAAGATGGACACACCCGTGTTTTCTAGGTAATACCAGCATTCTCATCTGGTTGAACCATCTCTGGCACAATCCACATCATGAATAAGAGACTGTTACCATGGAAGATGAGTCACTGTATCTTGCCATGGAGATCTGTCTCCAAGGATTGCATGCCCCTTTTTTTCTGAAAATAGTCTTTTGTTATATCATAGAGAGCAAAAGAGAGGGAGGACACACGGAAAAGAAATAAGAGGTCCCAGAGAAATAACATGATCAGAGAAGAAATTATTCTTTTCCAAGATGGTTTTATTGCTCATTCAGATGGAATGGACACATGAAATAACACATGATTCCACATGACAGCTCTGTCATTATAAGGGTATTTCTACATGTCTCAATGCCGTCATTCTCTGTTCTGTTTGATTCAGAAAATATATGCTCTATACAGTAACTCTCTATTTGGTTGCATAAACAAAATTTCTGTTCTCTTTATTAGGTGGAAATTATCCTTAAGCATATTATAGCTTCTTAGTGTGTAACTTTCCAAATCTTGACTGCCAGAAATGCCATAGTGTTCTTCAGCTTTCCATTTGTAGTTCCTGAAAGAAAAAATGAATAATGGATATACAGTACTTATTCCAGCACCTGATAGATAGTATATCCTCAATAAATAGTAGCTACTAGGCCCCATTTGCAAAACCCAGCCTCATCTCAGATCCTGAGACAATCCTGATGAGGACAAGAAGTGTGTTGGCACCCTTGCCCTCTCTCCCCCTACCCAAAGGCTGCTGGAAATGTCTCATCTCTCAGGCCCCAAATCCAGTGTCTGAGCTTTGGTGGGATGTCACATGCCCTCTGAGTCACCTTACTCAGGACCTCTGAGCATTTATAGAGCCCTTTACTCTAGCTTTTCTTTTTCTCTATTTTATGAGTTCTAACCACAAGTTCTTTATTTTTATTTCCTTCTTTGTGGTTCTGCTTAGTTTTCCTGTTTAGTACCCCAGTTCAGCTTAGGATATTGCTCTCAAATCTAGCTGGCATCTTACTTGGCTCTTGGGAGCCTTCTTTCCCAAAGCTGAATTCTGTTCCGCTTATTTTTCTACCTAATAATGAGACATCGGCATAGACAAATCTAGAGCCAACTGCTTTTCACCTCTCCCACATATCTTTTACCACTGCGATCTTCATTCATGCATGCCCCTAGGCCAGATGGGCACTGACAATTGCTGGAATCATCTCAGTTCTCAATGCGCCCTGAAGTTTCTGTGTCTAAGATGCCCCCATTCACACTATCCCGTATCCTGGTGACATTGATGCTACTGAAATCTGGTTTCTCACCTCCCCGCAAAAGATGCGTCAGTGGCCCAACTTGCATCTCACCTCATCTTGTCTGTGACAACACTACTCCAGACTGGGCTGCAAATTGACTGATCTGCAAGTACAGGGGAGGGGGCTAGTATAGAGGGAGTGTCTTAAGGCTCAGTATTCAAAGATGCTTATGTGTTGAATCCTGGCCCTTCATACCCAAATAGGCTGAGGAAGTGATTTCTCTCTGTTTTTGTCTTTCTAGAATTACAATTCCTTCAATATTCTATTTATTAGAATTTATTTTACTTATTTTTTCTGAGCTCAGAACTTCTGTGCAAGACAGAAGAGAAAACTGCAAACCCCTTCAGGCCACAAATTAGGAATTGTTTCAATTACTTCTTTTCTTGATGAAGCCCAGGATACAGGTCCTGATGAAGCCGTATCAGCACTTTTTCTGTTTTCCTTACAGAACAAATTGCCAGTAGGAGTCCTGTTTATGAGGGTAGGAATTGCTTGTACAAATTTCCCATAGGGATTCTGACAGAAGCTTCTCTCTGCTAAGGCAGAGGGGTCCTTGTATCACTGATTTTGGGCAGGCAGCCAGAATAAGTCTGAGATCCCCTATGCCGACCAAGATAGACTTCCTCAAAATTGTACAATCTGATTTGTTTGAGAAACACAATTCATTTCTGTAACGATCTCAGAAGGGAGAAGTCTAAGGCTGCATAATTATGGCATTCCTGCACATTGAGAAATTTCTTGAGGTTGGATGTCAGCAGGGTGCCCAAGCAAAGGCTGAATGGTGAATCGAAGTGCTGAGGCCATGAGCAGGGTGGGATGGAGGAGGCCCCATAATGACAGGCTAAAGCCCAATTCCATACTGCTCAGTGCAGCTGTGAGAGGCTGGGAAGAGCAGCAGCAACAGCAGGGCCAGCCATCCTTCCTAGGCCAATTCACTTTGAGCGAAAGAATGAATGAGGAGGCTTCTGAGGTGGCATCACAGGTAAAAACAGTGACAGTCAGACTAAAGAAGGCCACAGGGGCCAGCCTGGTGGCACAGTGGTTAAGTCTGTGCATGCTCCACTTTGGCAGCCTGGAGTTTTCAGTTTCAGATCCTGGGCACAGACCTAGCACTGCTTATCAAGACACGCTGTGGTGGCATCCCACATAAAACAGAGGAAGATGGCCACAGATGTTAGCTCAGGGCCAATCTTCTTCACATGCACACAAAAAGAAGTCTTCACATGTGGCACACAATATGCACCAATAATAATGGTAACCCTTTATTAAGCACTAAATATGTTAAATGTTCCATATACATTGCATCAGCAATATTTTTTCAAGTGTTTTTGATTGCCGGATACTCCTTTTAGGCACTAGGGATTCAGCAGGGAATAGATAAAATTGGTAGAAAAGAGATAAAGTCACTGTCCTTATGGATCATCTAATATTCATTAAATAACCACAAAGTGCTTCAAAGTCTGGACTCTTTCTGCTAAGCCATGGCACCTCCACCTGGTTAAAAAAAAAAAAAAAAACACTTGGCCACACATGCAAGCAATGTTAACAGTGGTTGTGCCTTCAATTCTGAAGAGCAGGGACATATCAGCCACTGGTTTAAAGCACTTACCTCCTCCTCGAGGACAATACCACAAAGTATTGCCCCCAAGCTGGTGGCTTAGCTGAAACTTTAAAGGTCTTCCCATCACTCTGTTAGTCTGGTTGCTCCTGAGTGATGTGGAATATGGAAAGATTTCATAGATTCCATGGTCAATGGTCCACTGTTGTAAGTTCTGTGCTACAAAAACGCATCCCTTTGGTGGGCAAGGCTGTCTGGGATCCCATGCCTATAAATCAGGTATTCTGCAAGCCCTTGGATGGTGGTACTGGGGGAAGCACGGAAGGCAGGGAAAGCTAAGACATATCTGGAACAAGTTTCAACTCATTTGAGGATGAATTGACACTCACCTCTGGGATGAAAAGGGTCTGATGTAACCCAATTGCCACAAAGTGACTAGCAGATATTTTAGGGAGGTAGTGCCATATCAAGGGGTGCAATGTTGGTCTTTTACTAGCATTTTGGACATTTGGCAGTGTCAAAAGCTAGATCAGCCTAGATCAGAGGGACCCTAAACTTTAGGCCTCTGCATAGCCTTCATGTCTGCCAACGTGGCTACTCAGTTCATGGGCCCATTGCACAGTCACAAGGGTGGCCAAGGGTAGAGGCTGGCTGACTCCCACTAGATGATGCATCATTTTGTCCACCCAGTTAAGCAGTTCCTTTGCAATGGAGGGTCCCTGGTGGACATTAACATGACACAGAAAGATCTACATGGTTTTGGCCTACTTCCATTGGTACATCAGTGTATTTCTTTCCCAGATTCCCTTGTCTCTAATCAAATCATGCTACTTCCAAGCCCCTGACCAAGCAGACAAGTCTTTCATCACTGATCAAACATCTGTGTGTATCCTTATCTCAGGTCACTTCTCACTCATACAGAGTGAATGATCAAGTGTACTGCTCACATCTCTGCCCATTGGGAGGATTTACCTCAATACTGTCCTTTAGTATCATGTCTGAATGGGGCTGTCCTGATGTAGCCATTCATTTTCAGCTCAAACCAGCGGAGTGGGAGAAAAAAGACATTGTTAACCAGGTTTCAGTTTTTTTCTGCCTCCATCATTTAGTCATAGGAAACACCTCATGCCATAAGGTCATAGATATGAAGTGCAGGAGAAGCGTCACTAATCTGTAGAGGCCCATCTTCATGTAACTTACATCTCTAGGGCTGCTCGGGCTTGATTCTCAATATACCATTTCTCTTGTTCAGTGTCTAGTAGATTGCTGCTGTGCCTACCCAATATTATGATTTGGATAATCTGATAATATCCAGCTCAACTTTGACAGCTTCACTTACCTGGTAAGCTGTTATTAGGTGCTCAGTCTTTATCAGGACCCAGCAGCACTGTGGGAGGTGCTTTTAAAATGGTAAGTGGTTCTCTGCTGTGGAAGGGATCTGCATTGTGTCTCTCCTTTTGGGGTTTGGCAGAGATTCCAAGCAGCATCTCTCTCTGTCACAGATAGTTCTAGTACCCTTGACTCTGCCAGGTTATACAGCTCAAGTAGCAGAGCAGCTAGGACCACAGCCTAAACCTGTCACACAGCCTTATTTTGCTCTGGGCCCCGTTCAAAACTGTCACTCTTTCAAATTTCCAGACAAATGCATTAGAGAACTATTCCCGAATGCAGTCAGAAATTCAAAGAGGCACACTAAGTCCTGTGGCTCCTTCTTAGTAGTAGAAGACACAAAACGCAAAAATTGCCTTCATCCTTAGAAGGGATGTCTCAGCATATCTTAGACCATTGGACTTCTAAAAAGATCATTAATATGGTAGGCAGCTAATTTTTCATGTAGTTTATCTCCAACCCTCTGACATGTATTTATCTTGCTAGGGATCCAGAGTACTTACTGTTTCCTGTTCACCAGGTCTTATTTGCATGATATTATCAATATTAAGGACTAGCATGATTCCCGACGAATGTCAATATGATCAAGGCTCCTGGTGACTACATTGTGACAGAGAGCAAGATACTTAATATAGCCCTGGGAAAAGAAAGTGTATGTGTAATGTTGTCCTCCCCACATAAGAGGAAGCTGCCTTTGATCCTCTCTCCTGATAGAATTAGAGAAGAACACATTGACCAGATCGGTAGCCTCATATCCAGTACCAAAGTCTGGGTTGCTCTGTTTCATAAAGATTTCATACCCAGTGCAGCAGATGAATAGGGATGACCATAACACTTGGTGGAGTTTATAGGAGTCCACTGTCTTCCACCACACTCATAGGCTTTATTGTTTCAGGATCTGTGCAGTTGAATTTAATAAGCATATGTAGGGACCACCATCACTGCATCCTTTAAATCTTTGGTGTTAGGGCTAATCTCCAAATTTCCTCCTAGAATGCAGTACTACTTATGCTTAACTTTCTTGGCAAGAGGATGGAGGCAACCTCAGGAATTTCCTAGAGTTTTGACTCACACTCCATAGGGCAGTGAGTAATTAGTGTTCTGCAGCTCTTAAGTATATCTACCCCAATTATACACTTGAGAATTGGAAATTGAGTCTGTGGATTCAATGAACCTTCTGTGGAAGACTTAGGTCAGAACTCTGTTTATCACCTGGTCTCCATGAGCCTCCATCTGAAGCTCTGGGATAGTATTTTGGGTCCTTTGTATCGGAGTCAGCTCAGACCCTGTATTCAACTGTCTTTGAAAGGGCTTGGTATTCCATTTTCCTTTTGCATAGTTACTCTGGTAGGTCAATTTTGGAGAATATTTATGGTATACACATATGATAGCATTATAGGGTCCTTCCTCAAGAGAAACAAGCTCCCCCTTTGACTAATAAGCTCTGGGTCTGTGAACAAATTTAGATCTCCAATTTGGGTGAAGGACTACAGTTTTTCATTGTCTTGGCTAACAGCAGCCACCTCTTGATTTTTTTTTTTTTTGTCAAGGGAGGGGGTTACATTAATTCAAGTTGAAGGACACTTTTGTGGGCTGTCCATCTATCTCATTCTCTGGAACGTTCTAATCTATGAGCCATTACCATAGAACCCTTCAAGTAAAGGCGCCTCGATTGCTATCCTGGCCCTTCCCATTATGATAATCATATCTACTTTGTTTCTGAAAGTTAAGTGCTGCCACTTGGCCTTTGCTATTCTGGGATCATTTCACAACTCACTAATACAAAGCAGCTCAGTATCAAGGTAGCACATTTTACTATCATACCAACACGTGAAAGTCTTCACTGAGCTTCTAAAATCTACTTTTCAGTAGAACCTTCATTACAGCCTTGGTAAAGGAATATCTATGGGTCCTTCCAGTGAATAGTCAGTGGGATTTTCTGGTCTCATATAAATCCACTCTAACATTTTCTCCTTCCTCAGCTTTTTGGCTCCTTCTTCAATTTTCTGTCTAGGTTGTTCTGGCATCTCCACCTCATTTACTGTGCACCATCATTGTGTACAACCTTCAAGGAATCCAGCAGCAGATTAGAACTGGTTCCAGGTCTGTTTGCCAGGATGGTAAATCCAGAATCTTTGTTCAGGCTGTGCTGAGACAAGACCCAAGTTACTGGTCTTGGCAAAAAGGGTTGAGTGGTAGTGGATCTTGAGGAGAAAAAGCGACACCTTGCAAGGCGTCTTCCTCAGGTAAGGCCTTTTCAAGGTGTTTAGGCATTGAGAAGTTGCTCTTCCATAATAAAGGAGAAGTTCCTTCTGCCAGCATGGAGTGTTCAGGAAAACCTAACAGTTTAAGAGTCTCAGGTTCCTTCACTTATCGGTTGAGAGATGCCCTGGGGGTATTAATTTTCCTTCACTCCCAGGCTCCACATGAGTGTAGAGCATGCTTCCTGCAACTTACCATTCCGCTGTCAGAGAAGGACTGGGACAGCAAATGAAAATGGCTGGTGTGTGCTTAAGGTGAGATATTGCTAGTGAGTCAAAGGCCACAAGAACTGTTTGCCGTAGCCATAGTTGGAGTCAGAAGTGAGGCCAAGAGACTGTGAGACAGCACACAGAGGTATCTGGAATAAATAGGAAGAAAAAGAAGAAGCGGAGGAAGAAGACTTGTTTAAGTTAAGTAAATTGTCCAGGATGATGCATCTAATACCCAGTAGAAAATTAGAATTAAAAGCAAGACTCTCTGATTCCAGATGCCGTCTCTTAACCACCGTTACTTTTTCTGGGCAAATCAAACAGAAAATACAAGAATGAGCATTTTGACATTCAAGTAGGAGGGCAACACTTAGCTCAGAAGCCATCTGTCAATGCTTCACCTTTATCTTCCAAAAGAATATAGCTGCCTAGAAAGCTACTGATCCAAAGTCTCAGTGCCTTCTGGAAGTTCAAAGTTTGATAAGCATTTATCTAATATGCTGAAATTCCCTAAGGGGCTCCATGGTCTTTATAGCATTTCCTGATCAAGCCTCAGTCTTTGTTCTTTGACCTCTAAACTTGCTACCACTCCAGAGTCTTTGATTTTGGGGGTCATTCTGCTAGAAACTTTCTTTCCTTGCCCCTTTTCATGGTGGACTCCCTCTCATCCTTCAAGAAGTAGTCCAAGTGTCATCTCCTAGAGAGGCTGTCCCTGCCTACATTATCTAAAGAAGCAAACACCAGCCCCTCTTCTCCATCACCCTTCACACCATTACCCTGTTATTTTTCTTTAGGGCACCATCACAGGCTTAAGCTATTTGGTAGTTGTTTATAAGCTTATTGCTTGACTCTCTCATTAGAATACAAACACTTGTTTTCGTACTTGTATTCTACAATGTAGAATTTGGCACTGTCTATTCTATTTATCATTGTGTCTCTTGTTCTTAAATTGTGCCAGATTCATAGGAGACACTCCAGAAATATTTGCTGGATGAACAAATGAAAACCATTAAATAAACAATTGTTTTCGGCCTACTGCCTATGTATGGCTTTCTAGGAATTACCAAATCACTTAGAGACCATGAGGACATGACAGCATCAGTGAGTCCGGGCCAGTATCACCAGGACACTGCACAGCATGCAGGACAGACTTTATCCTCTACAACATGCACTTCCATCTAAACAAGACAAAATATTGAGCAATTAGACCAATCATAATATTCCCAACTGTACAGACAAAAATTCAAAAGCTTAATAAAGAGCAGCAGCCTTTCAGAAATGTGCCAACTCTTCATTTATTTCTTCCTCTGGGAAAGTGTTGAGGTGGCGGTGTCCATTAACAGGTGACATGATTCCTTGACCATAGGGATGAGATACAAAACTGAGTGGCATGCTAAGTTCAGAATGTTCTTCTGTGCCTTACTTTATAAAACTATTCACACCTCTTTTGACATTTTTTGCTTGAAATTATTAGTCCTTTTAGCTTTCTATATTGGCTCTCTCTTCAATTCTTGTTTTGATTTGACTCAGAACCTGGCTCCAGAGCATGTGCTTAATGACTGCCTTGGAAATCCCACAGAAGTCTTCAGTTAGGATTTACCCCAAGCCTCATTATCTAGCTTAAATCCCAGCCCAGCCTCTGGTGCTTGGTTTTTACAAGAGAAACCCCATTTATCCAGATAAATATGCATACATTTTAAATTTGTAATACCCATGCAATAACTGGAATACTGAGG
Source organism: Equus przewalskii (assembly GCF_037783145.1). NCBI lineage: Eukaryota > Metazoa > Chordata > Mammalia > Perissodactyla > Equidae > Equus > Equus przewalskii. The sequence continues at coordinate 62,307,505 of NC_091838.1, read as the reverse complement.
TTCACATTCTGAGACAACCTTATCCCACTAATGACAAACTTACAAAATTGAAGGGTCATTGCATTGTTGAGTAAATAGCAAATCAGAAAAGGGATTGTTATTGTTTGGGAGATATTTCATTCAGGGTCAAAAGGACCAGAGTTCCCGTGCATACTGCTACTCACTTGCTATATGAACTTACATATAGGACTTACCCTCTTGAATTTTCAGTTTAATAATCTATAAAAGAATGGAGTAAAAATAGTGTCTACCGCATGAGGTTGTGAGGGTGAACTGAAAAAAATCCACATAAAGCTCTTGCATAACATGGACCATAGAAAGCACTTGATAAATGTCAGCTGTTAATGATAACAGGAAAAATCTGCTTGGAATACCTTTCCCTAATTCTCTACCAGGAAACCTGCCTTTTATTCTGCAAGACTGCTCAAAATTGTTTTGCTCTGCTTCCTCCACAAGTGGCCTTAGTCGCCCTCCTTGCTGTGACACCATTGTTCATATTTCTATACTACTGATAACATTGTTATTCATATCTGTGTTACAGGGACTGACCCATGATAGTTATTCAATAGTTCCTGATTGAACGAATGCACACCCTCTGCACATTACCCTTGACCTCAGCTGAGCCCAGTAGCAGCTTATTGTAAAGTGAGATTTTTGAAGCTCTAAATTAGAGAAATTTTTTTTTGTTAGAGAAATTACTGTTTAATAGGAGGCAGAAGCTCATAGAAAAGCCTTCGCACCCAATGCCTGGACAGGTGGGAAGACACTCAGTGTTCAAACCTCAAATCAAAGTTTTAACATTGCAACATATTTTGAAAAATGCCAGCCCTGTAAGGAAAGACAGGGTCTTGGATCCACTCTTAGTAAATGCTTCTGCTTGAAATTTGAAAAACAGTTGCAGGAAAGGTGGCAATAAGCCTAGTCAATAACTAAGACAGGCATTTCTAAACTACCTGCTGCTAAAGTCAGCCAGTAGCTCACTTATTATAATGCTCTTCATATTTAATTTAGTCAATTTATCGCCTGGCTAGTAAACATGTCCTTCATCCTAAATCTATTCTCCTGGGTTGTCATAAAAATCTCACAGGTTCAGAAATGCGTAAAAGTCCTCACTCCCCTTAATGTTCAGAGCAGGATGAGGACCACATGACCTTTAGGACTCTTCCATCTCTGAAAGTCTATGATTCCGTGATTCCCTCAACCAGATGAAATTTTATTAGTTTTCGTGATTCACGCCAGGATAAGAGAGGTTATCTTATCTATTCAGGAGTAAATTGTGATGCTGTTAAAGAATCTATTGGGTAATTCAAAAAGAGACAGCACAGAACTCTTCAAATTATGCAGCTATAGAAATTTTGCCAAGAAGAGGATCCTAGAAGGCCCTAAACCCAAACTCTCAGGGCTTATTGAAGGCAAACTTACTTCCCCTGCAGCATCTCAAGACAAACTCCCTTTCAGGATAGTCAGCTAACAAGCTTTGTAAACTTCTCACTTCACTATCACTTTACCTCTCCTTAGACTAAATATTGCCCAGAAATAGCACCAAACGAATGATCCACAGCAAATAAATCTAACGAATCACCTTGATCACTCTCTCTCTTTCTCTCTCTGTTGGTCTCTCTCTCTTTTTTTATTTCCTGAGAGATTTTCCTTCTGGCAGTCTCCCTAGGAGTCATCTCATGAATCAACTTCCTTCCCTTGAGAATATCTGCTCTCGGAGGCTGGGAACCCTCCAGGGAAAGTCGTTTCCGGCTGAGATGCTGGCTGTGCAAATCCTGAAAGTGATTTAGTTTTAGCTGAGACAGCGCTCCCCCAACTGCAACACCCCCCCTTTCCTTGCTATTGTGTTCAGCAGTTGTACCTCTGCATTCATTTGTTCATTCATACCTTCCTCCATTCTAATCCACCTTTTATACACTGATTTACTCTTTCAGAGTTCAACATGAAACAAAAACTCCAGGATATTTCACTTCTTACACTAGTGAAATGTTACCTCATTTGCTTAAAACTGGGTACATAAACTATGTATTTCTTCCTCTTACATCTTTTTCACACATTACAATAGTGATGTGTCATATTAAAATATGAACTGTATGGGGGCCGGCCGGGTGGTGCAGCGGTTAAGTGCACACATTCCACTTTGACGGCCCAAGCTTTGCTGGTTCGGATCTCGGGTGCAGACATGGCTCCACTTGGCAAACCATGCTGTGGTAGGAGTCCCACATAGAAAGTAGAGGAAGATGGGCATGGCTGTTAGCTCAGGGCCAGTCTTCCTAAGCAAAAAGAGGAGAATTGGCAGCAGATGTTAGCTCAGGGCTAATCCTCCTCCTCCTCAAAAAAAAAAAAAGAACTGTATGTGCTTTTATTGGGCCATTGTTGGGATTCCAACCAGGAGCATCTTACTATGTGCCAGGTACTCTGCTCAGCTTGCTTGTAGGATCTCCTTGATTTCCACGATAACCTTATGAGAAGTAATCATTATTCTTTGTTTTCTTATTACAGACTCTGGCAAAAGCAAGATCATGACTTGTTCCTCATCTTATCCTAGGTGGCTATGCCCAGTGCCTGGCAAATATTAGGTGCTTATTTATTCATACATGCATTTATCAAAAAATTATCACTAACCCACCATGAACCAGGCATCATGTTGTCCCCTGGGGTTGAAGCTAAGTGCAAGGTGGACGTGGCCCCTGCCTTCATAGAGCTTATACTGTGGTAGAGAAGATAATAAATGTTTGATGAATGAATAAGTGGAAGCAGAGACTAAGGTTAAGAGAGTTACTTAACTTCTAATTAGTAACAGCATTAAGATTCACACCCAGGTCTGTCTGACTCCAAATCTCTGCTCCTTCCACAATACCTTGTATAGAACAATATTAGGTCAAGGTCTTGACCCCAAGGACCTTGTAGTCTAGAGAGAAGGAGTAAAGTGTGAGAGTGAAGAGGAAGGCAAGTAACCAAATATTAAAATGTAAACTATTTGACATTTAGTAAATACCTGCTATGTACCAAATACTGTTTGAATGGCTTTATAAATATTGACTCTTTTAAGTCTTACAACAATCTTTGGGGCAGGTAGTATTTTATCCCCATTTACAGCCCATGAAAAGAGGCACAGAGAAATTAAGTAAATTTCCCAAGATCACTCAGCCAGTAAATGGTAGAATTTGAATCCAGGGAGTGAGATGTAATAGTATATGTTCTTATTATCATATTATGCTACCCTTTCATTGTGAGACTGTGCTAGGAACTATGCTAGCCTCTTTGGATTCAGACAAATAAGATATTCCTTCTATTCTTTATTTTTTAAACTTTACTGAGGTATACTTAACATACAAAAAGTTGCACATATTTAATACGTTTTGATGAGTTTGGACAAATGCATACACCAATGATACTGTTACCACACACAAGGTAATAAGCACATCCATCACCTCCGAGAGATTTCTTGTGTACTCTTGCTTTTTTTGTGTAGTAAGAACACTTAACATGAGATCTATCCTCTTAACAAGCTTTTAAGAGCACACACAGTATTGAAAACTATAGGCACTATGTTGTACAGCAGATCTATAGAACATATTCATCTTATATGACTATAACGTTATACCCAATGAGCAGTAACTCTCCAATTCCTCCCTCCCCATCCTCTGACAACCATCATTCTAGTTTCTACTTCTATGAGTTTGACTATTTTTGATACCTCATATAAGTGGAATCATGCATTATTTGTCCTTTTGTGGCTCACTTATTTCACTTAGCATAATGTACATCCATGTTGTCACAAAAGTATAATTTTCTTCTTTTTTAAGGCTATAATATTCCATTTTATGTATGGATACACCACATTTTCTTTATCCATTCATCTGCCTATGTACATTGCAGTTGTTTCCAAATCTTGACTATTGTGAATATGCTGCAGATATCTCTTTGAGATCCTGATTTCAATTCTTTTGAATATATACCCAAAGGTGAGATTACTGGATCATATGGTGGTTCTGTTTTTGATTTTTTGATGAATTTCCATACTATTTTCCATATTGGCTGCACCATTTACATATCTACTAACAGTGTACAAGAGTTACCTTTTCCCCACATCCTGACCAACGCTTGCTATCTTTTGCCTTTTTGATAATAGTCATCCTCACTGATGTGAGGTGATATCTCATTGTGATTTTGGATAGCATTTCTCTGATAATTAGTGATGTCAAGCATCTTTTAATATATTTGTTCACCTTTCATAAGTCTTCTTTGGAGAAATGTCTATTCAAGTCCTTTTTTTTTAAGATTTTATTTTTTCCTTTTTCTCCCCAAAGCCCCCCGGTACATAGTTATATATTCTTCATTGTGAGTTCTTCTAGTTGTGGTCCTTTGTCCATTTTTTAATCAGGTTATTTCTTTGCTATTGAGTTGTAGGAGTTCCTTATATACTTGGAACAACTAAAGATCCAGAATAACCAAAGTAATCTTGCGAAAGATGAACAAAGATGGAGGCATTACACTTGCTGATTTCAAAATATATTACAAAACTACAGTAATTAAAACAGTATAGTGCTGTCATAAAGATAGACATACAGACCAATGGAATAGCATAGAGAGCCCAGAAATAAAACCCACACATATGCGGGTAACTGATCTTTGACACGGGCACTAAGAATACATGATGGGATAAGGAAAGTCTCTTCAGTGAATGGTGTTGGGAAAACTGAATATCCACATGAAAAAGGATAAAATTGGACCCCTATCATACACCGTACACAAAGATCAACTCAAAATGGACTAAAGGTCTTAAATATAAGACCTGAAACTGTAAAACTCCTAGAAGAAAACATGGGAAATCTTCATGACATTGGTCTTGCAATGATTTCATGGATATGACACCAAAAGCAAAGACAACAACAGCAAAAATAGACAAGTGGGGCTACATCAAACTAAAAAGCTTCTACACAGCAAAGGAAACAATCAACATAGTGAAAAGGCAACCCACAGAATTAGAGTAAATATTTGTAAACCATATATCTGATAAGGAGTCAATGGTCTCCATTCTTGATGAGCTCAAAATCAAATTGGGAAAAAGCACAATTACCAAAATAGGATATGCTGGTAAGGTATACGTTATTTATTTTATTTTTCGAGAGTAACTATGCTAAGCTTGAAGAGTACTCACTAGCTGTTATGGACTGAATTACTAGCCCCTGCATTCACACCTTTTCCATGGCCTTGTGTATACTGAGTATATTTCCCCATACCATATGACTTTGGCCACATGACTTGTTTTGGCCAATGACATATAGGTGGAAGAGACAGTGTGATATTTCCAACTCTAGGCCTTAAGAATCATAGCAGGTTTCTACTTATTTTCTTGTGCCTCTGCCTTCTCCATGGGAAGAACATGCCTGGCTAAACCCCTGGTCCAAAGAGGAAGAGAGACATGAGAGAACTACCTGGCTGACCAGCAACCTTACAGTTTGAAGCAGAGCTACCCAGGTGAGCTGAGATGAACCTAGTCTAGCTCAGCTGACCTCCAGCCTACGCACAGATGCTTGAAGTCCAACTGAGATCAGCAAAACCAAATACAGCCACATTAGGGCTTAAGGCTTCAACATATGAATTTTGAGGGGACACAATTCAGTTCATAGCATCCACTGATTTTGCAGACTTTAATGGTTTCTACCAATTATCTTCACAGAAGCACCTAGATTGGTGTTTGAATAGCTGGGACTGTACCTAAACCAAGTTGACACACAAAACTCATCATCACACCAGTAGATAACCTAATTAGATTTCTCGATGAAATAGCATTCACAGTGGAATTCTAATGTAACTAGGGAGTCCTGATGTACCATGCAATTTACCATAATAATCCCCCTTCCTCACCAATATTGTCCTGTACAGTCCTTGTCAAACTTCAGTGTACTTAAGAATCACGTAGGGATCTTGTTCCAATGCAGATGCTGGTTTAGCACATTAGCCAAGTGAGGTAGGGAAAGATCATGAAAGATGGTGGATAGTGTTCAGAGAAGAGACGACTGTATCAGGGAGAGGCCACCCTCTTCTGCTGGTTGATGAAGTCGTTTCTCTAATTTTTATCTTTGTGTGGGAGGAGTGGTGTGTATTCTGTTTTATGATTCTCTCTCTCTCTCTCTCTATTTTTCTGTCTCTCAAACAAGGATGGAGGGGATGTACTGACCTTCAAAGGGAGGAGTGGGCTACTTCTGTGGGCTCAGAAGATTCAAAGGAATTCAGATTCAAGATTTTCAGTCCATCAACTCAGATTTCCCCATCGCATTTGTCATGGTTGAGAGTTCAATCTTCTGTGGAACTCAGCTACTCTTATTATTAGGTCATAAACCTGATACTCACTTTCATTATTCTCCATAAGCAGACAACGAGTCTTTGTTATACTAGCAAGGCGGCTCTCTGTAATTCACATTTAGATTTTATTTGGTGATTAATAATGATGATTTAATGATTTTCTTACCTTTTTCCAGGGCATCAGTCAAGCTTAGCAATAGGTTCACATTAGCCACCTAATTTCATTGCCTTATAATTTCTATTTCTTCCGTATTTCTCAAATGCCTGCTAGCTTACACTTATCCCTTGGTATCCACAGAAGACTGGTTCCAGGACCCGCTGTAGATACCAAAATCTGCAGATGCTCTGATCCCTTATTCGGTCCTCTGTATCCACTGGTTCCACATCCACATTTTCAACTAACCGCAGACTGTAAACATCATACGTGATCCCTGGTTGGTTGAATCCATGAATGTGGAACCCATGGATACAGAGGGCTGACTGTAATGCATTCTCAAATCACTATACTACCCCAGATCACCACCAGTGATAGTTTTGCACTGCTGCATTGTGCTCCACCAACCACCAGTAGTGAGGTCCTTATTGCCAGCCAACTGGCTGACAGGTGATCCAGCTCCAAAATTCCATTTTAGCATCTGCAAGACCACTGCTTACAAATCATTACAGGTTATATTCTCTAGGAAGTAGGCTCTGAGATGGAGATTAACATGCTAGATGTATATTCCAGGATACTCTTTGATCAAGACCTGTGGAAGGGAGATGAAGTAAGTAGGATTGGTCAGAAAAAGAGATTGTACTGTGATGCAGATCCAGTGAAGGCCTCAGCCAACCCCACAGAAAGCTCTGGAGCTGAGATGGCCCTTTGAAGTTATCCAGAGTTGGGGTAAGGCAGGCTGGGTTTTTATGCTCTCTCATCAATTAGTGAAGGGGGATATAAGTGATACATTACGTCTATCGGACCGTGTTTACTCTTTGTTTTATCTTTTAGTACTTAGGAAGACTTTTATTTATATTCTAGTAGTTACCTATATACTAATATGTTTGAAATGTTTTTCATTCTCATTTTTCTTATTTGGCGTTCAACTATTCAGTTTCTGAGCTGTGACTGATGTATGTTGACTCCCACCAATCTTTCTCACTTTTCTGCCTTTTAAAAAGTTTCCCCATTTATTTCTTGGCTGCATGAATTCATTCTCTAGTAGATTCTTTATAAAGGTGCATGTACAGAATCCCTTGATTCTTGCATGTCTGAAAATATGTTTCTATAACCTGGATAGTTGAAGGATGGCTTGACTGACTATGATATCCTTGACTCACACTTTCTTTCCTTGAGTTTTTTGAAAATGTTTCTCCACTGCAGTCCAGCTTTGTATGTTGCTGTAGGGAATCTTATGCCAATTTGATTGTTTTTCCTTTGTAAAATGATATGTTTTTCTTTGTTTATTTGATTGTATTTTTGTTTGTTTGTCTTGGCTGCAAGTTATGAAGCCCTTGTTTTTAAAGCCTTTTATCTTTTAAAGTCTAGTTTTATCAAGATATGCTTCAGAGATAATTAATCTAGATCAGGTCAGTTTTCACTATACAGTGGACCCTTTAAATATATGGAAGTAGTCTTGCTTTAATTTCTGGAAAAATTTCTTGGGTTATCTAAAATGTTATTCTGTTACATTGTTTCATTTTTCTTCTTCAGAGACTCCAATTATATGTATATTGTGTCTTCTTTGCCTATACCAAATACTTTCTCTTGATTCTTTTTACTTCTTTACTTTATTGTCATTCTTTTGGCTATTTTCATTCTTTTACTTGTCTAATGATCCTTATTAAATTTCAATTCAATATTTTCTTCCTCGGGTAATTTGTAATGTTGTTTTCACTTCTAAGATGAGTTTGCCCTTTTCTATTATTTTTTTCCTGAGTTCAGTCATTTTACATCTTCCTGGGTTTTTTGTTTGTATTTGTTATGAGTTTTTCATTATTTCTGATTTCAAGTATTTATTTCACATCTGAAAATTCTTATTTTCAGGCATTTAATTCAGGTGAACATATTCTGTTAACACTTTTCTTCTACTTCATGGTCGACATTTTCAGGAGCTTTTTCAACATTGATACATTTTGATTCTCATTTTGTTTCTTTTTGGTATAACTTTGTAGGGATATCAGCTACTTTCCCTGTTAATTTTGAATGTCTAATTTCCCAGACCAGCAATGGCAGTTGTATACACAAAAATGAACATTTTGAGAGGCTCACTAAGTTCCTTAGTTCAAGACTTACCCTCTTCTGTTGGCATGGTATAGTTTCTCTAATCAATTTTGATATTTTTATGTGGAGAGGATTTATATTTATTCTGCTGTGTTATTCTCTCTCTCTCATACAAATGTGCGCACGCACACACACACACACACACACAGAGGAACTGTGTTTCTTGCTCTTATTTCCCACTTCCCTTCATCATCAAGTACCCAGGGAGCAAGTCCTTATAGTCAGCACTCTGATCTAAGAGATTTTAAATTTGTTCTCAGTGTTTTCAGACTCATGGTGGGGCGTTCCAAGTGAGAGAGGAGCTTCTGTGGTGGGAATTACTCTGGGGCAATTCTATTTGTATTCTTTCTTCCCTGTGGTCCCTGCTCCTCTTTACTTTTTCCCTTGATCTCTTTAATATCTGTTCCTAAGTCTTCCCCAAAACTGAATTTTTTAAAAAAATTCCTACTTTACAATGTAAAGCTCATAGTATTATACTTTCTGTTCCTTACATATGCAGAAAGCATAGATTATGGGTGGTTTAATTTGCTGCTCTTATTTATCCAGATGTGTTTTGGGGGAATACGTGAAAAGGATCAGATTTAGGAGACCACCATTATTCTGTGTCAAACCGGAAAGACCACAGATGATTAGAATTTAAGAAAAAGAGTGTCAGATATAGAATTGGTAAAGGTAAAGCTTGTGACAGAGCTCAGAAATGTGTTTGACTACCCATTTGCACTTCTCAGATAAAGAAAAAAAAAAGATGAGCTGCTTTCTTCTTTGTTCAAGTGCAAGCAATCCTCCAGGGCACCCACTGCTACTCACCACATCCATCTTAACTTCACTGTGGCTCACAGAGAGGAGGCAGGGAATTAATCACTGGTAGGATCTTCACGAGTAACAGTACTTCTGCTGTCCTCATGCCTGCCTGTGCAGTTTCTCACCTGCATAATTTTTCTCTGCCCAGGCAAAGATTGCCCCCAATTTTCTGAGGCCCTTTCAATGAGTAAGTTTTTACTCACTTTAAGATTCTCTTTAAGTATCAGCTCTTTCAGGAAGCTTTCCATGACTTACTGCAAGCTAGATTATGAGCCTTTCCTCTGTGCAACTAGAGCAAACCATACACATCCCATCCATGAACTCGACATGTTATTCTGCTTGTGAGTATGCCTCCAAGTATAAAGTGTGGGTGCTTCATGATTCCTTCTTCATCTTTGAATTTCCCCAGTGTCTGTCACAGAGCCTGACAGTTACTAAATGCTCAATACACGTTGGTGGAATGAATTGATGGATAAAGAAATGAATGTAACTGCACTAGAGGTAGCTGCACTCTGCAAGGGCCCAGTCAAGGGAAAAGATCTGCATAACTCCTTTGCTTTGTTATAGTTGGAAGGTCACCGATCTCTACAGAACAGTTTCCTGTACCTATGTCTCTGGCTCAAGGGCCACTGGGATGTAAATATTGACCAGACCTCTTCCAGAACCTGGAAGCAGGGAGCATTTTGCTGAATGAGCTCTCAGGTGATCTCTTTTCTATTCTTGTCTCCAGCCAGATCCCATGTGGGACACAGAAATGAATATCTCTTCTCCATACAAAGCTAAATAGGCAGAGCAAATCTATCCCCAAAGTTTAAAGAAAGAGATTTAACTTCAGGTAGAGGCAGACTAAAATTCATGTAACCTAGTTTTCTGCCTTTGCCCACTTGATCTTTAACTGTATTTCAGAGAACTATTAGATAGTGAAGGACTACCTGTTTTTTTTTCCAACATCATTATAATACTTGGAATTCAAAAGCCTGTTCCTTTCCTCTTCTCCAGAGGTACCTGAGACTCTAAGAGTCACCAAAGCATAAAATTTAGGACTCAAAGGGACTTTGTGATCAGCTAGCCTTCTCATTTGACAGACAAACACGGCCCAAAATTCTAGAGCTCATTAATGGCAGAATGAGTAATAAAATTGAAGTTTCTCAGCTCATAGTTTTCTTTCTGTGTGTGTGTGTGCGCGTGTGTGTATTTTTTCCCCTCTCTGGTTCAAGCCAGGATGGTGGCCTCTCCCTTAAAGCTCCTAACATATTCTGCTTAGCTTAGTGGGTCCAAGGGAACATTTGAAAACCACTTTCCTACACCATGCAGCCTCAAGATTGTAGATATGAACATCCTCCTGTCATCCTCCACCAAAAATTTAAAAAATTTGGACAACTTGTTTCTTTCTTTTATTTTTGTCATGAAAGAGGAAGTAAATTATTCTTTAAATGGAGAAAAATAAGCAGTAATTCCCTTGAGTAAACATCATTCTCCATCAGCTACAATTTTTTCTTCCAAATTTTCCACTTAGGAAGGCAGAGTTAATAACCAATTTGGGCACCTTTTGGAGTATTTGCCATCTCAAAATACCACCTTCTACTCTTTTCTATCTGGGTCTTCTCATCAAGGGGCAGCTCCCTTTTCTTTGAACATAGAGAACAGTAATTAACACTCCTGTTTTTGCCACGCCCCAGGTGTCTCCAGCCATAAAGCAGTGTCAAGAGATTGTCAAAACAAAATTAATTGAAATTGAAACAATAAATTCCTGCCATGTAATGTCTTCAGAAGGTGAAAGGGAAGGTGTGTCTCAGAATACAGCAAAAGGAGAGTACCCCAAAGGATAAGAATTGTTGATCCAAAGGAAAGATGAAAAATCTTTTGCTCTAACATCATCCATGTTTTAAAAACCCTGCAGGTTTTAAAAGGAGGAAAAACCAGAATTGTCAAAACAAGAAACCACGTCTTACAAGTCAGAGCCCTCCACAGCATTTCTGACAGTTTGAACACCAACTAAAGTTTTTTTTAACACCAAATTTAACATGCACAGGCATTTCAGATCTGTCACTAGAAGCAGGATGATGTCAGTGAGAAAATCTGGTGTTGTTTCATTTTCACAAGTTTTTCAGGATCCGAAATGGAGCTGTTTGTTGAACATGTCACCGCAGAGAGGGGATAATAATTAGTGATCTGAGAAACAAGGCTTGTCACGAGGTTAAGAATCAAAAAATGCTTATTAACAAGGAGAAGGGCTGTCAAAGGGAGGAAGGCAGCAATTCAAACATAGTGCTTATCGCTCCTGGAGGCTCCAATTTATTTAGAAGGTTTGGAATTCTGTTCTCTGGGCCATGCATGTGGTATGGCTAGAGCCAGAAATTCTCACTTTGAGAGGATGCTGTTACAGTCATGCTTGAGAAACATGTCAGGACACGGGGCATCTTTTCATCCAAACCATTTGTGCCTTGCCTTTCAGATGAAGGTGGCTTTTCAACTTTTAAAATTTTGGTTGAAACCTACATGAAAGCTCTATACCAGTGAAGATGCTTTTGAAATACATAAGGCAATATTGGGGTTTTATATGGTTTGAAACTATCTTCTCCCAATTGTTAGGTTGTCTTTTCATTTTGTTGATGGTTTCCTTTGCTGTGCAGAAGCGTTTTAGTTTGATGTAGTCCCATTTGTTCATTTTTTCTTTTGTTTCCCTTGTCCGGTCAGACATGGTACTTGAAAATATGGTGCTAAGACTGATGTCAAAGAATGTACTGCCTATGTTTTCTTCTAGAAGTTTCATGGTTACGGGTCCTACATTCAAGTCTTTAATCCATTTTGAGTTGATTTTTGTGCATGATGTAAGGTAATGCTCTACTTTCATTCTTTCACATGTGGCTGAATATATCAGATAAGTGGTTAATACCAAAAATATACAAAGAACTCATACAGCTCAACAACAAAAAACCAACAACCCAATTAAAAAGTGGGCAAAAGATCTGAACAGAGATTTCTCCAAAGAAGATATTCGGATGGCCAACAGGCATATGAAAAAATGCTCAACATCGTTAGCCATCAGGGAAACACAAATCAAAAGTACAATGAGGTATCACCTCACTCTGGTCAGAATGGCCATAATTAACAAGACAGGAAACAGCAAATGTCGGAGAGGATCTGGAGAGAAGGGAAGCCTTGTACACTGCTGGTGAGAGTGCAAACTGGTGCAGCCACTATGGAAAGCAGTATGGAGTATCCTCAGAAAATTAAGAATAGCTCTACCATATGATCCAGCTATCCTGTTGCTGGGTATTTATCCAAAGAACTTAAAAACACAAAGGCATAAAGATACATGCACCCTTATGTTCATTGCAGCATTATACACAATAGCCAAGACTTGGAAGCAACCTAGGTGACCATCAAAGGACGAATGGATAAAGAAGATGTGGTATTTATACACAATGGAATACTACTCAGCCATAAGAAATGATGAAATCCGGCCGTTTGTGACAACATGGATGGTCCTTGAGGATGTTATGCTGAGTGAAATTACTCAGAGGGAGAAAGTCAAATACTGTATGATCTCACTCATAAGTGGAAGATAAAAACAATGGCAAACAAACACATAGCAATGGAGATTGGATTGGGGGTTACCATAGGGGAAGTGGGGGAGGGCAAAAGGGGTGATTAGGCTCACACGTGAGGGGATGGACTATAATTAGTTTTTGGGTGGTGAACATGATGTAATCTACCCAGAATTCGAAATATATTACAATGTACATCTGAAAGCTATATAATGCTATAATCCAATGTTACTGCAATTAAAAAAATAAAAAATTTTTTAAAAATAAAAAAAATTAATTGGCAAAAAATAATAATGGGATTTTAAGGAATCTTTCATTATTCTATGCCCATTCAATTCTCTGCTTCATGTTAAGGGGCAATGTTCTTCCCTATTAAATTTTCTCTGCACTAACTTAGCATTTAATTATTTTAAAATGACTTCATATCTGTTAGTCTGGGGTCCTCATGAAGAATTTGGAGTTTCACATAATTTAAGTAGTATCTCTGTGTAACAGAAGTGTTGGTGGCACTCAATATCCATTTGCTTCTTTTCCTTAATACTGGAATCCAAGTTTTATTTTGGTGCCAATGATTCTGGTTAAAAGAACACATTTCCCAGATGTTTTTCAGCTAAGTGTGGCCATGGAATTAAATTCTTGCCAATGACATGCAAACAAAAAAGTTGCATGAAGGTAGAGTAAGATTTTGAAAAGGTGTTAACTCACTGGCAAACGTGCCCCTTTAATTCAGCTTTCTCCTCTCTGCAATCTGGTATTTGGTTCTGATGGTTGGAGCTCTAGCAGCAGACTTGATCCATGAGGTGGCTTTGGAGGTGGAAAGCATAGTCTGGGATAATACAGCAGAAAGGTAGAAGGCGGCTTGGTTTCTGACAGTTTCATAGAATGACCATACTAGTCCTGGACTGCTACACTCTGGGGCCTCGAATTATGTGAGAGAATACACACTTAATTTATTTAAACACTGTTATTTCTATTTTGTTACTGGCAGCTAAATGCAATTCTTAAAACACTCATTTGCTGCACTTAAGTTCAATGAATTCAGGAAAGACAATTTACGCTTCTTTGCTTTCCACTCCATGATTAGTACAAAGTTTTGCCCAGAGTAGGAACTCTAAAATATTTGTATAAATGATTATTTCATTCAACAAACATTTATTGAGCTCCTCACATGCTCCTGGTACTGTGCTAAGCATGAGAAATAAAAGGATGTGCCCTAAACGCTCTCTTAAGTAACCTCTGCTTAACCATCGTGATGGATTAACCAATGCTCTCCTTGTCCCCTGTAAAGCACGTGTCAGATGCTCTTGGCATTCTGTACTCCTGAATGGTAGATGACTTTCTATTGTGCCTGTGCCTTTCTGCTCTCACAGTTTGAGTTTTGTGCTTCCAAAGAGTCAGTTTTGTTTGTTCCCAAGTTTAATTATATCAGTTTTACTTTTATTATAATTAGATAATCATGTAACCAATGAAATGTGAGTGTGCAAAGAAAGAGTTATTTGTATAAAACCTAAACTGAATATTCTGAAAAGACTAAATAAAGGTCAGTCACTAAAAAAAGTGCTGACAAACCAAGTAAGTGTAAATCAACTTTTAAAAATGGGGGAAAAACTTCAAAGGTTCAGAAGAATTTTGTACTCAGCTTTGTAATTGCTTTTCAGTTCTTGCTTTATTTTTAAGGAAATGGAGACTGGAAATCATAGAAGATATATCTTGGGTGTGGTTTATCCAAGAACAACCAACGAATCATTAGAGCTTTTTCAAAAATAAGGTCTAATACATCAAAGGATGGGCAAACAAATATACATTTATACATTTGTAAAATGTATCATTTTATAATTCTTCTTTTTATATGACTATGAAATTTACTGACTACCAGTTCCATTTTCCTCTGATGTAAGCCTTTCCTATGTAAAATTCATGGTTTTGACATTAAGACATTTGTAATTTGGTGTTGGATTCAGATATTTACATATATAGTTGATATCGACCCTGATATAAGTTTCCCCACGTTAAACCCAGCATATATGGGGTTAAAAACAAAACACTCATTCCCTGCTTACTCTCTGGCTTCCTGGCTCCAGAATCCACTATCCTCGGTGGAGACAGACACCGTCAAGGACAAGCACCTGGACTATCTCCTCCCGCAAAGAGATACCGGCTTGTGGGAAAGCTGCTGACCAGCAAGGTCACGAGCTCCCTCCTCTCTGCAAGTAGTCTCAAGGCCAAAGACAGGCTGGTGGGAAAGCTCCAACCAGCAAGGCCATATGCTCCCCCTCCCCTACTTAAAATCCCAAATAAAAACCCTTCCTTTTAGCTTTTCGGGGAGTTTGGGATTTCAGCGTTAGCTGCCCTCTCTCCTTGCTCAGTGCTGTGCAAAAATAAAATTCCTACTTTCTTCCACCACACCCGGTGTCAGAGATTGGCTTGCTGCGTAATGGGTGAGCGGACTCACTTCAGGTTCGGTAACATCGTGATGAAACAGACATAAATATTTGCATATTTCTGTTGGAAATATAAATAACCTATCTTAGACCAAGTTAAGCTGAAAGATAATTTATTGGCTCATGTGGCCAGGAAGTCCGTGTCAGATGGGCTTCCAGCATGGTGAGATCCAGGTGCCCAAACTGTGTTATCAGATATAGTGTCACCATCTTCTAGCTCTGCTTATTATTGTTTTGGTTTCAGTTATTTAAACCTATTGGTTTCATTCTCTCCTGCTATGGAGGGACTCTCTCTGTGTGATGGAAAAGTTGGCTGTAGGCAGCCCCCTAAGCAAGCATCATTGTTGCTCATGTTATTGAGGAAAGAGAAGCAGTCTGTCCCAGATTTAATTGGTCCTGAAGGGGTCCTGTACTCTTGGACTAGTCAGTGTGAACAGATTTGAGTGACCAAACCCAATTTACAGTAAATTTCTGATTTACAGCCATCCCAGAACCATTCGGGATAGGGGTACAGTAGACCAGCCACAACTTCCCCACTGTTTCAGAAGTCTCTATTCTGGGCCATAGCCTTGGAAATACAACTCCTGTCCTTCCATGGCCCTCTGTTTCCTCTTGGATACTGGGACTATGTGGAGTTTTATTAGCCCGTTCTAGGGGCAGCAGAAGGCCACTCGGATGCACATCAGAGGACTTGTGAGAGAGTCCTGTAACTCGTTAGCTGGCTTTGTGTCCTTAAAAGTTACTTACTCTTTCTGAATTTTTGCTTTCTGGACTGCAAAATGAAGACATTGGACTTGATGCTCTTAGATCACTTCTAATCCTAAGATCTTACAACTATGACTCTACACTTTTGCTTAAACCATATATTCTGCTCTAGGAATATTTTTACCCTTGAAAATTTACATATGTAAACCCTGCCTCTGATAAATAGCTTGGTGCCCTGCATCAATCTACAAAGATTCTAGGAAAGTTTTGGGTTTTTTTCCTTGGCCATTTTCAGTACTTTAACCTGAGAAAAATGATGCCCTACCCCACCTCGCATATCAAAACCTATGTTTTCTAAATGAATCCACATTAAACAGAAAATAAAATAATCATTAAAGAATGAACCATTACAGAAGATGTAAACAAGGGTATTGGAGGCAGGGGAAGGGACCTAGACTCTCTAAGGGGAAGGATGAAGGGACTTGAGCAATCGTCAATCCCTCTACCTTATAAAGAGAGATTTTTTTCAACCAAAGACACTCAATTTGAACATTAAGCTTTTTGGAAATAATAGAAGAAAAAATTAATACATATTATGCACTTTATGCCAAGTATTGTACTAAGTTCTAATACTGGTTTTAGACAACTCCATAGGCAGGTTTTTTGATTAGGACGACTCAGATGGGAAAAGGAGGCCTTCAGTAAGTAAATGGCACAAGATCAATTAAGCAATAAATGATAAAGGTGGATTCAGGCTCAGGGAACCTCACTCCAGAGGCTGGCCTCAACTCAGAACAATTTCATGATTTGGAGCCTTTTCTATTACATTCCCTCCTTGTTCTCCTCTGTCTCTTGGTTTCCTCCTTTGGAAAACAGTCCAACTCCATCCCATTGAAAGGAAAACCTTGAGGCACACACATAATTAGAAAGCTGAACCTGAAGTCCCTAAAGAGATGTGGCTGCTTCCTAAAAGCTGAAGAAAATGAATGTGTTCACTTAAAGGTTCTCTAACCAAGGGCAAGAGAAAGGGGATCTTGTTGATGGCTAAATGGTCTTCTTAGAATTTATTAATATTTATTTGGAAGCTATTATTTGGAAAGAAGAAGGAAAGACTGTATCCATGAGGCTTGCTCTCTCCTGTAAGGTCCATCTGGTATCTCAGGTATGCATGCCAAATTACACGATTAAAATAACACATACAAAGGGCTGTTCCTTTTATAAGTTGAAAGTCTGTCTGATTTTTCACACTCTCACCAAATCAATGTCTAGAGGAAAATTTTACAAATTAAAATATTTCCTCTGTTGCTGCTGCTTCAAGTTATGATTAAATTAATCCTAAATCTCATTTAGAAGTTTTGAAATTTTCCCAGATAGGCTTCTGCAGGCAATAAGAGCTAAGTCGTCCCTAAAGGTGGATATTTAAGCCTTTTTTCCTGCAGATCAACAAGACCCTTCCTCTGCTGTTAATCTCATAATCTGCTTTCCTCTTTTAAGATTCCTCAGTCTCAAGACCATCTGCCATGATCCCAAATTTTTCTGGACCACTTTCTATTGTTACACGTATCACAGGGGGTCAGAATGATTTTTTTTCCTACTCAGGGACTGTGAGCTCCTTGAGAAGAGGGTCTGCTTCTTGTTCATCTCTCCAACCCAAGTGTCTAGCACGGTGCCTGACACATAGAAGGTATTCCACCAGTGTTTGTGGCATTGAAATGATTCTGGGACAAAGCTTATCTCCTACAACCAGATGGCTAGAGTAACACATGAACAATGGTTGTGACCATGGGTCAGAATCCAGAACAAACCTTAGGAACCACATAAGAAAGGATGACTGCACTAATGTTAACAAATTATCAACTTGGTTTAGATGAACTCCATTTATAAAGCCATTTCTCTTGATAGGAAAGCTCACGGAGGCACTGCCTCCATTCTGTGGTTGAGACATTTGGAAATGTGGTGGTAGGAACAGAAGAAATTAAATTTCATATAAACATGGAGAATGGATTTGTACTGCTTTTTTAATTGAGGTCACATTGGTTTTTAACATTGTATAAATTTCAGGTATATATCATTATACTTTGCCTTCTGTATATACTGTGTCATATTCACCATCAAAAAGTCCAGTTTCCATAGATATGTGCCCCTTTACCCTTTTGTCCTCCCTGCAACTCCTTCTCCTCTGATAACCACCAATCTGTTTTCTTTATCTATATGTTTGTTTATTTGTTTATTTTCCACATATGGGTGAAGTCATACCGTATTTATCTTTCTCTTTCCAATTTATTTTGCTTAGCATAATACCCTCAAGGTCCATCTAGATTGTCACAAATGGCACAATTTTGTCCTGTTTATGGCTGAGGAGTATTCCATTCTATATATAGACCACATCTTCTTTGTCCATTCACTTGGGTTGCTTCCAAGTCTTGGCTATTGTGAATAATGCTACAATGAACATGGGGTGCATATATCTTTTCGAATTAGTGTTTTCCTGTTCTTTGGATGAATAGTCAGAAGTGGAATAGCTGGATCATATAGTATTTCTATTTTTAACTCTTTGAGGATTCTCCATACTGTTTTCCATAGTGGCTGCTTCAGTTTGCATTCCCACTAGTAGTGTATGAGGGTTCTATTTTCTCCACATCCTCTCCAAAACTTGTTATTTCTTGTCTTTTTTAATAATAGCCATTCTGATGAGTGTGAGGTGATATCTCATTGTAGTTTTGATTTGCATTTTCCTAATAATTAGTGATGTTGAACATCTTTTCATGTGCCTGTGGGCCATCTGTATATCTTCTTTGGAAAAATGTCTGGTCATATCCTTTGCCTATTTTTGGATTAAATTGTTCATTTTTTGTTGTTGATTTGTATGAATTCTTTATATATTTTAGAAATTAACCACTTATTGGATATATAGTTTGCAAATATTTTCTCCCAGTTGGTGGGTTGTCTTTTCATTTTGTTGATGGTTTCCTTTGCCATGCAGAAGCTTTCTAGTTTGATGTAGTCAAATTTTTTTCTTTTGTTTCCCTTGTCTGAGGAGACATGGTATTAAAAAGATATTGCTATGACCAAGACCACTGTCAAAGAGTGTACTGCTTATGTTTTCTTCTAGGAGTTTTATGATTTCAGGTCTTACATTCAAGTCTTTAATCCATTTTGTGTTAATTTTTTTTTTTTTAAAGATTTTATTATTTCCTTTTTCTCCCCAAAGCCCCCCGGTACATAGTTGTGTATTCTTCGTTGTGGGTTCTTCTAATTGTGGCATGTGGGACGCTGCCTCAACGTGGTCTGATGAGCAGTGCCGTGTCCACGCCCAGGATTCGAACCAACGAAACACTGGGCTGCCTGCAGCGGAGCGCGCGAACTCAACCACTCGGCCACGGGGCCAGCCCCCATTTTGTGCTAATTTTTGTGTATGGTGTAAGATAATGGTCTAGGTTCATTCTTTTGCATGTGGCTGTTCGGTTTTTCTAACACCATTTATTGAAGAGACTTTCCTTTCTCCATTGTGAGTTCTTGGCTCCTTTGTCAAAGATTAGCTGTCCATCTATGTATGGTTTTATTTCTGGGCTCTCAGTTCTGTTCCATTGATCTGTCTGTCTTTTTTTGTGCTGGTACTGTGCTGTTTTGATTACTATGGATTTGAAGTGTATTTTGAAATCAGGGACAGTGATACCTTCAGCTTTGTTCTTTTATCTCAAGATTTCTTTGACTATTCAGAGTTTTTTGATGTTCCATGTAAATTTTAGGATTCTTTGTTCTATTTCCATGAAAAATGTCATTGGGAGTGCATTGAATCTGTAGTTTCTTTAGTTAATATGGACATTTTAACTATGTTTATTCTTCCAATCCATGAGCATAGAGAATCTTTCCATTTCTTTATGTCTTCTTCAATTTCTTTCAATAATGTCTTCTAGTTATCATTGTATAGGTCTTTCACCTCCTTGATTAAATTTATTCCTAGATATTTTATTCTTTTAATTGAAGTTGTAAATGGGATTGTATTCTTGAGTTCTCCTTCTGCTAGTTCATTGTTAGTGTATAAAAATGCAATAGATTTTTGTATGTTGAGTTTTGTACCCTTCAAATTTACTGTATTTGTTAATTATTTCTAATAGTTTTTTTGTGGATTCTTTAGGGTTTTCTATGTATAAAAACATGTCATCTGCAAATAGTGACAGTTTTATTTCTTCCTTTCCAGTTTGGATCCCTTCTATTTCTTTTTCTTGCCTACTTGCTCTGGCTAGGGCTTCCAAAACTATGCTAAATAAGGGTGGTGAGAGTGGGCACCCTTGTCTTGTTCCTATTCTTAGAGGAATAGCTTTCAGTTTTTCTCTGTTGAGTATGATGTTGGCTGTGGGTCTGTCATATAAAGGTACTTTCCTTCTATACCTATTTTATTGAGAGTTTTTATCATAATGGATGTTGAATCTTGTTCAGTGCTTTCTCTGCATCTATTGAGATGGTCATGTGATTTTTATTTCTCATTTTGTTAATGAGATCTATCACACTGATTGATTTGTGGATACTGAACCATCCCTGTGTCCCTGGAATAAATCCCACTTCATCATGGCATGTGATCCTTTTAATGCATAGTTGTATTCGGTTTGCTAATTATTTCACTGAGGATTTTTGCATCTATGTTCGTCAGCAATATTGGCCTGTAATTGTGTGTGTGTGTGTGTGTGTTGTCCTTGTCTGGTTTTAGTATCAGGGTAATGTTGGCCTTGTAAAATAATTTTTTGGAAGAGTTTGAGAAGGATAGATATTAAATCTTGCTTGAAGGTTTGGTAGAATTCACCAGAGAAGACACCTGGTCCTGGACTTTTTGTCTTTTTGTAAGGTTTTTGATTACTGATTCAATATCCTTACTAGTAATGAATCTATTCATATTCTCTATTTCTTCTTGATTCAGTTTTGGAAGATTGTATGATTCTCAGAATTTCTCCGTTTCTTCTAGGTTATCAATTTGTTGGCATATAGCTGTTCATGGTATTCTCTTATAATCCTTTCTATTTCTGTGGTATCTGTTGTAGCTTCTCTGTCTCATTTCTGATTTTCTTTATTTGAGCCTTCTCTCTTTTTCTCTTAGTGAACCTGGTTAAGGGTTTGTCAAGTTGTTTATCTTTTCAAGAACCAGCTCTTAGTTTTATTGGTCTTTTCTATTGTTTTTTAAGTCTCTATTCCATTTATTTCTGCTCTGATTTTTATTATTTCCTTCCATCTACTGATTTTGGGCTTTGTTTATTCTTCTTTTTCCAGTTCTTTTAGGTATAGTGTTAGATTGTTTATTTGAGATTTTTCTTGTTTTTCTGAGGTAGGCCTATATCGCTATAAATGTCCCTCTTGGTACTGCTTTTGCTGCATTCTATAAGTTTTGGTATGTTGTGTCTTCATTTTCATTTGTCTCTGGGGATTTTTTAAATTTCTCCTTTGATTTCTTCATTGATCCAATAGTTGTTCAATAGTATGTTATTAGTTTACACATAGTTGTGGCTTTTCCAGCTTTCTTCTTGTAGTTGACTTCTAATTTCATACCATTGTGGTTGGAAAAGATGCTTGATATGATTTCAATCTCCTTAAATTTATTGAGGCTTGTTTTGTTTCCCAATGTATGGTCTATCATTGAGAATGTTCCACGTGGACTTGAGAAGAATGTGTATTCTGCTGCTTTTGTATGGAATGTTCTGTATATATCCATTAAGCCCATCTGGTCTGGTGTTTCATTTAAGGCCACTGTTTCTTTGCTAACTGTCTGCCTAGATGATCTATCTATTGGTGTAAGTGGGGTATTAAGTCTCCTACTATTATTGTGTTGCTGTCAATTTCTCCCTTTAGGCCCATTAATAGTTGCTTTACATACTTTGGTGCTTCTATGTTAGGTCCATATATATTAATAAATGTTATGTCCTATAAAGGTCCTATAAAATGTAGAATGTCCCTTTTACCATTATATAATGTCCATCTTCGTCTCTTGTATCTTTTTTGTCTTGAAGTCTATTTTGTCTGATATAAAAATATGGCTACACCTGTTTTCTTTTGGTTGCCATTTGCTTGGAAGGGATATTCCATCCTTTCACTCTGAGCCTATGTTTGTCTTTAAAACAGAGATGAGTCTCATGGAGGCAGTATATTGTTGGGTCTTGTTTTTAAATCCATCCAGCCACTCTATGTCTTTTGATTGGTGAACTCAATCCGTCTACATTTACAGTGATTATTGATATGTGAGGGCTTAATACTTCTATTTTATCTTTTGTTTTCTGCTTGTTCTAAATTTCCTTTGATTCTTTTGCTTTGTATTTCTGTCTGCCATCTCAGTTTGGTTGTTTTCTGTGATGTTTTTCTTGGTTTTCTCTTTGTTTGTGATTTGTGACTCTGTCTCATTTTTTGTTTTGTGGTTACCATGACGTTTGCATAAAAGATCTCATAAATGAGGTAGTCCTTTTTTTTGCATATAGCATCTTATCTCCATTAGCCTGTGAAGGTGCTGTCTTTTTCCTCTTCCCCTTCTATGTTTTTGTTGTCACAAATTATCTTTATTTTAATGTATTGTGAGTTTGTGACCAAATTGAAGAGGTTATAGTGATTTGTAATGCTTTCTTTCCCTTTATCCTTTATGTTATAATTTAGTGTTTACTAACCTATTCTGATATAGAGTTGCAATTTTCTGATTCTGTCTGTCTATTTGTCACCTTGCTCAAAGCTTATAAACCTTTGCCTCTTTGTTTCAGGTAGGAGGTCTGCTTTCAAGATTTCTTGTAAGGGAGGTCTAGTGATGATGAACTCCCTCAGCTTTTGTTTGTCTGGGAAAACTTCTATTTTTTCCTTCACATCTGAAGGATAACTTTGCTGGATAGAGTATTCTTGGCTGATCGTTTTTGTCTTTCAATATTTTGAATATATCATTCCTCTTTCTCCTAGCCTATAGAGTTTCACTGAGAAATCTTCTCTGATAGCCTGATGGGGGTTCCTTTGTATGTTATTTTCTTCTCTCTGGTTGCCCTTAATATTCTTTCTTTGTCATTGACTTTTGACACTTTTAAAATAATATGCCTTGGAGAAGGTCTTTTTGCATTGGGATAATTAGGAGTTCTATTAACTTTGTGTACTTGTATATCTAGTTCCTTCCTCAGGTTTAGGAAGCTCTCAGCTATTATTTCTTTGAATAAACTCTCTGCTCCTTTCTCCCTCTCTTTTCTTTCTGGGATACCTATTATCCTTATGTTGTTTTCCTACTTGAGTTGGATGTTTCTTGTAGAATTTCTTCATCTTTTAAAAAATCTCAGTTCTCTCTCCAATTCAACCTGAATCATTTCTAGACTTCTATCTTCAAGCTCACTAATTTTCTCTTACATATGGTCTGCTCTATTTGCAATGCTTTCTACTTTATTTTTATCTCACTAATTGTGTTCTTAATCTCCAGAATTTCTGTTTGGTTTTTTCTTTTTAGAGTTTCAGTCTCTTTGGTGAAGTACCTCTTTTGTTTATTAATTTTATTCCTGAGCTCACTGAACTTTCTTTCTGAGTTTTCTTGTAACTTGTTAAGTTTCTTCACGATAGCTATTTTGAATTCTCTGTCAGCTAGATCACAATCTTCTGTGACTTCAAGTTTGGTTTCTGGAGAGTTGTAATTTTCTTTCAGTTCTGCCATGTTACTAAAGTTCCTCACAGTGCTCCATGAATTGATCCTCTACCAGTTCATTTTTTATAGTAAACACCTTTCTTATTTGGGTAAGGCTTTGGTTACTTTGATTCTGAGCTGCTTCTGGTTGTATATGAGAGGCTGCACTTTCCACCCTCCACTGCCTCTGCCAGAGGTGTCATCAGTGCCCTTTTTCTGCTGCTTGTGACTTTGAGGTTGCCGGTGCCTTGCTGCCTATGAAATCACTGCAGTCACGGGTGTTACCACTGGGGTCACCAGGCTGAAAGTACCTCTGCGAGTCAACAGGTTGCAGGTACCTCTCTTGCCTTAGAGATCACCTGGGTCTCATGTTCCCCCCTGGCTCTCCACAGGCTCTCTATGGACTCAAGTGCTGCTGCCCCATGCACCATCTACACTACCGGTGGTGCTGGATTCACAGGTATTGCTGCCACTCCCAGGGGCTCAGGGTCTTGTGTCCAGCCCCTGCAGACTGTAGAGCTGATGTTGAAGGTGCTGCCACTGGGGGCTGGCTCACAGGTTTTGCTGTGGTTCCTGAAGCCTCAGGTCACAGGTACCACCTGTTGCTTCCAGGGGAGGGGCAGGGGCTAAGTGTTGTTGCTGGTCCTGCAGCCTCTGATCACCATCATGTGCCATTGTACTTTTTGAAACCTCAGGTAAGGGCAATAAGCCCCTGCAGGGGAAATCCATGTTTTGGATGCTGTCCCCCATTCTGTAAAGACTGGCATCACTGCCAGCAGAGTGAGAGGGTGCTGGGTTGCTGGCACCATTCTGTGTCCTGAAGCCTCATGATGAGTTCACTAGCTGCCACCACTTGTGCGGATGGGGTGGGGGCCTAGAGGCTAAGCTACAAGTGAGTGTTGTTGCTGCTCATGCAGACTGTGGTCACTGGCACAGGCTGCTGTGATTTGAAATCTCAGGTCAGGGCACTCTGCCTCAGCTGGGGAAATCTATGTTTTGAATGCTTTCCCCACTGCTGGAAAGACTAGCACCACTGTTGGGAGAGCAGGTCACTGGCTCTGCTCTGTGTCCAGAATCCTCAGGACAGGTGTGCCACGTGCCATGTCTGGTGTGGAAAGGGGCTAAGCTAAAAGTGCTGTGTCCGCCCCTGCAGCCTCTGTTCACTGGTGCATATGCTAGTGTGAGAATTTGAGTTTTGGATTGCCACCCTGGGGGTGGAGGAGGGGACTGCTTCCCTAGTTCCACTGCCTCCGGGAGGTCCAGTCCACCCACCTTCAGATTTATAGATGCAGGAATCTGTCAGGTGTGCTGTGCATGGAGTCCTTTGTTGGTCAATGGTTGTCTGACTGGTTTGTAACTTAGAGGGGAGAGAGAAAGGAGACAATTCAGCCTGTCATGATGCTAATGTCATCCCTTACTATTTTTGTTTAAAGCAATACAATTGGTTAGTGAGTACAGAACTGAAAGGATTTAAGAAAGAGAGTGAGCCAAACTACAATGATCTGACATTTCAGTTTAAACAATTATTTAAGCATCATGTTAGGAACAATCGTAAAAACAGTTTTTCCCCCCATGTCATTTCAGGGCTTGGGATTCTTGTCCCATATATGCAGCTTTATATCGTGAAATAATATTTAACAAATATTTTCCAGACTTCATGTTACCACATAATGTATTTGTGGCTAATTTGAATGTCATGATAAAAGAAGTTTTCTGTTCTGTTTTTTTTGCTTTTGTAAATGTCAGATGCGATTACAATAAATACCAAAGAACAGCCAAGTTTTTGAGATAATGTAACTTTTTAATCAAATGGATTTTCTCTGATAATAGCATGTTTAATCAATGGAGTACTGTCTCTACCGTCTTGTAAGTGACTAATTCAGGTAAGTAATTTAACTTCTCCAAACCTCAGATCCCTTATTTGTTAAATATGCTTCTTGTCATGATAACATAAAAGAATATACATAAAGCCCATAGCACAGTGTATAAAATATATTAGAAACTCAATAAATGTTATATTTTTCTCTCATGATAGGAAAAAAATACTTGGAATGATTACTTTGTCATCCCACAGCCTTCTCCCCTTCTCTCTTGAAATCTTTTTCTTTAATAGTCTAGTTTTTTAAAGATTTTATTTTTTTCCCTTTTTCTCCCCAAAGACCCCCGGTACATAGCTGTATATTCTTAGTTGTGGGTCCTTCTAGTTGTGGCATGTGGGATGCCGCCTCAGCGTGACTCAATGAGTGGTGCCATGTCTGCGCCCAGGATTCAAACCAACGAAACACTGGGCCACCTGCAGTGGAGCGTGCGAACTTAAGCACTCGGCCATGGGGTCGGACCCTCTCTTCAAATCTTGACAACTTTTTATTTTGTGAGGAAGATTAGCCCTGGGCTAACATCTGTTGCCAATCTTCCTCTTTTTGCTTGAGGAAGACTGTTACTGAGCTAACATCTGTGCCAATTTTCCTCTATTTTATGTGGGATGCTGACACAGCATGGATTGACAAGCAGTGCTAGGTCCACACCCAGGATCTGAACCCACAAACCCTGGGCCACTGAAGCAAAGCGTGCAAAGTTAACCACCACGCCACCAGCTGGCCCTGTCACAACTTTTATTATTCTGTTCTATCCTGAACTAGTTGCTGTGAAATTGCATAATCAAAAAAAATTAAGACAATTTTCAGTCTCTATGATGACTCAGCTCTTTGTAGCCAAAACTGAAATAAAATAAATTGCACAGGTGGCCACATTGCAAGGAAGTTAATTAGTCTAGGCTAAAGAGACAGCTTTTGGGAAAACAGAGCAAACCATCTTTTTTCTAAACAACAAAAACAATAAAATGTATTGTCTGAATTCTATATTCAAGTCATTTAGATAACTTTTCATGCCCCCTTCTAAATTGGGGTCACAGAGGGTCTAGAAAAGTGTTATGAGACAAGCCTAAAAAAAGATGATCTTCCTAGCCTCTGGCTCATAGTGGAAAGGGGAATGAAAATGTGTGTGGATATGTGCGTGTGTGTGTGTGTGTGTGTGTGTGTGTATGCCCATGTGTGTTCCAGAGCAGAGACAAAATCTACAGCAAACCCTTTCAACCAGCGAAAACACCTATGATGGCAATGATGGTTTAAATACCTAATTCTACCTCAAAGACACCAGCTCCAGTCACCAGCTCTGTAGAGGCTGTCAATACACACATTTAGTCGTTTGTTAAGATGTTGCAAAGTATGAGTAAAATCACTCTGAGACACAACACTTTGTTGAGTAACAGAGTGTTTCAAGTCCTTATGTTGATTTTTTGCAGACCATCTTTGCCCATTTCTAGCCTTTAGATGATTTCTACATCTTTGGCAGATTTGAGATATCTCGATAATTTGGGGAACTGTTAGTGAACCTAACATTTATGCTGAGTACCAACCCTTCCTACAGGGAAATTAATACTGTGTCAGTTATTGCCATATTCCTAACGTAGAAGGAGACAGCATGTGCCAAGGAACAAAAGCGGTCAATAATAATTAGCATTCATTGACTGATTACCTTGTTGCAGGTATTATTTTGAGCTCTTTACGTGTCTTTTATAACTGAATCCTCAACAAGCCCTAATTAACATTACTCCCATTTTAAAGGTAAGAAAATGAAGAGCAGAGAATTTAAATAATTTTTTCAGTTATATAGTGATTAAATGGTAGAGTTATAATTCAAACCCAGGTAATCTGACTCCACAGCTTAACTTCTCATTTTTCTTTGGCAACATCAAAATGTCTGTATATTTTTCACTGCAGGGGTCTAGCAATTAATGTGCTAACTCAAGGGGTCAGTTAGATTCTCACAGGAAAACTTCTCAGAGATCTCTCTGACTTAGTCCCATCATAACTTTCCAAATTTACCTTGCCATAAATCTTTTATGAATTGTATGTTTTATCCAAAGTGTATTGCTGACTTCTCAAATCCATCCTAGACCTTTTCAGATCCATTCATTTTCTAATGCTTTTTGCTCTACTTTATATGCGTTTGCCTTTTAATCTCTATCAGTAGAACTCCTACCCTTATCTCCAAACCCACAAGTACAAATACTTCTATGAATGCTTCTGGGTCTTTCTTTCCAGATAAAATAAATTTCTCTTCTTTTGCTTTGCTTAGACCTCTCTTGAATCTGTTGTCTCTCCTTTTTTGTCCTCCTGTCTTATCTACTTTACTAGATGATAAATTCTTATAAAAAGCCAGTGTTGCTCTTTAGACATAGTAGCTACTTAATGGCTGTTGGCTGAATTGATACTGAAAATCCTGGTTCACGTCTTGATAAATGAATCTCATAGGTCATGAGAGAGTAACAGATAACCTTGGCCTCCCATTTCAATGCCCAGAAAACAGAGTCAAATCCTAATGTTGGATGGGCCAGAGCAGCAGAGCTTTGCTCTTGTTCGGATGCACTTCTCAGTCCAGGGAGGGCTGTTTCTCTTCCCTGCAGCACTCCCTGGGAACCTAGTCTACTTTCTTCTCTTCTTCACTGCTGCCACCACCCGTTCTATCCCTTGGGGTTCTTACTTCACCAAGAAAGAGTGTCATCTTCCCTAGACACCATCCTCTTTGTTGCACCCAAAGACAGGCTCACAGTATCTTTTCCCTTTAAAGGTTTTCCTACTCATTGTTATGGAGAACACAGGGAATATAAGAGAAAATAGAAGAAATTAAAAAGCTCAAGTAATCTGTTCTAACTTTTTTAATGTGGGCCCTAATGGGTTGTTCCTCTCTCTCACCGAGATTAGAGACTCAAAGTTAGCTTAGACTTTTCTCAATCTTTATTCTCAGGGGAATGTTCCCTGAGAGAAATAATCATGACAGAGAGTAGATATCCATTCAGATACCCATCTACATCCAAGGAGGTAGGATGGCATAGTGATTAGAAGTGTGTCTTTAGGGTTAGCCAACCTGTGTCTGAGTCTTAGCTCTGACATCTTTGTATCTATGTGACACTGACAAGTTTATTTAAACACTCTAAGACTCAAGTGTCTTACTTGTAAAAAGAAGGTAATATTGCACTTACATCACAGGGTTGTGGAAAGTTTAAATGGGAAATGTATGCAGAGGGCTCTGGGTAGGCAACACTATGCTTCACCATTGTCTAGTTTTCTATTTCCAGGCACAGCAGAGGTTTTGACTTTCCCATGCCCTTGAAACTAGGAGTAGTCATGTGACGCAATCAATGGAATATGAGTGGAAATAATGTGTGTCACTTCTAGGTAGAAATATTTAATTGCTGATGCTGGTCTCTCTGGTCTGCCCTCTCTTGGGCAGAAGCATGTATTGGTATGATGGTGCCAGGAGGTTAAAGAAGCCTGGAAAACTGAGAAGCCCGAGAAAACTTTGTATGAGCAGGAAGTAAAACTTTGTTGTCTTTAGCTTCTGGAATCGTGAATTTATCTGTTATCACAGCATAACATAATCTATCCTAATACAGTGCTTAATGGTGTCCAAGACAGTAAACACTAAAAAATAGATAGTTTTAAAAGTAGGTAATTTGCATTCCCTGGGACCTGTAGACTGAGAAGTGCCTATGTTAGTTGGCCTTAAACCCAGTCTCACACAGGCATATTTCCTTACACTTAGCATTGGCATGCTTCCATGAAAACCCTCACTGACACAGCCCATTAGCATTATATAGCATATTCCTATGTAACATTTACCTGCATAGAATTTCTTTACTTCAGTAAGATAATTAGAAACATTTTGGGGTAAACCTTTTTCTAAGGAAACAGTTCATTTTTCCTTGCACTCAAAGGCTATTAATAGCCCTCCTTGCCACATCTCTTCTGGCAGCATCATTCCATGTACTCCCAACTTCAATCTTTTCTTTCTTCTTTCTATGTATGAAAAAGTCATTATGTATCTACTTGCCACAAACGTTCTTAGTAAAGAATGTTTCCTTCTTCTAGTAGATGAAGGTGATTTTCAAAAATCCCACAGAGTTCACAATTTACATAAGCCAATGGATTTCATGGTTAGAATTGGATCACTCCTTCGTGAGCAGTATGGATGGTAATTCTGTAATAAAGTGTGGTTCAGAGGGAAGAACACTGGTCTACTTCACAGTGTCAAGTTACAGGCCTGATAGATAGATATATTAGCACAGTCTTGCTATGTGACTTTGATCAACTTTCTTTCTTCTTTGCCTACCTAGAGTTTGGCTTATTGGATTGTAAAAAGTCTTTAACATAGTGTGGTCTTTAACTCTTGATTCCTTTATTTATTGCCATCTCCCACACACATGTGCACGCACCCTGTAGCTTCCCTTCTAATGATGTTTATGTTTTTGTACATACAAATCTTGTTTCACATCCTAGCTCTGCCTCTGCTAACATATGTAACCCAAGACAGCTATTTAACCTCTCTGAATCTTCTATACAATGGGAATAATAATACTTAACTCATTAGATCGATGGTAAGGATGGATGGGTAATATTGGAGACTACCTGGTACATAGCAAGAGGTCAATGCATAGTGGTTTCTCTTCTCTTTGTTTGATGTCTCTCCTGGGGTACCAAGATTCATGACCTCTATATTCTATGTGGTCTAAAGAGGATGATTACACAGAATCATTAGTTTTTTAAAAAAGACTTTGATACTTCTCATTCCAGAAAAAATAAGAAGACTTACCTGTCTCCTCCATATATGTATTTCTAACTTTTTTGGTGCCTTGAAATTTTCAGTTACGATGCACTC
Source organism: Equus przewalskii (assembly GCF_037783145.1). Taxonomy (NCBI): domain Eukaryota; kingdom Metazoa; phylum Chordata; class Mammalia; order Perissodactyla; family Equidae; genus Equus; species Equus przewalskii. Next base: position 62,277,097 of record NC_091838.1, on the reverse strand, counting down.
CATTAGGCGAACTCAGCTGGAACTTTCCTACATCAAGATGCAATTCTCAAGGCAGTGCTATTGATATTATATATAGTATTACTACTAATAAAAATAGCCAATATTTATTGAGCATATATTATGTGCCATATACTATTCTAGGTACATTGTATAAAAATATATTTATATATGTGATATACATATAACATATAACTATATATATAGAATTGTTTAGAGATTTAGAATATATTATATATGTGTATATACATATATGCACACACACACACAATTCTATGAAACAGGTATTATTATTGTCCCCATTGTATCTGTCTGGGGCCAGTCAGGAGAGTTATTTATTTTGACAGAGAAATTTCATATAAGGCGTCAAATCAAAAAGATGATGCTGAGGTATCATGGAGGTAGTAACTGAACCTCTAAGGCTGTGGAAAAGATGGAAGGGGAGAAGTTGGAATTATTAAAACTTAGCTTGAAGGAAGGGCCCTGTGGATATGAGGCTCAGTCCTCTGTGGAGGGTATGCTGCTTGGGGTTGTATTTGCAATCCTGAGAAAGTACAACGAGGCTGATTTTAGGTGTTAAAAAGAGCTGCAAACTGGAAACAATGCTACTGGCACAAGCTGTTATTGAAGAGCCATTGCTGCAGTAGCAAGACAGGAACAGGAAACAAAGCAGGAAGGAGCGGCTGCCTCTTCTTCCCCCAGTCTTTGAGTCTTGCCTCTAGCATCCCTGTGCACAGAGCCTAATGGAGATCCAGCTGGCAAAGGAGAAATGAGGCTTACAGTGTTCCAACTCTAGCATCAGAAAACAGAGTAGAGAAGCTGAGATACAACGTCTTAATAATCAACATACTCTCCCTCTTTGGCAATTTACAGTCTATATAAACAGCCTTCTACACATAGTTAAATTTCAATACAACAATAAAACAGCTTTATGCTCCCACTTTAGAAGATGCAACTATCTCTATATACAAATGAAGATGCTCTCACCCTCTCAACAAAGCGAAGAGATACAGTTCCAACAGTTATTGTGTGCATCTCTGGAAGACAGTCACAGTATTCAGCTCTGAAGTTCTGACAAGCAAGCAAAGTAATTTCCATTGGATTGTACTGAGGCACCCGCATAAAATTTCAAGAAAAGGATAACTTGAACTATGAAGTGAAGAAAATTTTTCTTTACAACGATTTTCCTTGTCCATTGACTTGTAGATAAGTTTAAAAGTTTGGTGAAGCTCTTCAGGTGAGTTATTTTCAAACTTATTTTCAGCTCCGTGTTATCCCCAACACTGTCATTGCTGTCTCCTTCTCCTTCTGCTGCTTCTCCTTCCTCTCCTCCTCCTCCTCTTTCTTCTTCACAGGCCTCTTTTCATATTTGTGTACTCTTGCAATCAATTTGAATTTTTTTTCTGGAACAAATTAATGTATGAATATACAGAAAACAAAATTTTGCTATTTTTTTCCAGAAAAGTTCTATGTGTGTATGTTCACCTGCTGAGATAAAAACGTTTATCTCACTCTAATCCTGTCAGTAACACTTTTTTCACATCTTTACTAATATGATGGGTAAGTAAATTGTATCTCCTAATTTATATTACTTTGATTATTAAGTTGAATATTTTTTCATGTAAATTCCATTTATCTCTTTTCCTCTTCTAGAATTTTTATCTTCATATGTTTTAGATACTCTTCTTCTGAGGTCCTTGATGGATTGTTCTTACTAATTTTTGTGAGTTCTTTATATATTAGAAACACATGTCCATCTTACCACAGTTGCAATTTTAAATCCAAATTTTATTTCTCTTAAAGTTTTATTTATGCAGTTTCTGCTATTGGTTTTGAGTCTTGGATCAATCAAAGCAGTGGAAATTTCTCAAGAAGCTATTGCTGATGTCAATGGAAGGGTATAGGATAGGTTAGGGATCACCAACCAGGTATTCAACCTGAAGACTGTCAGTGTGCTGCTGACAGACATGTTAACCATTCAGATGTAGTTTTCCAAGCTCTTGGTCTGCCAGTGGATGACATTTTACCGTTTTACCATAAAAAGGGAAGCTTACATATGACCATGTGGCTTCATCTTTCGGAGTGATAACATAGCAACAGCTTTTGTTAGTCTGCAAGAACCAGAAACAGATTGAATTCTTGGCAAGATATAAGAAAAGAGCTTTCACAGACTCAGCTGGTTATGGCGCTCGCTATGTTGTAAATGCTTCTCAAGACAGACCCTGTGAGTGAGGCTTCCCACTCTGTGAACAACATATCACCCAGAAACAGCCATCTTCTCACAGGTCTGACAGAGGGAGCAGAACATGCCAAGGTGAAGATACTAGGAAAGAGGGCATTAAACACTGCCAAACTGCTTTCTTTTTGAAATGGAACACTTAGGAGTAAGCAATAAAAAATAAACAAACATACATATCACCACTTTATTCTTACTATTGAAGGTGAGCAGATCTACAACATGGTTACCCACAAAATTGAATGTCTACTTCATTGTATACCTAGATGTTGGCAGAGGTGAAAAAGGAGATTCAGATTCTAGATCAGGGTCAGGTCAGCTCTGAACAATATTGAAAAATGAACCTAAGTTGATTTGATTTCCCTATCAGTGACCCATTTGAGAATCTTGGATGCCTATGTCATGCTCACTCAGGGGCTGCCCCTTTTCAGTAATACCATATATCTACCTATCTTCACTCAATCATTGATCATCTAATCATTTATTATCTATCTTAAGTAGGAACTTACTGTGCCAGGTATAAAGGGTTTAGTATTATAGGTGTTGTGTCAGAAACCCAACTCAAACCCTTTTCTTATAAATATTTATCACTCACATAACTTGGAAACCAAGAGAATGAAGTTTACTTTAAGCAAGATAGAATTACAGGGTTAAATTAGGCCATCAGGATTCATTCTCTCTCTCTCTCTCTCTCTCCTTCTCTTAGTTTTTCTTCCTCTATAAAAAGGAAGGCTTTTATCTCAGGAAGTCTCTATCTACATGACAGCAAAGAGACTCCTGGCAGTTTCTGGCTTGCATAGACCCTTCAAATTTTAATAACATAGGGAGATAAACTGTCTCCAGGTGGCCAAATATCCTGAAAAGAGACTATGATGGATCCTACTTAGAGGATGTGCCTATATCTCTAGTAGGGAAGATGGGTCTGTGTGACAGACATACCATCTCAGAAGAGGGTATAGGAGTTTCCAAAAGGAATTCACTGAATAGCAAAAAGAATTAGTAAAAAGATTATGCCTTTAAAAGAAAACAGCGTCTTTAGGCTCAAGAAGAGTACAGTCTAACAGGAAGGAAAGGCAAAACATAAGTAGCTATAATCAAGCCTGGTTAATTTTCTGATAGAAATATTTTCAAAAAGCTATGAGGCAATTCTGTCTCTAGCATGGTAGAGCACGCCCTAACAGGACCTATCCTCTTGTGAATTACAGCTCTAAACTCCGGACAAAATACAAAAATACCTGAAGGCGCCAGAGAGAAAATGAAAGCAGGTAGACTCTGAAGGAGAACGAGAAGGGAACAGAAGGGAATGAATTTCTCATTATTTTAACTATTAGCCTGAAAGTTAGCTAAACTTTCCAATAGAGAACAGACTTTCTGATCTGAAGAACCGAAGGACAGAGTTCAGGGGAATTCTGACTGATGGAAAATAAGGGGGTTCAGGAAAAGAGAGAGCTCCAAATTTTGTAAATAAATTCTACCAGAATCTCTGGCTAACTATGGAACCATACATATGTGGGGAAAAATTAAAGCAAAGGAATTAAAGATAAAGGAATTAAATTAAGATTGGAACTGTTCCCCAAAAGATAGTTTGTAACTTGAATCCAACCAAGTTAATTACCTACTAAAACAGAAATGCCCACTTTTTGGAGGAATATAACAGAATCTATAACATCACCTTCCAGGATATGATAGAATATTACTTGACATTTGAAGAACTAGGAAAATGTGATCCATCCTCAAGAGGATAAATAATCTACTAAGATTATCTGGAATTAGAACACATAGATTATAACGTAGCTACATGTAATGATGTAGAGGAAAATAAAAAAATTACTAGGTATGCTTAATAACAGAATGGAGATGACAAGGGAAAGAGTCTGAAGAAGAGAGAACCTCGGGACCTGAAGGATGATGCCAAAAGTCTAATGAATACGTAACTGGAATTGCAGAGGATAAGAAAGGTACAATGAATCAGAAAAAAAGTATGAAGACACAAAAGCACAGGGAACAAACAAAAAGATAAATTAGACTACATCAAAATTAAAACTTTTCTGCATCAAAGGATATTATCGAGAAAGTGAAAAGACAACCTATAGAATGGGAGAAAATATTTGCAAATCATATAACTGATAAGGGTCTAATGTTCAGAATATACAAATAGCTTTTACAACTCAACAACAAAAAGACAACCCAGTTTAAGCATGAGCAAAGGACTTGAATAGACATTTCTCTAAAGAAGATATACAAGTGGCCAAGAAGCATATGAAAAGATGCTCCATATCTTTAATTATTAGAGAAATGCCAATCAAAACTACAATGAAATAACATTTCACACCTGCTAGGATGGCTACAAAAAAAACAATGGAAAATAACAAGTAGAGAAATTGGACCCCATGTACACTGCTGGTGGGAATGTCAAATGGTGCAGCCATGGTAGGAACATATTAAAAAGAGGTATTGCAACAAATGCCTGAACGTGAATGCTCACAGAAGCACGAGTCACAATGGCCAAAAGGCGGTAACAACCCAAATGTTCAACAAAGGATGAATGGATTAAAAAAATGTGATATAGCCATATAATAGAATATTATTCAGGCATAAAAATGAATGAAGTACTGATACATGCTTCAGTGTGAATGAACCTCAGAAACATTTTGCTAAGCAAAAGAAGCCAGACATATAAGGTCAGATATGGTACATTCAATTATATGAAACATCCAGAATAGATAAATCCATAGAGACGTAAATCAGATTAGTAGTGTCAGGGGCTGGGTGGAGGGGAAGCTTGGATGTGGCTGCTTAATGGGTATAGGATCTCCTCTGAGGGCAATGAAAATATTTTGGAACTAGATAGAGGGGATGATCGTACAACATTGAGAATATACTAAATGTCATCAAATTGCACACTTTAAAATAGGTAATTTTATGTTATGTGACTTTTACCTTGATATAAATTTGAAGAATGGATAGTGGACATTTTTCCAAATTTGATCAAAGACATAAATATGATAATTCAAGAAGTTCAGTGAACCTCTAGCAGAATAATTAAGAAGTAAACCTTGCCTAGGAATCGTATTCAAACTAGGAAAACCAAGGGTAAAAATAAATCTAAATGGCAGCTAGAGAAAAACAATACACCACATACAGGAAAGCAATAATTCGACAAACTCCTGAATTCTCATCAGTAACTAAGAAGGCCATAAGATAGTGGAAAAACACCTTTAAACTTGGAAGAAAAACAAAATTGTCAACCCAGAAATCTACATCCCATGAAAATAACCTTCAAAAATCAAGGCAGAATAAAGAAATTTTCAGATGAAATAAGACTAAGAGTATTCATTGCCAGCAGACACAGACTATAAGGAATGCCAAAAAAATTCTTCAGGCTGTAGGAAAATGATGCCTGAAGGAAACTCAAATCTTTCATAACAAACAAAAAGCATTAGAAATGATAAATATTGTACAAATATACTTTTCTTATTAATTTCTTTAAAATACATTTGACTGTTGAAAGCAAAAATTATAACATTTTCTTAGGTTTTATAACAGAAATACATGAAATACATATATGATAACTCTAGCATAAAGAACAGGATGGGCTGGTTGATGGGTCTATACAATTGTAAAATTTTTGCATTTTACATGAAGGGTACAATATTAACTCGAGTAGAGTGTGAAAAGTTGAGAATATATATTGTGATTCACAGAGTACCAACTTAAAGAAATTACAAAGAGGTATAACCAAAAAGCCAATAGATAAATTGAAATGAAATTCTAATAAAATATTCAAATGATCCAAAATAAGCCAAGAAATAAAGAACAGAGACAAAAATAGACAGTATACAAAGAAAATAAATAATAACATGGTAGACCTAAAACAAATCACATCAATAATTATACTTGCTATTGTAAACTAAACACCTAAAAGGCAGAAATTATCAGAATAGGTAAAAAAAGCAATACCACCCCCTCTTCAGCTATATGCTGTATATTAAATGCAATTTATATATAAAGGCACAGACTGAAAATAAATGGATAGAAAAATTAGCATACAAACAGAAAACATAAGGAGAGTTAGTAGCTATATTAATATCAAGTAAAAGAAAGACTTCAAGACAAAGGGATAGGGGCCGGCCCCAAAGCCAAGTCGGTCAGTTTGCGCACTCCCCTTTGGCAGCCCAGGGTTTCTTTGGTTCAGATCCTGGGCATGGACATAGCACCACTCATCAGGCCATGCCGACGAGGCGTCCCACATAGCACAACTAGAAGGACCTGTCAGTAGAATATACAACTGTACTGGGGAGCTTTGAGGAGAAGAAGAAGGAGAAAAAGAAAAAGATTGGCAACAGATGTTAGCTCAGATGCCAACCTTAAAAAAAAAAGAGAGAAAGGAAGAAAGAGGAGCATTTCCTAATAATAAGGGAGTCAATTTATCATGGAAACGTGGTAACTCCAAATGTGTATTAATAACTTAATAACAGAGCAGCAAAATAGATGAAGGAAAAATTAACAGAATTAAAGGGAGAGAGAGAAAATTTCAAATAACATTTGGGAATGTTAACACCTGTCTCTTAGCAATTGATAAACAAGTAAACAGCAACAACAACAAATTAGTAAAGACAAAGGTAATCTGATAAACGCAATTAACTACTTTGACCCAATTGACATTGATAGTGCAATACCTCAAAGACATACAGAATACGTATTCTGTTCAAATGCATATGGCATATACAAGATAGACCATGTATTGGGCCATAAAACGAATTTCAACAAATTTAAAATTACTGAAATCATTCGGAGTATGTTCTCTGACCGTGGAATTGAAGCAGAAAATAATCTAAGAAAACTCTGAATACTTGAAAACAAAACAACACACTTTTAAGTAATCTACAGATCAGTAAAGAAAGCACAAAGGAAATTAAAAACTATTTTGAGCTGGATAATAAAAATACAACAAATTAAAATTTTTGAGATGATTAAGAATAAGTGTGTAAATGCCTTTATTAAAAACGAAAAGTCTAAAATTTACTTAAGTTTTACTTTAAGAGGCAAGAAAAAGAGAAACAAAGTAAACACAAAGAAGAAAGATTTTCTAATAAATATTAGAGTAAATGTCCATGATGTGGAAAGCAGACATACAAGAGAGAAACTTAACTAAATGAAAAGATGGTTCTCTGAAAAGATTAATGAATTAATAAATCCCTAGCTAGACTGGTAGAGAAAAATGATTGAAAACATTGCGTACTACTATGCTTTCAGAAATGACAGAGGGATTGCTACAGATACTAAGTAAACAATAAGAAAATACTATAAACAACTTTAGGGCAAAATTTAGTTGAAACAAACACATTCTTTGAAAATAAAATTTACCCAGACTAACACAAGATGAAACAGAAAATCTCGATAGTCCTACCTTTATCAAGGAAACTGAATTTGTTGTCAACAGTCTTCACATGAAGAAAACTCCTGGCTCAGATGGTTCTTTAGTAAATGCTATCAAACATTTAAAGAAGATTATCACTAAACGTATGCAATTTCTTTCAGAAAATAGAAAAGGAGAGAACATTTCCAAACTTTATTTGATGCCTTCCTGTGCTATACCTATGCTACAAAGACACAGGTAATAGCAAACCTGGCAATGAAATTGCAAAACAAAAACAAAATTAAAAGAATAAATAAAACTATAGATCAATATCCCTCTTGAACACAGATGCAAAAATTCTTAGCAAAATATCAGCAAATCAAATCTAGCCATATATAAAATGGACTCTGTATCATCACCAAGTAAGGTTTATCCTAGGAATGCAAGGTTGGTATAACGTGAAAATCAGTCAGTTTAATTCAAAACATTAATAGAATAAAGAAGAAAACCCATATGACAATTTTAATTGATGTACAAAAAGCATTTGATGAAATGAATTATTACTTATACATCTACCTTGGCACTGCTCTTGATCAAGAATGGTTAACCTTAGTTGTAGTCACTTAGCACTTGGCCTGTAGAAGGGATACTTATGGCGGAAGGAAGACGAACTGGCCAATCAAGGCTATTGCACCTGTGGTTACCTGCTATATACACTCTAGGAGGGCGTTAGCATCACCCCTAATTTCTCTGCAGGGGCTGGGCCGGTTGCTCTTGTTCTGCTTTGCAGATTAATCATCTCAAGGCAATATGTGGGAGAGAAAATAGTGCATGGAAAACTGCTTCCTTGCTCCATATCCAGATGTTCTGGGTTTATTATTCCACCCCACTCCATCAAAACATCTGCAAGGATCTAACCTATTGTTTTCCCTTAACCCTGGTGTTTCTCTATTTTCTGCTATTTGGTAGATTCCTCAATCTTCCTTCTGCTTATGTGGCACCTCCGGGGCTGGATTCAGGCAAGGCAACCAGCACTTTTCAGTTGCCAGCTTTTCATTTTATACAGCACGTACATTGACGTTATTGCGCTGTTTTGATCACCTCCTCTTTGGCTAAAAGACCTTTCTTAAAATTTTGATTTTTTCCATTTTATTGAGATATAATGGACATGCAGCACTGTGAATGTTTAAGGTGTACAGCATAATGATTTGACTGACTTATGTTGTGCAATGATTTCCACAGTAAGTTTTGTTAACCTTCAATAACTCTCACTGTCTTCACAATGAAGGTTCATACTCCTTGAACAAGGTAAAATTCATGCCCTTGTAAACCATTCTTTTCCAGCCTCTTCTGACCCTTCACATTCATCTAAATTAGACTATTTATGATTTTCTAAAAATTCACTGCACTTTCCCCCCTCTGCAACTTCAAGTTCACCATCTCTTTTGTCTAGAATATCTCCCTAGTCTTCCTGTGGAAACTCTAGACATGAGGCAAGTCCCACCTTGACTGACATGCCTTCCATGAAGCAAGGTAATGTAATAGAACGAATGAGGTCTCTAGAGTTCTGAACTCCAACATGGGGCCCTAGATCTTATTTCCATTGTATATATGACTATGGATTGCTGATTTCACATTTCTCTGCTTCAACTTCTCCATTTGTGAAATAGGTGAAATACTACAAACTTGCTAGGACTGCTTACGAAAATTTGATGAGATGGCAATAACTTACTGCTGAAAAGGCCAGTAAAAAGTTCATCCTCTACATCCGGGCTACCTCTCTTCTCTTCTGTTTTGCCTCATCCATTTCCCTCAACCCAATAGAATTTATTTCTTCATTTAATAAAATCCCATAGCATCTTCTTAATAAAGTTTTTTGGGCACTTATCCCATTTAATCTGAGCTATAAGCCTGGGTAGGAACTTAAATTCTATTTGCCTCAGAAATTGTTTTCTCGTTTCAGGAGAGAGAACAACAGTAGTACTTAAACAAGGACTTTAGAATCAAAATCTCAGGGTTTGAGTCCCCAGTTTGCCATGCATTAACTCTGCTTGTGAGAAAATTTCATAACCTCTCTGAGCCTCAGATTGCTTATGTCTAAAATGGGAAAAATTTTAGTCTGTAACTTATAGAGCTGTTGCAACATTTACATATGATAACGTCTCAACCATTTAGCACAGTGTCTGCTGTATTATAAGAGCTCAATAATGACAATGATTATAAAGGCAAAAGGAATTAATGGTATTCAAACAGTGATGAGAATTACTACCTCCCACACTCTGTATCCCTACCCTCCCATGCCTGAATGGTCTCTCGGTCTCCAATCATCTCCAACATTTTCTAGCACTCTGGAGTGTTCCAGGTTTTTGGATTTTCTCCTAAATCTCAAAATCTCCTTGGTTGACTGACAGAATCAGATTTCTGTTGAATAGATGTTTCTTGTCCCAGTAGTCTAGGTTCTTTCAGTGTTTAAAGACCTCTCTTTACTTTCTTATGCAAGTCTATTTTTTTTCCTCTTCTGCCCACTGCAAGGAGCTAGTAATAAACACATCAGGGCTGGTGTTCAGCCAAAATTTCCAGGTAGGGCTTGGCCCATTGGCTTGGATTTGAAGACAGTCTTTAATTTTTCCAGGCCCCCTCTTGAAACTACTGACCCTTCAGCTCCATAATTGCTTATGTATTTTTATTTCAATTCTTAAGGCAACCTTTCGGTATGACCCAAATTGGCTTCGTACATTATTAAAATGCTTATACAGAGCCGTCAGCCTACATTGTCTGGTTTTGTAGCTCAATCTTTTGTCCTATTTCTCACTAAGGGATCTGAAGCCAAGTTGAGGAACACCAGTTTCAATCCTGAAGGTCACTGCCTAGTGGTTTCAGGTGACATGAATCTTCAGCACTTAGCCCTTCCTCTCCAACTTCATGCCCACCTCCTCCATGGCCCTTCCTCAATCCATATCTTAGGTGTACTGTAAAAGGATGATTAAAATTCAGCTTCAGAAGAAACCTCTTCTGCTGCGCCTGATTTCATGTTGTCAATGTTTTGTACCTGACTTGGCTTCCTTATTCTTCCTCTCTGTCATCTGCAGAGACTGTTAGGTACAAGCCACCATGCAGGCAGAGTGAGATAAATTAGGAAGGCTTTATTGGCAATTTATCAGGAAGCTGCTGCAAGGCAGACCCATGAATTTCCTTGCTAAGCTTCTCCTTTCCATTTGCCACTGACACTACAGTAATAATGCTTTGTAACTACATAATGGCGTTCATCCTTCAATCTCCAGTGACATTGCCCACGGTTAATTGGCTCTTACAGCATCCCTGTAGGGTAAGCAAGTGTTGTTACCACTGTCCTCAATTTGCCAATAATTGAGACACAGAGTGGTCAAGTGTCTCTTGGAAGGACATAAAGAGTGTCACTCAGAGAATTTCTTGACCGTTGTCTGTTTGCCCCAATCACTGGATTTCCCTGTAGCTCATAACTTCTGGGTGAAAGCCTGCTAATCAGAGTCTCTGGGAAAACCCAGTGGATGAGAATTTGAAGAATGGATGCTCCTAGAAGTCCCTTATCCACTTTGCTTTTTTAACAGGAAAATACATGAGGCATTAGTTTTTCTTGTTGTTTTGAGTTTTTAAACTTATGGTTTCCTATAGTTGGACGCTTTAAAAAGGACATAATCTCTCATTCTTAACTGTTGCTTTATTGTAAAAGAAGCTGCTAAACAATTATGGGAAGGAGAGGTATTTATGATATTGGGAAGAGAGAGATTCCATCACCAAGAACCCAAAATGAATCCTATTTTGTCTCCTGGCCTCTGCAGCTCTACCCCAACGACAGGATTCACTCTCCCACAGAACCAGTCCAACTCAAGCATTTCTGCCAGCCCAACTCTCACGGACTCAGCTTCAGGCTTTTCTAGATATAGTGTCTTTGCTTGGGGACCTTACCAAAATGTCAATGATTAAGTGAAGCCAAATTTGATTCTTTCAAGACACCAAGGTACAAAGACCAGTTCATGAGTTATCTGTTGGTTCTTTGAATTAATAAACATCTATCAAAAATCTCCCATGTGCCAGCCACTGTTATAAGTGCCATGAAATAAGAATGAATAACACACACAGGATCCACACTTATGAATCTTAAATTCAATTATTCCCCTGTTTCCTTTATTCCCTCATTCTGACAATGCTGCCTAATATTCAATAATCCCAGAATTACATTTCTGTCCTCTTTTGAACATGGGGATTATCTCAAAAGGCCATGCACTGTAGGAAGATGACATGTGTAGTGGGTCAAATGGACTACCAAAGAGATATGTCCAGGTACAAATCCCTGGAACCTGGGAAGATTACCTTATTTGGAAAAAGCGTCTTTGCAGATATAATTAACTTAAGGATATTGAGATGAGATCATCCTGGATCACCCAAGTATGGCTTAAATCCAATGACACATGTCCTTATAAGAGCTAGAAGAAGACACAGTCAGAGAAGGAGGCCATGAGAAGATGGAGGCAGAGATTGGAGTGATACAGCTATTAAACCAAAGATTCCAAGGATTACCAGAAGCCATCAGAAGCTAGGAGAGAAAGGTGAAATGGATTCTCTTCCCAGAGCCTCCAGAGAGAGTGTGGACTTACTGATACTTTTATTTAGAATTTCTGGCCTCCAGAACTGTGAGATAATAAATTTGTAGTGTTTTATACCACCCAGTTGATGGTAATTCTTTACAGTAGCCACAAGAAACTAATACTGCATAGCACTTCAGTGTTAGAAGATGGACACAGAAACATTTGCCTTCAACCCATGACTAATTGGCATGTCCAAGTGACTTCTTCAAAGTCAGAGTCCTGAGCCTTTTACCGTATCTCTGAGGCTGACAGGATGATTCATAGGAACATAGTTCATAATTTTACTACCTCCTTTGAAGGAAGTTCTCTCGCTTTTCTCTAAGAGCAACATAAAAACAGCCAGCAAGTAAAACTTCAAACCAAGTTATCAAGAAATACGTTCTTTTTGTTTCGATACGTATAAATTGTTCTTTGGGAAATGTGCATACAGATTATAGTATAAATTATGTGACAATAATAGGCAACACCTGCAATTTGCCGATCCCACCCATTTTTTCCCAAAAATGACACAGGCAGATAGAGGCAGAAAATATTCATGTGACAAATGTTGTGGAGCTTCGATATCTGGAAAGGGGAATTTGTCCATTGGTCTCCTGGAACACCCACTTATGGACTGAGAATTATCTACTTTTGTTTCTCACTAAAACCCAAGTTCCCCAAGAGTAGGACATCTACATTGCTTATCATTGTACCCTACCCGACACCTGATATATTTTCTGACTCTTGGCAGTCACAATGATAACTACAGCTAACCTTTATTGAATTCTTAATGTATGCCCTCATTTATTCTGAACGTGTTACATATATTGACTAATTTGATCCTCTGAGCAATCTTATACAAGAGGTACTTATATAATTCCTATTTTACAGGGAGAAAACTAATAAATTATTGTTTTATTGATTATGATAAATGTTTTATTAATATGATTATGTTTTATTGATATGATTAATAAATATTGTTTTGTATCTGATGCAAATTATCTCACTGATTGAATTTCTAAAAACCGTTAGCTACCAGGCTGTTTATTGCTTCTTACTCTCTGAGTTTACAGACAAAATCTCTCCACATAATCATTTGTTTTTATCAATTTTATTGAGGTAAAATTTATACACAATAAAATGATACAAATTTACTTGTACAGTTTAATGAGGTTTGAGAAATATGTTTGGTTATTCCAGCACAATAAAAATAAAAATTAAAAATATTTTCATTTCTCTTATTTTTTTCCTCATGCCTTTTTGCAGTCAACTCTGTTTTCAAAACCCAATCCAGGCAACGGCCAAACTCTTTTTCTGTACCTGAATATTTGTTTCATATCAATAGAATCACACATGTTGTTGTGTCTGGTTCAATATGGTATTTTTGAGATTCATTCATCTTGTATATATTAGTAGTCTGTTTATTTTAATTGCTGAATAATAGTCCATTGTATGAATATCCCACTTCTTGATGCATATATGTGTTGTTTCAGTTTGTGGCTATTATGATAAAGCTGCTACGAACATTTGTATATAAACCTTTGCATGGATGAATGTTTGCATTTCTCTTGGAGTGGAATTTCTGGGTCATGTAGTAAGTGTATGTTTAACCATAGAAGAAACTGCCAAGTTGTTTCCTGAAGTAGTTGTGCCATTTAACTCTTCCATTGACAAGGTATGAGAGTTCAAGTTGCTCCACATCCTTGCCCACACATCATATTGTCAGCCTTTTTAAAAAGTGGTATGTCATTGTGATTTCATCTGCATTCCTTAAGGAAAATGATGTTGAACATTTTTTCTTATGCCTATTGGCCATTTGAATATCTTTTTGCCACCTTTTTATTGGTTTGCTCATCTTGTTGCTAAGATGTAAACTTTCTTTACATATTTTGAAAATGCTTTTTGTTAGATATTGCAATATACATTGCAAATATCTTTTCTCAGTCTTTGACTTGCCTTTTCATCTTCTAAACAGTGTCTTTTAAAAAGAAGGTTTTAATTTTGTTGAAGTTCCAATTCATTAATCTTTTTCATTTTTGGAGAGTAATTTTTGTAATCAAAAAATTCTTGTTTGCCAGAAGGTCACAAAAATTTTCTCCTACAAATTACATAGTTTTTGTTTTTTTATTTAGATTTAATCAATTTCAAGGTTTTTTTGTTTATGGTTTGAGGTAAGGATTGTGGTTCATTTTCTTTCTATATAGCTATTCACTTTTTCCAGCACAACTTGTTGAAAAGAGTATTTTTTCCATTGAATTACCTTATAAACTTTCTCCAAACAATATTCTTTCCCATCGATCTATGTTGCTATGCTTATGTTCATACCACAGTTTTTTAACTGTTATAGCTTTATAATAATACTCGAGATTAGGAAATGTAAATCCCACTTTTTCAAAATTATTTTGGCTTTTCTATGGTCTTTTGCATATCTAATCGAACATTATAATTAGCTTATCAATTTCTTTAAAAAAAAAGACTTGCTGGAGTCAGCCCTGATGGCCCAGGGGTTAAAGTTCTATGCTGTCCACTTCAGCAGCCCAGGTTCTGTTCCTGGTCACAGAACCACTCCACCCATCTGTCAGTCACCATGCTGTGGCGACAGCTCACACAGACGAGCTGAAAAGACTTACGACTAGGATATTCAACCAGGCACTGGCGCTTTGAGGAGATGAGGAAAGACTGGTAATAGGCGTCAGCTCAGGACAAATACTTCCCTGCAAAAAAAGAAAAGAAAAGAAAAGAAAATTGTTAAAGAAAAAAAGACTTGCTAGGATTTTGATTGAAATTGTATTGAATCTAGAGATCAATTTGGGTAGAACTGATATTTTAGCATATTGTATTGTCTGATCCATGAACATAGTATATTTCTTCATATTTAAGTCTTCCTTAATTTCTCTTAGCAATGTTCTGTTGTATTCAGTTGATAGGTCTGGCATAGCTTTTGTTAAATTTATGCCTAAGTGTTTCATAGTGTTCCAAGTGTATATTGCCGTATATGGAAATACAATTGATTTTTGTATGCATAGTCATGTTTTACCCAATTGTTAAACTCACGATGTAGTTCTATTAGTCTTTCTAAAGATAACTTGGGATTACCTGTTGTCCATCAATAAAGATAGTTTTACTTCTTTCTTTCTAATTTGTAAGTCTTTTGTTTCTTTTTCTTGCCTTATTGGACTGACTAGGACCACCAGTATAAAGTTAAAGAGTGGATTCCAATTATATCCATGTTGAGTCACTTGATATTGTCCCATGGTCACTGAAGCTATATTAATTTTGTTCTGCCTTTTGTACCTCTGTGCTTCGGTTGAGATAATTTCTGTTGCTCTGACTTCAAGTTCACTGAGCCTTTCCTCTGCAGTGGTTAATCTCTTGTTAAGTACATCCAGCAAATTTTCCAATTCAGTGTTGTGTTTTTCAACTCTGTAAGTTTCCCTTCTTTATTTTTTATTGTTTTCATTTTTCTCTTTGTTATGGTCATGTTTCCCTTTATGTCATTGAACATATTTAAAATAGCAGTTTTAAAATTCTGATAATTCCACAATCTCTGTCATTTCTTAAGCTCTTTTTTATTGACTTTTCTCCTGTTTATGGATCCTGATTTCCTGCTTCTTTGTATGCCTAATAATTTTTTATTGGATGCTTGGTATTTTGACCATTACCTGGTGGAGTACCTGGATTTTGCTTTCTTCCTAAAAAGAGTGCCGTATTTTGTTCTGGGAGCCAGTTATTTTGTTTCTGGGTCAATTTAATCTTCTCAAAGCTTGTTTTCAAGCTTTGTTAGGGTTTGTCTAGAGAAGTGTTAACTCTTTGCCCAGCATAACATTGTTCTTAATGTGTAGTCATTATGATATCTCTACTAAATGCTCTGGATGTTCAGTGAAGTCTCCCTGCTCTCATTGGTCAAAACTCAAATTGTCTCAGCCCTGTGCAAACCAGATTACTTATTTGGCTTACAGCTATGGTTCACTTCATTTGTTTTTCTTTCTTTGGGAATTACAGTGCTGTGCTTTCTGTTCTTTGTCTAGTGTCTGAATATTGTTTTTCAATAAATGTTCTTCAGTTTTCTAGTTGTAACGGTGGAATATGTAGTCTAGTCCTAGGTTTTGCATCATGGTCAAAGCAAAAGTTCTCAGGATAATTGTTGAACAAAGAATTTCAAGTCCCCATTCCATGATCTAGGGTAAGCTTAATACTGTCCCCCAATTCCCAAAGTTTTCTGGGTCAATCTACTTATTTTCTTGGTTTCTTCTCCACTTACCTTCATACAGGAGGAATGTCTTTATCCCTCCTAAAGTCATTTTATCAGTCCTATCCCCCAAAGAAAGATCACCAAGACAATAGATTGCTGGATATTGGTTAATAGAGCTATACTACACCAGAGGACAAGTATATACTTAAAATAGAATATTTGACATTAACAGTCTTGAAGATACTTTGCCATCCATGGCAGGGAATTTATTACTGTACATCTATTCCACAGAGGCCCCAGTCTGAGCCATTCTTTGAGATCCACTCATTCTCCTTTTCTAATCCCTTTGCCCATATTCTTTATCTAGTTCCATAATTCCTAACCCCTCCCTCTCAAGCTATTAACCCAAAAATAAGAATTCTTATAATTTGATTAAGCAGAGCAATTTATGTTTTTCTCCTTAACCTTCTCCTTCGAGAGCAGTGGTTTTCAATTCTGGCTGCTCATTAGAATCACCAAAAGGAACTTTTATAAATTCTGCTTCCTAGGCCTTATCCAAACCCAACAAGATCAGAATTTCCTGGTGAGTACTGGGTATCTCTATTTCTATTTTTAAATATTCCCTGGTGATTCTGAATGCAGTCAGTTGAGAACCACTGCTGGAGGGTCTACAAATGGGTTTTGTCTTTCTCAAGTAGAAAGATGCTTTCAGGTATTTTCATCAACAAAATCACCATGTACCTCATCTCTCCATCCTGAAGAGCACAAAGAATCAGCAGAAGGTTTAAATTTTCTTTTTTTCTTGAATCTCACCTTGTCTGAGATCAAATATTTAAGCTGGGTGCCTTCTTCTAATGTTCTCGGAATGAGAGAAAGGGAGTAGAAAAATTTATTTCTCCTGTACAGAGCAAACCCATAAGTCATGTTTTTTTCTTATTCTTGTAATCTTCATGTCTTTTAATGTTGATGCATTTTAAAATTTAAACAGATTACGTTTTAACACTTCAAATTCTGCCAGGTTTTAGTCACTCCTAGTCTATAAAAGGAGTTGATGGAATTATCCCATGGTGAAATTTTCTAGAGTTGACTAATCCTTGGTTTTATCGAAAATCAGAGAGGGAGTGTCCATGTCTCTGTTTTAATCACCTAGCTTTTGGCCACATTCTTGGTCTGAGTAGATTTTAGAAGGTGGGATATGAAATTCTTGGGCTGCAGATTCTAAACCTTGTCCCTTAACTTTCTTTATCTAGACTTTTTATTTTATTTCTAAGAGAAGAAAGTGCGAGTCTCCAGATATCTGTCTTGTCAAATTTTTTGGACTATTTCAAAGGCTCCTTGGAGAAGTGTCAGTGTTGGCAACAGTAGATAGAACATTCTTAAGGATTTATGCCAAAGAATGCACATTTCCTTCACTGTATTTCATCTGTGAAGAGAGCCCATTTGGACCCTGGAATTAAACTGTATGTTAACTAGCTCTTCATTGGAAACTGGGGGAAAATTGTTCATTGGGATCAATATCCTTCTTAAATTTGGGGGCTTTAGTCTATCACCTGATGATAATACTTAAAATTCTTAAAATACTTAAGAAAGTTGAGCCTCAAAGAATCTAATTGACTTTGTTCTCTGTCTCTTATGTGCGTATTGGCAAAGTGGCTGGATTTTGTGGCTCCCAGATAATATTCTTTCCACTATAAAATTGTGATATTCATTTAACAGATATTTTTAAAAAGCTTAAATGTGGCACAAGAGTTCTTAAACTTTGGAAGCTGACCAAACTATGGTCCTCCTTCACAAAATGTCCAAACACCTCAGTATGTGTGCCCCCTCATGCCCACAAGCACATGCATGCTTTATTACAATGTTCTGCACATTCTTTCAGGGAGTTCTGGGCCCCTGAGATACTTGTTCATGGATCCCTCATTAACAACCTCTCAGCAAGATGTAGATTCAGGGCAAGAGCAGAATATCAGATATTTCAACACTGACTTTCTGGGAATGCTGGTGGAAAGGGCTACTCTTCCAATATTGTCACCTTAAGATCCAAGCAAATTTTCCTTCCAAGAAGGAAAAAATGTTTTTGTTTGCTGTTTTAACCTCAGTCAATTCCTTAAAAATTAGGCAGCCTAGAGAAATCAACAAGCTGAATGCTGTCTAGATAATTCCTGGCTTCGATTGTGCATGGCATTGCAGAATTTCCTTTTCACACCCTTCCTGGCTCTTTTGTGCATGCACTGTTTTTCCTTCTTTTTCCTATTTTTTTTTTTAAATAAAAGGGCAGTCTAGTCTGAGTTCTTAAATGTGTTCTATGTTCAACGGAAAAATTTCCTTCAAGAATATTAGCTGATGAGAAGTCTAAAAGACAAGATTAACAGGCGGTTTCCCTTCACCAAAGGCAAAAATAAAGCATGCCCTCAGGAGACGTGTTTTGAAGCGAATGTGAGCATTTCTCAAGTCTTTCACACAACACACTAAACACTGTCAATGTGCTAAGCAAGGAGGTAGATTCTAACTGTGAAGGTGAATTAGATTCAGGTGAAGAATACTGTGGGGACACAGAGGATGGAAGGACTAACACGATAACCCTCTGTAGCACCTCCAGACTAGTGCAAAGCAACGGGGAACAATTGCTCTGACCCTAATACTTCTGGGATCCTGTGGGTCTGCAGTGGCAGATGGCCGGTGAGTCAGGGATGGCAGCAGGAAGGAGGAGCAGTAGCTCTATTAGTCGGTGTTACAGGTGTCTGAAGCTTACATATAATACACACGTTTCCAAGAGAAAATGGCTTCCCTAACCCCTTTGTTCTTCATACTTATTCTCAGGCTGATTGTTGACCTTTTGCATTTCTTTCTTTATTGAAGGCAGCCTTTGATGTGCCTTTTTGATCAAGCTTCACCCTGCAAATGCATGACCTTGAGAGTGAGTGAGTGCCTCCTTATACTTTAGCCCTGGGTACCTCGGTTGTCTTACCTGGTCCTGGCCTAGAATAAAAGAGCTGGCGAGGAAGACGGAGAAGGGATGGCCTTCCATCTAGCATGCTATAGCTAAGGTTACAGAGGACATATGTGTGTTCACTGAAGGAAGAACTCCTCCCCTTTTTCTTCCTACAATGCCCTCTCACTGTGCCCAAGCTCAGATGCTCCTTGGGCATTCCTGCCACAAAGAGACTGAGGTGGAACATGACAATAATTTGCCGAGACAGTTGTTGCTGGCCTCACATTTGGCCTTGGCTATGGTGGATTTGAAGCAGCATCTCGAAGACTTCTCTATCATTTGATATGAAGACTGAGATGTGCAACAGGCGTTACAAGAATTATCATTTCCATTCCCTTCTTAAAACCTTCTTCTTCCATAAATCTAAACCTGGTATGGGGAAGCCCTAGGGAAAACTTTGAAGCTTTTGGTGCCCAGGCCCCCTACACCAGATCCAGGCCCTTCAACTCCCAGAAGAAATTTGCTACCCTCGTTCACACGGAGGTGATGGGAGCATTGCTTACTACTGTTTCCGAGTAGCAGAGCTTAGCCCAGAGGTGGGAAATCTTACTATAGATCACTGCCATCATCACTACAAACCATTATTTATGCCTTTTTTGAACTTTGCAAAGTTCTTGTATTCAAATTATATTTGTCTTTGTTCTACAGATGAGAAAACTAAAGCAGATCAAGTTACAGCATCTTCTCCAAGAACATACAATAAGCAATAGTGTAGGAAAACCTTGGATGAAGTGTTCTAAGCCTAATGTCTGTTCTCTTTCTGCCACTGAGCGCTGCCTCCTGCACCACTGAGAAAGTAGCAGAGACTTTCCTGCTGTCTCCCACAAGTGGGAGCAGTAAGTTGACTCCAACCACATTTATAGGATTCTTATTTTGTGCCGGCTGTTATCCTAGGTGCTAAAGGTGAACTGAAGAGTGATTATATCCTTGTTCTCAAGGAATTTACAGAAGAATAAATGACCACTTGTTTTTTTACTCCTTTTAGGTTCCACGAATTTATTTGTTTATTTAGCATTTCATCATATGTGGGATTTTGCTGTTGGTGCTAGATTAATCTTTCCCAGTGGACTTCATGCATCTTGAGTCCAGGGACCATCTCCTGAAAACTTATTATGCCCAGCACAGTAGTGAAACAAGACAGGTACTCATAAATGTGTATGAGTAGATTGATCGACTAAGCAACAATAGCAATAACAATATTGACGAGTTTGCCTATGTGCTGGTAGGGGATGTCCTGCTTTGGGACTTTTTAACATCGTAACCAATTTCCTTAACTCCATTTCCTAATTCTCCAATGCAAATAAAGACATCCTTCTTGATTCTCATAAGTGTTGAGGCATTTTCAGCCCCAGTGCTGTGCAGCCGGAAACACAGCTTGCTTTTGCTGATCTGAGGCAGACAAGGGTCCGCCTTCCTTTGCTCTGCTTGTGGCGCATCTTTGTAGTGCTCACATCTCCCAGTGCACCAGCTCTTCCTCTGCCACCAATCCCAGTTTTAATCCTATCTGCCAACTCCTATTCCTCATGTTTTATGCATCCATTTCTGGCAATGACACCTTATCAAGCATCTCTGGAAACCTTAACTAAAGGAGGCCCGCCCCAGGAGGACCATGTCACATCTTCAAAGACTTTTAACAAAGGAAGAATGTGAAGGCTAGGAAGGCCGGGTCCCTGAAACTATCCTTCTCTTTGATCTTCTAAAATAGACTGTAAGTGTGACTGCTCGGAATCTGCCCTTGAGGTCCCTCTCTCTTCTTTTGTTTTTTCACGTTATGCCAGTTACTTCATAGCCTGAGATGTTTATGTGTTTGTGGCTGGGCGCGGGAGTGAGTGGTAGACTGAGGGGACCAGGAGGAGGGAAATGTTGAGAAAAAGGCCAGACCAGGGCGGCGGACCCGCCAGGACTTTCAAACCCCTCCTCGCTCGGCGCTCTTCTCTCTCTCTCTCTCCACCCACAGGGTGTGAAAATACCAAGGAAAATTCCTCCACTTCGAAGGATCTGCTGTCTGACAGTTTCAAGAACCTCTAACCTTGGTTTCAGGTATTATTGGCACATTCTTTAATTTGTCCTCCGGGATGTAGGTAATTAAAGGTTATGAGATTTGGGCAATTATCCAGCTTCTTCCTTCCCAGCGCAGACAGCAAATATTCAAGCGCCGCCGCGCTCGCCTCTCTGCCGTCAGCCGCCTTGTTCCCTTTCACAAGGATCACATCCTTTCATGCCACACTTAATTGGGAATAAAAAGGGCCTTTCATGCTGTCTTTCACCTCTCTGTGGTTTTTTTGCCTCCCTTTTTGCTTCCTGGGGGAGGGGTGTGAACGGATCCAGTCCTGCCCTGTGCCAGCCCTTGCTGTCCCCTCCTTGCTGGCTGGTATCGTTCTATCACTTTGCCACGTAAATATTTTGCATGCAAGGAGCTGTGTGTGCAAGCCGGCCTTTTCCGAGCCCTTTCGTTCCTCAGATACCCAGCCTCCGTGCCCAGCCTTAGGATCTTACTCCTAGAGGGTGGAGGGCGGCACGCGTTTCGTCGGGTCTTACAGGTCCCGCAGCCGCTCTGCAGGGAGGTGCGCTCCCCCGTCCGTCCCCTGGGGCAGCTCTTTCACTCCACAATCACCTGCAGACTCATAAACCGAGTTTTTAAAATGTGGGGTGACGCCTTACTTTTGCTGCAGACTGTGATTCCCCGCTAACCCATTCCGGGTGGGCTTTCTCCAGCCCATCAGCAGATGAATGAGAGAAAGTGTCCGAAACTAACTTATCCTGTATTAGTTACTATTACTAAGCGTGATATCGACGGGCACTCGCTTTGTCTACTCTTCTCAACTTCTTTTCTAGGTAGGGATGTTTTGTCTCCATTTTACCCATGAGGTAATGGAAACTCAGAGGTGGAACAGCTTAGGGAGGATCACATAGTCAGTGGCTGAACTGAGAGTCAAATGCGGTTTGACTCTGTTGACCATAGGACGACAGAGACAGGAGCAGCGGCCATTTCCAAAAGCGACCCAAAGGATATATTTCTCCTTATAAAGCATAATGGGGTTGAAATTTACTCTTCACGTCTCACATGTGCAAGAACTATAACTTTTTCTTTTGAATAACAAGTCTGGTCTTGCGCTGAAATTCTCATTTCTGATGATGATAGTGTGTGTACGTGTGCGTGTGTGTTTGGAGAAGAGACATGAGAGGGAATGCCTGATAAAGGTAACTTAGTCTCTCTGGTTTAAAACTCTGTTGAAAAAAGTACACACACACACACGCACACCTATATACATACACACATTTAATGATATATGGTGTGCTGGTCAATGTTTAACCATCAGCTTTTGATGGGGGGAATTCCTGATTTGTAACATTTGCCAATTTTAAAGATGTAAATAGCCCCACTGTGGCCAATTTCAAGCTATCAACATGAGGCTGCTGAATGTGTAGCTGGGAAGGGGTGCTTGCAATTGGCTTTCACTAGTCAGTACAAACCAGCTCCATAACCACTGTAAATATGTATATGTGTATATATATATATGTAAATATCTATATATGTTTATATGTATATATACATGTAAATATATATATTCTGTAAGTCTCAAGTTGAAACTCCCTAACGGAACTGTCCACCCTTTTCAGGGAGTTCTCCTTCCGCTCCTTCCGAAGACATCACCTGGGTACCGACATGGGTTAAGTACCTTCGAAAGAGCAGAGAGAGACCATGGCCTGCAGTGCAGGGGACTTCCTCTAGCTCATCCCTGGCCTCCATTGAGAGGTCTCAGGTCCTTCTTGGTCACTCGTGTCCTGTGTTAGTGTCCCCAAAGTGCCACTGGTTCAACTAAATGTTGGATTTTATGCTGGTATCCATTACTTATAGTCAGGCATTCTGCCATCATCTCCAGTTGTAAGGTCCTTGCTTTCTGCAGCTTTGTTTTCCTGCCCTTTCAGTCCACCAGCCCTCCCAGGTGCCTTCTCTGTGCAATGCTGCTGTGTGCTGTAATCTGTCAGGTGCCCTTGGGTCTCCCCTTGGCTATTGCTACGCTAGGTCAAGTCAGTGTGACAACTTTCTGAATGTTGAGTTGTTCTGAAGGACTTTTACCCTCTCCGAAGTTCAGGAAAGTGGAACACAAGCCACCCACCCACCAAAACCCACATACACATTTCTATTCCAGCTTTTGAGTTCCAGCCCCAGAAATGGGGAGAAAAGAAAGTGAGGCCATTTGTGCCTGAAGCCAGGCCCAAAGCTCCTGACCCCTCCAGACACCCAAAGGGTTAGACGTCACCCTTGTGTCATATTCTGAATTCTTCCCTGTTCTTCACCGTGTTCTACTATCAGCTCTCCAATGTCTGGCTCGTTGCGATTCTAAAATCCTTCCATCACTCAACACAACTTTATTTTTCTTTTGCAATGTAAAAGCACTTGCTTGCTGACTACTGGCTGACTATAGACTTAAATAGTTTCATTCTGAAACCCAAAGCCTAGGAAATGACTTTATTCTTGGTGATGCTAATTTCGCCGTGGATGGATAAATACCATCGCAGTAATGGGTGTGAAATGGCAGGGCAACAGATTTCACAAGGAAAAGCCATCAGTTTAATATTACTAAAGATGTGGCCTCTAAACTGATCATGATGAGAGCAAATCATTACTTGCTTTTGAGAAAGCAGAGGAAAGGCTAATGGTGAAAAGGTTACTTAGATATTATTTAATTGTACATGAGGTATTGGAACCCTAGAGCTGACAATAGGGTGAATCTTTATGACAAGTCCAAGGTGAGCGGGTGGCAGCCATAGCCTGGTTGGATTCCCAAGAGAGGAGAATGCAGTCCAAAACGCAAAAGCATTGCACACATTGTATTACTAAATTATTAAACCCACCTGGTACCATACAGCTCTATCCAGCAAACCCCTCCTCTCTTAGCTCTGCTATCCTCTGTGCTCTGTTTCCTCTGCTGGGCAGTGAGAACCTTGACAGTGGCAGTCATATCTTCTCTGTCTTTATAATTGAGCATGTAAGAATAGTGTCTGGCACATAAGCATTTGTCAAATGAATGTCCCAAGTAATAAAAGAATGCCGGGATAATTCCGAACAATGTCTCACAAATTGTGAGAATTTAGAACAGAACCATTAATCCGTAGTAAGGAAAAAAGGGAGAGTAACATTTCCAGTGTCGGCTCAATATAGTACAGGGAAAAAGTCAAATTTTTGACCTATTCTAGTGTGTGGCTCCCTCTGGGTGCCTGCCACTCAAAAACTGCCTCTGGTCCTGAGGATCTGTCCAGGACTCATTTTCTAATCTAGCATCCAATAAAGTGGACTTAAGACAAAGCAAGTGCTGACTGTCTTTTTACAGAATGGATCAGGAGATTTCATGCACTTGGTCAGAGCCAGCAGAGGAGATCGCTGGGTCCCAGGATCATCTTTCAACACCCTTAAAGACACATGCACAAGACAGAATTGAAAGCTGATCTTTCTGTTTCGTATATTTGCATAATCAATCCATTAGTGAAAATACTTTTGCAGAAGGTTAAACCAAATGCTTCCTCCAAATATGTGAAGTTTAAGGATAATTTTATTTATATTCGTGTGTGTGTGTAAGCAATTTTTTACACCTTGGACTAAATTCCGGAGAAAAATCCTGCTTCTAATTTGGAAAGTCTAGGTCGGGTTTGAGAGAGCCTGTCTTTCCCCGCAGCTGTAGGTAGGCGGCGCTCGTGTCTCGTGCACAGCTCCAGGCCCACCTGCGTTCTGCCTGCTGGAAACCAGGCGGAGGGAAGAGGAAGGAAGCTGACGGTCAGGAAGAAAAGGGAGAAGATGCGCATCTCGGGTGCGAGGGAAATGATAAAAAAAAAACAAACAACAAAAACAGCCCTATTTCTCTCAAATGTCACCACATCGGTGAACTGTTTTTTGAAAGAGAGAATGTGTGGCATCTAGAATAAACCCATACCTATCCAACAGCAGCTCCTTTCTATTTCTTTTCCACACGGGAAAAAGCTTCTTCTGGAAAAGTGTGACACATTTTTTCTGAAATATGTGTTGGAAGTTTCTTTGTGACATTTACCAATGAAGTTCTAAGCGCTGGCCTGGTAACTTTAATCAAAGGTGCTTCTAGAAGCAGGAGGTTAGAAGGGGAGTCGCTTCAGAGTTGCCTTTGCTGAAGCTGCAGCCTTTGCTTGTGAAAAGGTTTCTGGAGAGAGGGGTCAGGCTCTGCCGTGGGAGATGGAACACAGTGTCTTATAACCCAGGTTATCGGAAGAGCACGTGTGTGTGTGAGAGAGCGTGTGTGTGTGTATTCTGAATCAGCTGTTGAGGCCAGCTAAAATCTGTAGTAGAAACTCTGCCAACCAGGCCATCTCTTAGCCCCAAACGAAAAATAAATAAAATTAATCACAAGCATGGAGAACTTTCTCAAGAGAAAAGCAGCATTGCTGGCTGTTCCGTCTACTCAGGGAACAGTGTCTCAGAAACAAAGAATAAAAGCTTTTTTAAAAATGGTTTGTGGGGTATGTATGGTGATGGATAAAAATTAGACTACTGGGGTGAGCACGATGCAGTGTATTCAGGAACTGATAAACAATAACGTACACCCGAAATTACACAATGTTATAAACATTATAATCCTAATAAAATTATTTGGGGAAAAAAAGTTTGTGGAGGCTAGCCTGGTGGGGTAGTGGTTAAGTTCACATGCTCTGCTTTGGTGGCCCTGGGGTTCTGGCCACCTGGGATTCACAGGTCTGCCTCCCAGGCGTGGACCTACAACACCTCTTGTTAGGCATGCTTTGGTGGCATCCCACATACAAAATAGAGGAAGATTGGCACAGATGTTAGCTCAGAAACAATCTTCCTCAAGCAAAAAGAGGAAGATTGGCAACAGATGTTAGCTCGGGGACACTCTTCCTCATCAAAAAAAAAAAAAAGGTTTGTGGTATTATTCTTTTTTGCAATAGTTAAAGTTTCTGCTGCTATGTGTTAAAGGATGTATGCTTAGATGTTTACTAAAATTTAGGACTAAGAAGCTCACAATTCAAGCGATTTATTTTTCTTATGTCTGAAGCGTCCTTTAAGGCACAGGTTGCTGACTTATATCTTTCAGCCAAGAAAAAAAAAAAAAATAGGGGGATATGAGAGAACCCTCCCTGTTAATTTTACCAAGGTTTTTGCCTCCTGGGTTCCCACACACCCTGGGACCCTGCCTGGTGCAGTCTTAATAGTTAGAGAGTAGCGCCATCTTGTGGCCTACCTGGAAATTAGCGGTGGCGAACAAGCCCAACGTTTGACGTGTCTGGGGCTGCGAAGGACTTGAGCCAAGCGGATTGCACTAACCCCCTCCTTTCCTCGCCACGTGCCTTCGCCTGAGGCGGCTTTTCTGAGGAATTTGGGTTCCTCTCACCAACTCTCGGGACTACCCTTCACTTATGTGCATTCGTTTAACCATTCCCCTTTATTAAGTTAAACTTGGGCTATGAAGAGGAGTCAGGCTTTTTTTTTTTTTTAATTAATTAATTGTGTGTGTGTGTGTGAGGAAGATTGGCCCTGACCTAACATCTGTTGCCAATCTTCCTCTTATTGCTTGAGGAAGATTGTTGCTGAACTAACATCTGTGTCAATCGTCCCCTATTTTATGGGGGGTGCCACCACACTGTGGCTTGAGGAGTGGTGCTAGGTCTGCATCCAGGATCAGAACCCGCAAACCCCAGGCTGCATAAGCAGAACAGGCAAACTTAACCCCTAAGTCACTGGGCCAGCCCCTTCTCTTTTTTAAAAGCCATTTTTTTGCTTAGTGTTAGTTTAAAATCTAGTCCTGACAGTCGTTTCTGATAAAAGGGAACTGGGTGCAGAATCAACATTTTTGAACGGAGATAGGGGCCTGAAGACAGACCAAGAAAAGAGAAAACTTTCTCAGATACTGTAGGAGGCGCTGTTGCTTTATGGTCTGCTTTGCTTGGCCTATTTCTGAATTTTTTTCTTTTCCATTTTTTTTAATCTGAAAACTGAATCACAGGAATTTTCTTTGTTAAACGTCCTGACACTGAAAGGATTGTAAACCAATAGTGTAGAGTCGTTCTTACTAGGTTGTACTTTTCGGATGTTTATCTAGTCCAATAATGTTTATCATCATAATCTCTAATAGCTTTCTGGGCCAGGCTGCCCTCCCATGGAACCAGGGGATATTTAGAAATCTTTGGAGAACACATGCTCTCTTTGCAGGAGATGTTGGTAACATATTTCCTGGTTTGTTCTATTGTATTGCAAGTGAGTGGTCTTGAAGCCATAAGACTTTTTTATCAGAAAACAATATTTTTCTTAATAACTGCAAATAAAAGAAATTTTTGTAACTATGTGTGGTGATGAATGTTAACTAGACTTATTGTGGTGATCATTTCGCAACATGTACAAATATCGAATCGATTTGTATATCTGAAACTAATATAATGTTATATGTCAATCGTATCTCAAAAAATAATTACACGTAAAGTGGGGTAAATGAGAACCTTTACCTTCACTTAAAATACGTTCTTATATAGAATATAGAGGCACAGTGTCATCTTGGAGAGGTGAAAGGCTAGTGGTACAGCATCTGTGATCAACAAAACCCATTCAGATCTCAGCTTAGCTATGTACTAGTTGCATAAATCTGGACAAATTGTGAAACTATCCTAAACTTCAGTCTGAAAACTGGAGCTGGAGGCAATAGTACCAATTGCAGAAGGCTTTGTGATGATTAAAGGAGATAACATGAGTCAAACACTTAACCCTTCTTTTTTATGCAATGGAAACAGACAAACTCTGATCATTTACTAATGTTGATAATTTCGGTTCCTAAGGCAACTTCGGTAGAGTCTGGCCCCGGAGGAGCCTCAGGTGTTTCTTATTCCATGTGGGAACCATCACACGAGACAAAATGTATTTGCACTTTGGCTAAGTTATGGGGAACAGCTTTGCTTCAGCCTCACAGGGTAGGAATGTGGACCAATAAATTATCTCTTGTACAAGGACGTACCTGTCCTCGAAAAGAATTCTAACATCCCCTTAGGCCAACACTTTTCAACCTTTTTACCCCACAACCCACAGTAAGAAATACATCCCGCTCCTTTCTCTCTCTCCTTTCATTGTTATGTTAGTTATGTTAGTATACTTGATGGTGTCCCATAGGTCTCTGACGCTCTGTTAATATTTCTTCATTCTTTTATCTTTCTTTTCCTCAGACTTTCTGCTCCTCTTTCTTCTGCCTGTTCAAATGTGCTAGAACTTCTCTAATGAATTTTTCATGTCATTTATTTTACTTTCAATTCCAAAATTTTTGTCTCATTCTCTTTCACAATTTCTGTCTCTTTATTGATATTCCGTTTGGTGAGGCACCATTCTCATACTTTTTTAGGCATAGTTTTCTTTAATTATTTGAACATATTTAAAATAGCTGATTTAAAACTTTGTCTACATAATAGGCTAAATAATGGCACCCAAAGACGTCAGGTGCTAATACCTGAAACCTGGAAATGTTACCTTATTTGGAAGAAAGGACTTTGCAGATGTGATTAAGTTAAGCATCTTGAGATGGGGAGAGAGTCCGCCTGGTCTATCCAGGTGGGCCCTCAATGCGATCCCAAGTGATCTGAGAAGAGAGAAGCAGAGGGATATTTGATGCCACCCAGAGGAGGTGATGCAGCTACAAAGGCAGAGATTGCTAGTGGCTCTACAGCGGAGTGGTCTCCCTTCAAGTGATCACGGGTGAAAATTTACCAAATGGCGTAACAGAACTCTCCAGATATAGACTCTGTTATATCTTTTTCCTCCCCACCCATCACCTGAGTGCTAAGCCAATGCCATATATCTAGTTTTCTTCTTCTTTTTTTGTCATAGCACCAACCCAGATCAAGGAATGAATTTCTCTAATGGTTAAGGTAATGCCAGCTGCTATAACAGAAAAAACCTCCAACACTTAATTCCTTAACAATCAAACATTTATTTTTCATTCTTGAAGTAGTCCAAAGAGGGTGGACCTAGTCAGTTCTGCTTCAAACAGCGATCCAGGGTTCCAAGCTTATTCCATTTTGTGGCTCTGTCATGCTCAGAATTCTCTGAGTAATTGCCACTTAGTCTAAATACAGTTTAAAAAAGAGAATGGATAATTATTCAGAAGGTTTTTTGGGGGGGGCCCAGGCTTGAAGTGATACTCATCTGTTCTGCCACTTCTCATTGATTTCATTGGCCAGAACTCAGTGACTTGCCACAAAGAACTGCAAGGACGTGGACGAGAGTGCCAAAATGCAATCTAACTGTGCATCCAGTTGGAATACAAAATGAGTTTTGGGGAGCATGATGGTCTATACCAACCAAACGATTCTTTTTCATGAAATACCTTTTTTAAAACAACTTGATTGAGGTATCTTGGCATAAAATAGACTGCATATATTTATAATGTAGAATTTTATGACTTTGAGATATGTATAAACCTGTGAAACCATCAACAGTCAAGGAAGTGAGCATCTTTATGACTTCAATATGTTCCTTGGATCTTTCTGTAATTCAATTATTCCCCATTTCCTGTAACCAGGCAACCACAGATCTGCTTTCTGTCAGTATAAGTTAGTTTGCATTTTCTAGAATTTTATATAAATGGAATACAGTATACTATTTTTGATCTGGCATTTTTTTGTTCACCATAATTATTTTGAGATTCATCCATGCTGTTGTATGTGTCAAGAGTTTGTTTCCTTTGTTGCTGAGTAATATTCCATTACGTAGATATATCACAATTTGATTATTCATTGGGTAATGAACATTTGGAATTTTTGCATCCTTTGCTATTACAAATAAAGCTGCTATGAACGTTTGCATACAACTTTTTGTGAGGACATAAGCTCTCATTCTCTTGAGTATGTGGGGGATCAGAATTGGCCACCTCAAAATGTGTCTCTTTGGCTTGATTATTTTTAAGAACAAAAGACTGAAAGAAACTTTGGCCTTCCTCCCTAACTGCCTAAAAGAATTTAAGATAGAAGACCTGTTCCAGGAAGGAGCTAATACCATAAGATAACATTGTCCATAACTGGCCCAGCAAACACTTGTTTAACAAACATTTGCATTTCCATCTCCATGTAAATCGGCTTCCTCCCCTTTAAAGACCCAAACCACTACCCTCAACATCCTCCTTTGTCTTTAGCTGAAAATGGTATTTAAGGTGGTGGCTTTGACCATTCTGGCAAGTGGCTCAGTTTTCCTGGGTTCCTCTCATGTATACATGTTATAAAGCTTTGTTTGCTTCTCTCCTGTTATTCTGCCTCACATCAGTTAAATTCTTAGGCCAGCCAGAAGGACCTAGAGGGTAGAGGAATTGTCTTCCTCTCGTACAAGTAAATACCCAGGAGTGGCATGGCTAAGTCATATGGAAGGTGTATATTTAACTTTTAAAGAAACGGACATAGATTTCTAAACCATTTTACGTTTGCATCAGAAATGTCTGAGAGGGGCTGGCACCGTGGCCCAATGGTTAAGTTCGCATGCTTTGCTTCGGCAGCCCAGGGTTTCACTGGTTCAGATCCTGGGCGTGGACCTGGCACTGCTCATCAAGCCATGCCTCAGCATGGCTTGTGGCATCTCACATAGTAGGACTAGAAGGACCCAAGCTAGAATATACAACTATGTACTAACGGGCTTTGGGGAGAAGAACAAGAAAATAAAGATTGGCAACAGATGTTAGCTCAGGGCCAATCTTCAAAAAAAAAAAAAAGAAATGAGAATTCATTTGCTCTATGTCCTCATCAACATTTGCTGTGGTCACTCTTTTTAATTTGAGCCATTCTGAGTGGATGTGTGGTTTTAATTTACATTTACCTAATGAGCAATTTTTCCATCCATATGTTGATGTCACTGAAATGCCTGTTCAGTTTTTTTGTCTACTTGTTATTGGGCTATTTCTCTCTTATTATTGAGATATAAGGACCTTTATATATTCTAGTTGCAAGTCCTTTGGCAGATATATGTTTGGCAAATATCTTCCCCTGTGCTTGCCTTTTTATTTTTGTAATGTGAACTCCTGAGGTGCAAGTGTTTAATTTTTATCAAGTCTGATTTGTTGATGTTTTACTTTTATAATTCATGCTTTTGATGTCCTAATTAATAAATCTTTGCAAAACTCAAGATAACTAAGATTTCCTCTGGAAGTTTTATGATTTTAGCTCTTGTGTATAGGACAATGGTTCATTTTGAGGAAATTTTTATAGAGAGAGGGAGGTAGGTGTTGAGGTTTATTTATTTGTCTATGGCTCCCTAATTGTCCCAACATCATTTTGTTGAAAACGTTGTCTTTTCCCCTTTAATTAACTTAGCACCATTGTGAAAAGTCAATTAACTGTATATTAGTGGATCTATTTCTTTTGTTTTCACTAATCGAGGTCTTTTTTTATTTTCACATCAATTTTAGGAACAGCTGGCTAGTTTAGACACGCACACACAAAGCCTACTGCAATTTTTCTTGAGATTGTGTTGAATCTATAAATCAATCTGGGGAGAATTGACATCTTAATAATATTGAGTTTTCTCATTCGTGAACACAATGTAACTCTTCATCCACTTAGGCCTTCTTTAATTCCCCTTTCCAATGTGTTGTAATATTCAGTGTACAGGTCATCATGTATTTTGTCAAGTTTATTCCAAGTATTTCATATTTTCTGATGCCATTGTAAATGACATGTTTCAATTTCACTTTATGGTTGTTTCTAGTATACAGAAATACAGTTCATTTTTTTTTTATTGACTGTCTGTTCTAAACTCTTGCTAAACTCAAGTAGTTTTTTGGTGAAATCCTTAGGATTTTCCACACAGATGTTCGTATCTTCTGTGAATAAAGATGATTTTACTTCTTACTTTCATATCTTTTACTTCCTTATTGAACTGGCTTGAACCTCCTATACAATGTGAAGCAGACATACGGAGAGCAGATATCCTTCTTTGTTCTGGATCTCTATTCTGGCCTTTTGTCTTTCACCGTTAAGTATAGTGTCAGTGTAGGTCTTTTGTAGAAGTCCTTTTTCAGAATGAGGAAATTCCCTTCACTTCCTACTTTGCTGAGATTTCTTATCATGAATTAGATTAGATTAATTAGTTAGATTTTGTCAAGTGCTTTCTTTACCTTGATGGAAATGTTTTTCATCACTTTTCTTTTCTAGCCTCTTAATATGGTGAATTACTTCATTAATTTTTCAAATGTCGAATCAACCTTACATTAATATGTCTTTTTATTTCTTTTTTACTTTCAACCTATTTGTGTCATTATATTTAAAGAGTATTATTCACAGGCAGCATCTTGTTGGGTCTTGAATTTTTACCCAATCTGATAATCTCTGCCTTTTAATTGGTTTAGATGATTTCCATTTGAGGTGATTATTGATATGGTTAATTTAAATATAAAATTTTGCTATTTATTTTCTATTTTTCTCACATGTTTTTGGTCTCTTTTTCCTCTTTTTGCCTTCTTTTGGATTACCTGAGTATTTTTTAGGATCTCATTTTATCTCCTTTATTGGCTTAGTAGGCAAACTCTTTGTTTTGTTTTTGTAATGGTTGCTTTAGGGTTTATTAGATACAGCTTTATCTTATCACAGTCTGTGTTTAAGTAATATTATCCATTTCCTGTAGCGTATCAGAAACTTACAACACTTTATTTCCATTTCCCCACTCAAAACCTTTATGCTGTTGTTGATGTGCATTTTACTTCTACATGTTATGTATTCCACAATTCATTGTTATTTTTTATTTAATCAGTCAATTATCTTTTAAAGAGATTTATAAAATTGAAAAAAAACATTTTACCTTTGCCCATGTATTTATATATTCTGGTAGATCCAGATTTCCATTTGGTATCATTTTTCTTCTCCCTAAATGACTTCCTTTAACATTTCTTATATTTGAGGTCTACTGATAATGAATTCTTTCAGCTCTTGGACCGTCTCACAAAATTTTTATTTTGGCTTGAGTTTTGAAATACATTTTCACTGGGAATAGAGCTGTAAGTTGAAACTTCCTTCAGGTCTTTGAAGATGTTGCCCCACGATTGTTGGGCTTGCATTCTTTCCAACAAGAAGTCTGCAGTCATTTTTTCTTTGTTTTTGTTTCTTTTCTGTTTTGAGTATATATAGTCTCTCTGTTTTTAAGGTTTTCTCTTAATCACCAGTTTAATCATTTTTTCATGATTTACCTTGGAGTAGTTTTCTTGTGCTTGGGTTCATTGAGATTCTTCCATCTGTGGGTTTATAATTTTCA
This sequence comes from Equus przewalskii, assembly GCF_037783145.1. Lineage (NCBI taxonomy): Eukaryota > Metazoa > Chordata > Mammalia > Perissodactyla > Equidae > Equus > Equus przewalskii. The sequence goes on along the minus strand of NC_091838.1, from coordinate 62,243,466 downwards.
TCAAATGTGGAAAAATTTTGGCCATTATTTCTTCACAGATTTTTCTAGCAACTCTCCTTCAGGGATTCCAATTACATATATATTCAGCATCTTGAAGTTGTCCCACAGCTCACAGTGGTAATTAATTTTTTTCAGTCAGCTTTCTCTCTTTCATTTGGGATAGTTTCAACTGCTATGTATTCATTAACATTTTTCTCACCTTCTTTATCTTCTGTGAATCCTGTTCTTCATTATAGACATTTTACTTTTCATCTGGAAAAGTTTATGTTGGATTTTTTTTAATACCTTCCATGTCTCTGTTTAACATTCTTATGCTTTATTCCACCTTTCTGAATATCTGCCATATACTTATAATAGATGTTATAATGTTGTCTACCATTTTTAGCATGTATTCCATGAGTCCGTTTTTGTTGATTGATTTTTCTGCTCCTATGGGTCATATTTTCCTACTTTTTTGCTTGCCTGGTCATTTTTTAAAAAACTATTTTATTGAGGTCATATTGGTTTATAACTGTGTAAATTATTATATTTCAGCTTCTGTATAGACTGCATCATGCTCACCACCAAAAGTCTAGTTTCCATCTATCACCATACACATGTGCCCCTTTACCCCTTTTAGTCTCTCCCAACCCCTTCCCCTCTGGTAATCACCAATCTTTTCTCTGTATCTGTGTGTGTGAAAATTTATCTGCCACATATGAGTGAAATCGTATGGTATTTGTCTTTCTCTGTCTGACTTATTTCGCTTAGCATAATACCCTCAAGGTCCAGCCAGGTTGTTGCAAATGACACAATTTTGTCTTTTTTATGACTGAGTAATATTCCAGTGTGTGTGTGTGTGTGTGTGTGTGTGTGTGTGTGTGTGTTCTGTCTCTTCTTTATCCATTCATCCACTTATGGGTACTTGGGTTGCTTGCCTGGTAATTTTTCTTCTGTTAAGATTTTATTTTTCCTTTTTCTCCCAAAGCCCCCTGGTACATACTTGTGCATTTTTAGTTGTGGATCCTTCCAGTTGTGGCATGTGGGATGCTGACTCAGCATGGCTTGGTGAGTGGTACCATGTCCAAGCCCAGGATTTGAACCAGCGAAACTCTGGGCTGCTGAAGCAGAGCGTGTGAACTTAACCACTCGGCCACAGGGCCGGCCCCAACTTGCCTGGTAATTTTTTATTGGAGTCCAGACATTATAAATTTTACCTAGTTTGTTGCTATATAGTTTTGTGTACATTTAAATATTCTTGATTTTTGTTCTGGGACACAATTAAGTTACTTGGAAACAGATGGATCCTGTCAAGGTTAGAATTTAAGGTGACAGCAAAGCAACCTTTAGTCAAGGGCTAGTTTTGCCCCGGTACTGAGATAATACCCTTTGGAGTACTCTGCCTGATGCCCTCATGTACTAAAAGGTTTTCAATTCTAACTCAGGCAGGTAGGAACAAAAACTATCCTCTGCTTTATGTGAGCCCCAGGGGCTCTTCTTTCTAGTCCTTCCTACTGATTCCTTTTCTGGTCTCAGGCAGTTTCCTAATATGCATGCACTGAGCGGTGCTCAACAGAAGACTCCAAAAGAACCCTCTTGAGATTCCTAGAGCTCTCTGTCTATGCAATCTTCTCCTCTCTGTGAAACAATCTCGTCTCTGGTTGTTAGACCCATAATTTTGAGCCTATTTGGGCAGCCCAAATTCTCAACTCTGTTTTATCACTTCAGGGAGACTTCTGGGCACCTTTTGGAGCTCCCTTCCTGCAAACCAACCCGAAAATTCTCTCCAGGCACTAAGATGGGAAACCATAAGGCCTATCTCTTTGCTTCTCTTCTCTCGATCACTCTTCTGTGCTACCTGCTGTCCAATGCCTGAAAACCATTATTTCCTATATTTTGTCTGCTTAATTTTTTAAGGTAACTGGGTAAATCCTCTCCCTCATACTCAATCATGGCCAAAACTAGAAGTCTTGAATTGCTTCATGGATATTAATATTTTGAGGAAGCCTGGAAGTAGCTCTCTAGAAAATGTGAGAATCCTAACTTGGGCATGATAGCCACTTGCAAATTGAGGTCAATACACAGAAGCCAGCTTGTTCACTTCAGTATCTACCCTCTCTGGCAGGTTCTATTCTATTTGAACTCTCAATACATGCTCTAATGGCTCACGTTTTTGTTCACACTTTGCATGAAATTACCCTTGCTCAGCTTGAATTGGGGCTGATTACCAACCCATTGCTTGGACCGTTGCCTGGTTGTATTTGCCTGTAAATATAGCTAAATTCTGGTTTCACATCTGGATTTTTTGGCCATTATAGTGTAAGCAGATATAATCTGCTGCTGGCTAAGTGTTCTGACAGCCACTATTCACTGTAAAATGTCCGTATGGCGATGCTTTATAGAGATAACTTTAGTATGCATAATTGAATTTTTCTGGCATTATGGACCTGTAACACATCTGCAAATCACAGCTGGCAACTTCTCTGGTTAATCTAGGCATAAAGACAGCTGGGCCAGAGAATGAACATCCAAAAAGAAAAAAATCCCAAACAAACAAAAAAACCCAAAACGTAACTAGAATCAAGAATCGGTATAGAAATTTCAGTTTATTAATTCATTTATTTACCCAACATCTCCTTGATGAAGTAGTAGGATATATGAGGAATTCATCACGATGCATAAACAAAGTAATATTTGGCGTATTATATCTTGTATTCCATAAAAAGAGTGCATACAATTGTTAAGGAAAATAGTTTTGAAATATCAACTGATGTATGTTAGCAGTTGTTTTGCCTGGAATTGGCTGTTATCCTCTGACTCCAGCCATCTCAGGCTACAGTTAGGGTTTTGCATACTCATTGTTTTAAGGTAGTGATTATTCAGACAAAAGAGAGAAAAGGAAAGTCTTTCTCAGCTTTTGAGTTTCAAAAGTCTAGATCTCTCAGATGATAGAAAGGAAAACAGGAAAGCTCCTGAGGTCTGATCCTAGACCAGAGTATCTCCAGAGTCAAAGAAATGAGGAGAGTTACTGGAAAAATATTTTGAGTAGCTACTTGGGCTCCTGAGCAAGGGGACATTGCATCCTGCCATACTCCATGCTCAATCCAGGAGGTAGCGGGAGGAATGACAAAGGTCCCAGGAAGGCCTGGGAATCTATATGCAAAAGGGACCATGCCTTCTTCTCTGTGAGAACTTGGAGAAGCAACAAGAGCCTGGAGTAAAAATGACCACCTGGTGCTTCCAGACGGACATATCCCAGACTTATGCATTGTATTCCCCTTCAACCCAACAAGATGTAAATGCTTCTGAACAATTCTTGCATGTTTGAGAGCAGCTCCAAGCTTCCCTCAGTTGAGAATAATCATAGGCTTCCAAAAGGAGGTTGGCCAAGAATGAATTGGGCCCTTCTGACTCCTGGCTGACACAGACCAAGACATTTCAGCTGAGACTTACAAAGCAACAACCAGGAACAACAATATCCAGATTGTCCCTCCCAACCCCTCGCACCTCCTCATCATGCCCTGTGAAAAACCTCCAAAACTTAAACACAACTCTGGAGGGAGAAGAAACCCTGAATTTACCAAGAGAGTTTTCTGCTACCCAGCAGAATAGAGGATTTGTAACAAAAGTAAGAAAAAATAGGTCTCATCATAACAAAATTACTTTTCTTACACACCTGAGTTTAAAGATTAAGATTTAAACCAATTATACAGCAGAAGTTTCTATGATGCATTTAAGCTTACTATTTTCTGGCCCACATCTCTAATATCAGCATTGCAAAAGATATTCACTCAATAAGTCCTGGGCAGAGATGCAATCAGAACTCAGAGAAGGAACATGAGATGATACACCTGTGAGACATTTCAGGCTAAACTAATCCACTTCAAAACTCAGTGGATTCAATCAACCATTGTTTGTTACCACTCAGATGCCTTCATGTTGGATGCACTCCGGATGTTCTAGGCTAGGCTTGGCTTGGTGGCTCTGCAGTTCAGCTGATGCAGCCTTGTTCCATGTGTCTTTTATCTCCTTCTTGGGTCAGCAGTCCAGCCAGTGTATTCTTCTGCGGTGAGGATGGAGATGCAAAGGGCAAGTAGAAACATGTAAGGCCTCTTAAGGCTTAGTCTCAGAATGAGCATACTGTCACTTTGGTCCACATTCATTGGTCAAAGCAAGTCATGTGGTCAAGCCCAAACCAAGGGGTGGGAAATGAACATTGCCCAAGATGCAGTCATGAGAATGGGACTCAAGCAGTGGTGAAGAACTGGGGCCAATCATTCAACTGACTACAGATGGGGATGAACATTGTTTTTGAGGTCCTACTGGTAGGCAGACACTTTGCTAGGTGCTTTACATGTGTAACTATGTCTGTAAAAGTGATGTTATACAGTTTGCATTATTTTACGTTTTTTTTAGCACGTGAGGAAACTGAGGCTCAAAGAGGCCAAGTGACTTGCCCACCATGTATAGTTCATTTGAGACTGAACTGCGATTCCAACGTGTCTGTTAGAATCCAAAGCCTGTGATTTGGAGCAACCACGCTGTTGGCCAGATCTCGGGTTTCTTGACATTCCATCAAGCCCCCTTTTTCCTGAATGACCTTGACTCTAGATGATTAGATAGCTCTGAGTTTCCTTCTTTTTCTTCTTTCATGCATAGTCTTCCTTCCTTTCCTTTTTGACTTGCTAATTAACTCAGTTACTTTACCTTGTTTCCTATTAGTAGGTAACACCATGATTGATACCATCTGGAAAACATTTGTCCAAGTCTTGAGTGGAAAGTTTCACAGAAGAGGAGATGTAAAAGGAGACCCTCAAGAGGAGCTATGCCTGCATAAGTGATAAATTACCAGCCTTTGTATTATCTGCTAGGAGCTCTCCCTCCAGGTTTGGGAGCTGCACCTTTCTTGCTGCAGTACCAGCTGTATTATTTGCCACATGTTCAGTAAAGCATGTGCCCTCTGAATAAAGTGGGGAGGGCAGAACCACTAAACTTGCATAAACCAGCTTTCAACAGAATCTGTCTTCCTCCAATTGTCTCAAGTACCTTTTCCCTGGATAATCATGCTTCATACTTGTAGAAGCCCAGATCCCAACAGCTGGAGATAAAACTCGCAGCATAAGGAAAGAAAACATGTTGATACTTTTAATTGGTCCCCAAAGTGAAACCCAAAGAACGATTTATTGCTTGATGGATTTGAGGCTTCCAACTTAGCGGAGCTGCATATGGTAAAGATAAACACATTAGAATTTTGTGGCTAATTATTAGAGAGTTAATTTTGTTTCATTCAAGATATGATAATCAAGTGAAAATCAATTTAATTTATTGCTTTTGAAGTTGGTGATGCATCTACTTATCTGTAAGCATAAGCACCTGCATCTTGGACAATGTTGCGGCTTTCTACCAGTCTTGACTGCTCTGAGGGTCCTGAACCCACGGACTGAAATAAGCAAAGCTTCTGTTCCCAGCCAGACAACTGCATGGCTCAAGTGGGACACATCTGGGTAGGCTAAGGAGCTCTGCAAGCCCTGAGAGGCTGGCCGTCCAAGACAGTGGAACTTCGTACACACCTGTAGTGTTAGTCAATGATTGTTGCAATAATACGGCATAAAAATCAATTCCCAAATCTCAATGGCTTATAACAACACGTATAGCAAGTACTCACAAATATTTTTTTCTCATGGATATGTAAGTCAGTTTCTTGCTCACAGGACTCAGGTCAGCTAGGCCCAGCTCTGCTTTAAGTCAAAAGTCAGGTTCATGTCAGTTCCTGTACCTTTCCTTCCAGGACCCAGGATCAAGGGGCAGGGGCTACCTCAGTATGCTCTTCCTATGACAACATGCAGGAACACAACAGGACTGGAAGAAACTTGATGTGCTTCTTAAAACCTCAATTTGGAATGAGAGCATCATTTTTGCTTATGTTCCTTTGGCCAAAGCAAATGACATGGCCTTATGTCAGGGGACCAGGAAAATATGCTGTACTCCAAGGGAGGGGGAGAGTGAATACTTGCTGAAAAATAATCCAATAAAACACACGTATTTTCATTTTTATAGACTATGACCTTTGTTTTCCTCTTCTATCAATTTAGGCAATTGAGAGTACACTAGTAGAGGAATATGCATTTGAAGTAACTTATAGAGAAACAGATCGAATGAAGAATGCGTAAACATTTTTGTAAGTTGTGAAACATCATGCAGTGTTACAAATAGGAAACCATTCATTAAGCACCCATTATGAGTATGAGCCATGGAATGTGAAGTGTTGAGAATAAATGATTCATGCCAATGATTCTGACTCCAAAGCCTGCTAGTCTACACTGTATAATGAATTAAAAATATAGTTTTCAATAATAAGAATCCTAGTGGTAAGGGCCTTATAGTTATCTCCTTAGACACGGGTTTGCTTACCCTTTAACACATATTTATTGGGATTTATAATGTGCAAAGTATTGTGCCAGACATTTTTTGGTAACCTTCAAGGTGTGTTGTAAGGTTGGTTGAAGGAGGGATGAGGAGGGATATAAAGATAAATAAAATGTAATTTTTGCTCTCTGAAAGCTTGAACCCAGTAGTAGAAATAAAATGTGTTCATGAGGAACTATGCCTGCTTCCTTCCTCCCTTTCATAGTTTTTTCCCTCCTTCCTCTCTATCCTGTGGTGGGGCATAGTATAATAGTTAAGAGGACACGCTCTGGAGCCACGTCTCAAGGATTAAATTCTTGCTTCAACAATTATTAAGTCTATATCCCTAGGTAAGTCATTTAACCTCTGTGTGCCTTAGTTTGCTCATCTGTAAAATGGAGAAAATAATTGCAGGAGAAGCTGCTGTTATCTTACCACATTCCCTTGGCATTTGCCTATATGTGTTTAAGGCTGCTTACTGTACTGAGAAGATTTCTTTTCTGGTCATGGAAGTATGCTCAGCCCACCTAGAGGGCCCCTGGAAGGAGCCCTCAACCAGTTATGAGAACTGACTTGATAACCCATATGTTATTCTTTCCTTCTCTAACTCAATTTTCAACTCCTATTGTGTTTTTTGGGATCACTACTCAAATAAATCACTTGCACATAAATCCTTGTTTCAGGGAGTACTTCTGGAAAATCTAAACCAAGGCAATAATTGTACCTACTACATTGTATGGTTGTTGTGAGGGTCAAATATGTTAACGCACATCTGAAACTCTTATACCAGTGTCTGGCACTTAGTAAGCACTATGTTGGTATTAGCTTTTGTTATCCTACTGGAATGAAAGTTGCATGACAGCAGAGTTTATTTTTTTCTGTTTTATTCACTTCTTTTTAAACTCGAATTTTCAATTCATTTTTGGAGTAAAAAAGGCTTTTCACTGTTTACAAATTTATTTCTGAATTGCAAAAATTCTCTCTCCATGTTTTTCCCTGGGTTACTATGTTTTTCTCCTGTATTTCCACATTGGATTTTGGCTGCCACAATCAAACAGAAAGCATGAGGACACTTTTTCCTTGTGTCTGTAGTGGAAACCTTAGCAGCAGATAGTAACTGCCTCAGGTCTGTCAGATAGATACATTTTCACTCATTTTCTAATTTTCAGAATCCGTAACAGTGCCTGATCCATAGGAAGGACTCACAAATATTTGATAATGACTTTAATGAAACACTTGAATGCCTACTAGGCTTTGGGGATATTAAAAAATACTAAAATATATATATGTCTCGGAGTATCTTGAAATCTAGTCAGGAATGGTTATATAAGTATAAAAAATTAAAATAAAAGATGAAACATCCATAATAAAGGTGTAAAAAAAGGTAAGTAAAAAGAGATACTATGCGAATGCACAGAAGGAGACTATATTTGGATAGTTAGGTAGGTGGACAGGAACCCCAAGAATCAAGGAAAACTTCTTGAAGGAACATTAGTACTGGACTCTGAATGATGGATAGGATTTAACGCTTAAAAACAGAAAGCTCATTTGAACATTTAGAGTTCTTTTCCCTGTCCCAGGCTTGTCATGTGATGCACCTCAGAAATTTCCACTAGATGGAACCTACTTGCAGCCTTTCCTGAGTACTTGTCAAGAAATAAGTTAATTTTTCAAGCCAAGTGATCAGTGCCTTCAGGGACCAGCAGCTCTGCAGCATTAATGGCAAAGAGAAAGAGCAGCATGGAAGAATCCTATGTGCCTTGAAACCAGAAACTGTCAATTTATTCCCAAAGAGGAAAACTACATAGTGAGCAAAAACCTAAGTAAAGGCATACCTCATGTTATTGCACTTTGCTTTACTGCATTTTGCAGACATTGAATTTTTTACTTCCACTAGCAGAAAGATCCAAGACCCTCCACTAGCAAAATGATTGTGACTAGCTGAGGGCTCAGATAATGGTTGGCATTTTTTAGTAATAAAGTATTTTTTAATTAAAGTATATACATTGTTTTTTAGCCATAATGCTATTGCACACTTAATAGACTATAGTATAAACATAACTTTTATATGCACTGGGAAAACAAAAAATTCACATGTCTCACTTTATTGTGATATTTACTTTATTGCAGTGGTCTGGAACTGAACCCAAAATATCTTTGAGGTATGCCTGTAAATGAGTCTGAAAACAAGTGACAAAAAAATTGGAGCAGTCTTTAGAGGGTCCCTTTTTGCATGGGTAAGTGCAAAATAATTGTGGGAAACCATTAAAGGAATCATAGGAAATGCAAACAGTACTGCAGCAGCCCACGAGTCAAGAATCCCAGAAATATCCTTTTATTGGCACAGACACTCTTCCTGAAAAAACTTGCTTGGAATAGGATTCATGTTAATCAAGATGGGAATAATGTTGATCCCAGTGATAATGAAGATTCAAATACTTGTGAGACAGAGTAATCCACAGGACATAGACCAAAAAGGAACTGTAAAAGCAAAATACAAGCAAAGGTGACACTTTGGAGAGCAAAGCCCATAAATCTCTAGAGGAGAAAATGGTAGAAACAGGAAGCTTTGCTGATTCAGACTTAGCCCAGAGGGGCAGAGAAGTAGATAAACAGAAATGCCATATTTTTTAATACTTCCCCAGTAGCCACAGAAGAAGGATCCCTTGAGCTGTGAATTTGGGAATGCTCCCCCAGCCTACCCTCAACCTCTACAAAAGAACTTCCTCCTAATAGTCTCATTTAAATGAAGAAAATGAAAAGAAAGAGTTGTGAAAAGATATTGTAAGATAAAAGATGAAAATAAATCAAAAATCTCCGTGGACAATAAAAACATTTTAAAAACCCACATTTTTATACACAAAGAAGATTAAAATTGAAACCAGGTATTTCAAATTCAATAAAAAGAAATTAGGACTATGACCAAGATAGTCAAATTAAAGCAGAAGCAAGACTTAAAACATTTCAGGAATGAGACAGTTGGACAGCAGAAAGAGAAGAAAAGAGAGATGAAAGAAATTAGGTGTGAACTAGAAAAACTCTTTCAGAAAAAAAAAAGACAGAATTAGAAGGAATACAAAAGCAAGTAGATATTATAGAAAGCATAATGTAGGAAATACATGTTCAAAGGGAGATGCAAAAATAATGAAGTAGAAACAGAGACAAGAAATGATTCAAGAAAATGTGAAAGGCAGAATAGACCCAACATATGTGTAACTGGAGTTCTCAAATGAGAAAAAAAAATCAATGGGGCAGAACAAATCTTTACAACTACATATCAAAAAAACTTTTCTGAAATATGATAAATCACAAATCTACTACTCAAAGAATGAATGAGACAGACTTTATAGTTTGAGTCTAGGCAAATTAAGTGTCTATTAGAGCAAAACACCAAACTCCTCAGAAGCTCAGAGACAATTCAGACTTGTTTCCCTAAAAGTACAATTTTCCCTGATATTCCCTAAAAAGTACAATTTTCAACTGAAATTAGCAACCATACAAAGAAATAGGGAAGTGTGACCCATACTTAGGAAAAAGGCAATCTGCATAAACAGATGTTGAGAGAGCCCTGGCTGGATTCGTTGACGATTAAAGTACCCATTTAAATATGTTCAAATAATTAAAACATCATCAAAGAATTAAAGGAAAATACAGTCTTGATGATTGAATAGGTAGGAAATTTCAACAGAGAAATAGAAACTATAGAAAGAACGAAATGGAAACTTTAGACTGAAAAGTAAATAAAATGAAAAATTCACTAGGTGGGCTCAAGAGTGGTTTTGGAATAGCAGAAATAAGAGTCAGTGAATTTGAAGATAAATCAATAGAAATTATCCTATCTGGAAAGCTGAGAGGAAAAAAACCAAAGAAAAGTTAACAGAGCTTCAGAAATCTGTGGGACAATATCAAGTGTTCCACCATACATAAAATTGGATTCCAGCAAGAATGGAGAGAAAGGGGCAGAGAAATGTTTAAAGAATTAATGACTCTAAATTTCCCCCAATTTTTCTAAATTTACATATCCAATAAGCTTACCAAAAAACAGGCAGTAAAAATGCAAAGAAAATCATACTTAATTACTGCATAGTCGAACTACTGAAAGCAAAAGATGAAAAGAATATCTTGATAGTAATAAGAGTAACTTATAATTCTCTACGGAGGAATAGCAAGGTGGTTAATAGATGACTTCTCATCAGAAACAAAGGAGGCCAGAAGACATCAGAATGATATATCCAGTGTTGAGAGATAAAACTTGTCAATCAAGAATCCAATATACCAACCATCCTTCAAAAATGAAGAAAAGACAGATATTTTATATAAACAAAAAAGAGAATATTCGTTGGCATAAGATCCACCCTAAAAGAAATTCTTCACACTGAAGGGAAATGACACGAAATGGTAATGCAGATCTATGTGCAAGAAAGCAGAGCACCCAGAATAGTAAAGATGAGAATGAAAATCCTAGTTGATATGTATATATATTTTCTCATTACCTTGAAAGATAAATGATTGATTAAAGCAAAAATTATGACTGTATTGTAGAGATTACAACATATTAATGTAATATATTTAAAAATGGTAGCACAAAGAATGGTGGGGGTAAATAAAATTATTTTTTACAAGACTCTTGCTAATTCTTAAGAAAATAAGCAATGAACTTGCAATTGCTAATCTAATTGGAAAGGGGGTTGGAGAGAGAGAGAGAGAAAGGAGAAAACTCTCGTTTCCTGGTAGAGGAACAGAGGGGCATCCATTAGTATAACCCTCTGACCTCTGTGTCCAGAGGAGAGGAGTGACTATCCTCATTGGTGACTGGAGAGGGAGGGAGAACTCATTGAACACCACTGAAGATGGGCTAAGCTCTAATCATTACTCTGAAATTTAATAATCAAAGGGAGAGAATTAAAGTTACCTTCCCTTTCTGGTGTGATCTGCATTTCAGAAGTTATCCCATAGCTTTCATGGATAAAGGAAAGTTCTTCTGTAGGGAATAATTTCCTCAAATAAATACAAACAAAGGGACAGAATTAGAAAGACATCATTTTACAAGCCCAGCAAAACAACTGATTCAGACAGAGGTGACCAATCATTTAACAAGTGGTGTGCAAAGTGTGCTCACCGTGCATCAGCAGGACCTGGAAATTTGGTAGAAATGAAAATTTTTGGTCCCCAACCCAAAGCTACTAAATGAGAAACTCTGGATGTGGGGCCCCGCAATCCATGTTATAACAAATTCTTCAGGTGATCCTGGTGTACATGAAAGATTGAGAAGTGCTTTATCCCACACTGGCTCTCATTATTTCATTCTGCAGAGAAATCAAGGAGGATTAGAGTTCATCCAAGGACATCCAAGTTTTCCTGTCTAAATCCTTGATTTTGTTGCTTTCTTATTTCGGCCAAAGTGGAGGTTCAGAGGCAATGGAAACTTCTTTGTATTTTGGAGGCTCAATAATGCTATTATGTCTCTTCTTTCATTGGCTCTGACTCTTTGGGTAAGACGGTGTCTCAAAAACAAGCGCAGAAAAGTCAAAAAGATCTTTTAAAACCAAATTTAGTAGTTGAACTATTAAACAGTAATTTTGATTTCTGAAGCTTCCCTAAGGAACTGGGGCAAATTGAGTTAATCAAATTTTCTAGACTGCTTTCATTCTCCTCTAGCCGTACAGACCTGGCTTCTGTCGTTTTGAATTTCTGAGCTTTTATTTTTGTCAAGAAAATTGGATAATATATTCATGTGCTTAAAAGCAGCTTGAAATCCTCTTAGCAAAATGACCCATACGTGCTAGAAATGTTGCACCAACAATCCGTGGGCTGCTTTGAGGTTTTCATTTGGCTGTTATAGCATATACAGGTATTCTGAATTTGTTTACGTTCCTGGAGGGCTGGGTCCGAATTCTAGGGAGTTTCCTCTGTAGCAAGCCAAATGCTGCATGCCCTCAGGTATTAAATTAGTGCATTTTGATGATCAAACTGCTGTGAAGAAAATACTATTCTTCTTTTGAAATTATTTTTTTTGAAATATGTTTTTCTTGCAGCCCTTTATATTCAAAGTCCTTAAGCTAGTAAAGTCCTCAACATACCTGCAACCTGAATTTTTCAGCCCATATAAGGTAAATCACGATAATAGCATTTCTCCACATCTCTCTGCTTGGCAGGAATTCCTGCATACTACCCCAATATTTCTCCCAAGTAGTTCTGAGAGGCCCCATGTGGTGTTTCATCTGTGACTGATAAACCTTGTCTTCTTGTGTGCCCTGTGGCGTCTGCCATTATTTGCCTCCTGAGTACTACTCCAGCTCCTTTTGGTGGTGTCTCCAAACAGCAGCGAAGTGAATGGTGCTTGTTTAGGATAATGATGGAAGATGTCAAAACAGCTGCCAATAATCTGTGCTCTCCACAGCCAAGCTTCCAAGGAGCCTTGCTGACCATGTTGATAAGGGCAGCATTGCTGCCCAGTGCCCCCAGTGCTTGATACTTGCACCATATCATGACTAGTTTATCAAATTAGCTTTTTGTTGTCTTTACTGGACCTTCCAGTGTAGCCCACTTGTCCTTAGAGGTAAGCATGGGACTGGGCTGGCAAATTATCACAGTGACAAATTCAGTAGTCATGATCTTACCTCCCTTCTCTTCTGGCCAGTTGCTTTGGATCCAAACTCATGTACCCAGCTCTCATGCTTTGGGATGAAATTCTCAGACCCACTTAACCAGTCCTAGGATAGCCTAGGACTTCATCTAGGATAAACACAACTTGAGAGCAACATATTTTTATCCCTGCCTTAGATAAAATTGGAAGGTAATATAATGAGCCTAAATTAAAGAACAATATTGGACCTGACACCTTGGAAGCCATCGGAGCAAAAAAAAATCCCCTCTAAATGCAAGGGAGGGGTGCAGCAGTGAAGTCCCATAATCTCTAGAAATACGTCTTCATTTACTTGTGCACTTAAGTATTTATTAAATGCTTATGATGTTCTAGACCAGGGATTGCAAATAGACTCCATCTTGTGTGCCACCTCTTATCAATTGGCAGTTACTGTCTGTAGCAGTCTGAGTCTACATGCAGGCTCAGCAGGAAAGTGTCATGAGTGATTAGCGATGTTAGCTATGGAGGAAGGAATAGGCAGCAGTGGCAGCAGATACACCAGCTATTTGCTATCCCTTTTCTAATCTCTGGAGATACAGCAGTAAATAAGACACATGCGTGTTTTTAGATAGCTAAAATGCCCTGGCAACAGGAATCCACAGGATTTTACTTTTGTTTTTTTTTTTTTTTTCGCTTGTATTCCCATTCCAAGAGATCTCCTTAGTCATTCAAGCCAGCCCTGTCCATCTTGGCATGTACTTGTGTTTGTCTCCTACTGATTTCACGTTTTCATCTGGATCTATGGCATCTGCAGCCTGCCACAGTCTCTCTCCTTGTGGTTAATGCACAAGACTAGTTCATTTCCTGCCCAGAGGAATTGGAAGTGACATTACAAAGAAAAACTGCCCCCCAGTTCAAGAGAAGTCTGTCCTGGAACAATCTCAAAAAAGTTCAGCTCGCTACAGAATGATACAATTTGACATCCTAATTAAAGTCACCACTGAGGAGATTCAAAGGGAATGAAAGGAAGAGATTCACATTTCAAGCAGCAAAGGAAAACCCTTTAGTTGACTTGCATGCAGATGAAAGCGACCTCAGTCCTGAAGCTAATTACCTGCAGCATTAATTCAGGATGTGAGAGACAAAGGATGCACCTTTGTAAAAATGCCCCAATATAGTCCACTGAAGCTGATTAGTAAAAGCAAGGCTGGTGGGGAGTCCTGGGGAGCTGTGATTCACGATGTCTTGTCTTGTTTCCCAAAGAAATTGCAAGCATGTGAATTCTATAAAAATCGATTAATCATTTGAAGCCAGATGCGTCCTTTATTGAACCTGGCTCTTCCTTATTAAATATAGTGATTACAACCAGAAATAAGGAAATAATATTTAGAATGATCCATCATTATTCCTATATACTTTACTGCTAATGAGGCAAAAATACTTTTTTTATTCAATAGGTATCAAGATAATCAAATATCAAACCAAAGCGTCTCTTCAATTTCCTGATATAATTAATAGGTGAATATAATGTTCTTTTAAAAGCAAGGCTCTCCTTCACCTCCACAATCAAAGTAATTAAAGCATCCGGGTTGCTTTCCTTTTGGTTCTTAATAAGGGAAAAAATCATCCAGGTTCCGCAGATGGCAAAGTTCCATATCATGCTTGGTCTGCTTTATAAGAAAAAGAAAAATGCCTTCGCTAATGAATACATGTTGTCTGTGTTATGTCACCCACTGTTTCTTCAATGAAAACTTACTCTTTTGTTTTTCTAACTTCTGTTTCCTTTCTTCCTGGGACAGCTACCCCCGTCCCAACCCCCACTACCTTTTTGTGGGAACTGTCCTTTCTTCCCCCAATTCCGACCTTGTGATTTGCAGTAGGAATGCCCATATTCAGACATGATCCTGTCTTCCCCAATCCCCACGACAGATTAAGGGGCAGCATCAGACTCAGGATAGATCAGAGTTCCTTCTCTGATGTTTTAAAGCTTGGAAACAGAAAGAGATGCAGGCTGGCTTTCCTTGCTGGATGAAGTTCTTGGCAGGCATGTTTCCCACCTGGTGACATGGCAAAGCAAGAGTAGCTAATGCACAGAAAGACAGAGAGGAATGAGAAAGCTTGAAATGAAAGACAGAAGGTCATGACTGAATCTCATTTGCTGCAGAAGCCTAGCAGTATTCATTCCCGTGGCTCCAAGATTTAATTCTTGCATGAGATACTCCAATACGCTTCCTGTTAATTTTTCATTTTGATTAAGCTAATTCAAATTTGAATTTTGGTGACAAAGAGCCCAAACTACTGAACTATCTACTAAACGTGTGGACAATTAACCTGGTATCAGTCATGCTGAGCAGTTGGGATTATTTCATCTAGCCAGTGGGTAGACAGTGGCCATTAGGAAGACTAAGGAATGATGATGATTTGGGAATGTTCCGAGGGATAGCTGGGAATAGGTAGAGAGAATAGGGCAAATTTTGCTTCAAGTACAACATGGTAATTAGTACTAAAATGACCAAAGACCAGGCCCTGCCCGTTTCAGGACTAACAGGGAGCCCCTGGCCCAGGATTTACACAGCCAAAAAGTCAGATTATTCTTTTGCCTCCTGTCCCTCCCCAACTACTTGCTCTTCATGACTGCCTCTAAAATTGGCATCACTTATCTGCTTTGACATCAGATCCCTCCTCAGCATCCCCTTTGGTCAAACCTTACCTTTCCCTGACTTTCAGCTTCCCAGGTGAATTCCCCCCTAGTTTCCATGCCCATGGCATTCATCCTTTGTTCTAGAGGTGCACTGATCAATATAGCGTCCACTAGCTACACGGGTCTATTTAAGTTTACATTTTTATTAATTAAAATTTTTTAAAGATTAAAAATAGAGCTACTCAGTTCAACAACATTAATCATCAGGGAAATGCAAATCAAAACTACATTAAGATGTCACCTTACATACATTAGAATGGCTATAATCACCATGACAAAAAATTACAATTGTTGGAGAGGCTGTGGAGGAAAGAGAACCCTCATACATTGCTCTTGGAAATGCAAACTGGTGCAACCACTATGGAAAACAGTATGGAGATTTCTCAAAAAATTAAAAATAGAAATGCCATATGACCCAGCTATCCCACTACTGGGTATTTATCCAAAGACCTTGAAATCAACAATTCAAAGAGACTTATGCACCCCTCTGTTCATTGCAGTGTTATTCACAATAGCCAAGATGTGGAAGCAACCCAAGTGCCCATCAACTGATGAACGGATAAAGAAGATGTGGTATACATATACAATGGAATACTACTCAGCCATAAAAAGACAAAATCGCCCCATTCACAACACGGATGGACCTTGAGGGTATTACATTAAGTGAAATAAGCCAGACAGAGAAAGACAAACACCATATGACTTCACTCATGTGTGGAAGATAAACACACAGGCAAAAAGAACAGTTTAGTGGTTACCAGGGGGAAGGGGGTCTGAGGGTGGGCACAAGGGGTGAAGGGGTGCATTTATATGGTGACTGACAAATAATAATGTACAATTGAAATTTCGCAATGTTGTAAACTATTATGACCTCAATAAAAAAAAAATAGAGCTACTCAGCCAGATTTCAAGTACTCAATAGCCACATGTGCCTAGTAGCTACTGTATTGGACATTTTCATCATGGCAGAAAATTCCGTTAGACAGACCTGTCCTATCAGGTATCCTTGCTTGATCAGACCACCCCTGGTTGCCCTTTCAGCAGCTACTGACAGAAGATGCAGGATAAAGTAATGAAATATAACAGTCAGAAGGTCTCGTGTCTCTCCCAAGGATGGCAAATACGTTACAAGTGGCTCCATTCCTCTCCCGTCGGCCCTTGGCAGACAGCACTAGTCAATCACAGCACTGCCTCTCACTGAACCAAGACTTGGCTTTTGTAATCTTTCTGGGCACTATGCGCCTGGAAGCTTCTAACAAAAATGATCAGGGTGAGTATTTGAGACAACGATTTAGAACCTTATTCTAATCCGAAGCCCTCATTTAGCTAAAGAGAAAATCAAGGTCTAGTGAAGCAAATGAGTAAAGAACCTAGACCAGAATTTAGGCCTTCTGATTAAGAGTATGTTGGTAGGCAAGTAAGTTCTATAATTAATTGCTGGGGTTCAAATCTCAGTTCTACCTTTTAATCACTGTGTGATTTTGAAATTACTGTTTTTGAGCCCTAGTTTTCTCATTTATTAAGTGGGAATTTTAGCAGTAATATTTTCCTCATAGTGTTGTTGTAGGGAGTTAATATGAGGATTAATGGAATGTGCTTGGCGTGCAATAAATATTGAATAAATGATAGTTATTATCATTAACTGTGTGGCGCTTAGGGCCCAGTTATTATTCCCATCATCTAGATGAGGAACCAGAAAACCAAAGTGGTTAGACCATGTGACGGGCACACAGCTAGTTTACTGGGAGTAGTGTTCCCATCTAAGTATTTTCATTCCCGTCCAGCGCTCTCTCCACTATAACTTGTTCTCAAAGTAATTCCTGCTCCCTTAGATCCTCTAAAATTATTCTTTAACCTTCTAGTGCAGTGTACTAAAAGATTCATGTATTTGTGTACTTACACAGCCCTTTGACACAGCTAACAAAGAACCTATCTTGTTGCCCAAGTAAGCTTTTTCCGCATTTTATCCATGAGCTGGTTAGAAATGGATGTTAAGGTCTAGGTCACAGTTCCACTGCTTCCCAGGCATGAAAGCTGACTTACTAGGTAGAACTAATGAAACAGCTGATCTTTGGTAGTTTCTGACTTACAAAAACTACATTTTCTAGCCTAATAATTATTTTTATTTTACAAATAGGGAAAACAGGCTCAGAGAGCATTAGTAATTTTCCCAAAGACAAACAGCGAATAGGTAGTGGAATTGGAATTCAAATCTAAATCAGCCTGACTAGATTAACCATTGTTAGCCACTATGTGTGACCTGGGGGCTGGTACCCTGTGACAGAAGCCTTAAGGATGTTGTGAGGAAGCAGAATTTACTACCCCAAAATGTCTCTTTGGCTTGATTATTTTTTTTTTTCGAGGAAGATGAGCCCTGAGCTAACTACTGCCAATCCTCCTCTTTTTGCTGAGGAAGACTGGTCCTGAGCTAACATCCATGCCCATCTTCCTCTACTTTATATGTGGGACAGCTACACAGCATGGCTTTTGCCAAGCAGTGCCATGCCCACACTCAGGATCTGAACCGCTGAACCCCGGACCACCGAGAAGTAGAATGTGTGAACTTTAACCGCTGTGCCACTGGGCCGACCCCTGGCTTGATTATTTTTAAGAACAAAAGACTCAAAAAGAAACTTTGACCTCCTCCCAACTGCCTAAAAGATAGAAGGCCTGTTCCAGGAAGGAATTATCACCATAGAAAACTATAGTGTAATATGAACTAGGTGTGGTAGACAGGGAGGAACCCCCCAATGCCCATTTGATCAAAGTCCTCCCGACATCCTCTTGTCTTTGCAAGGCGTAGTAAACATTTGTTTACCAAGCATTTGCTTTTCCATCTCCATGTGAATTGCCTTCTTCTTCTTTGAAGTCCAAAACCACTACCCTCAACATCCTCCTTTGTCTTTAGCTGAAGATGGTATTTTAGCTGAATATGGTATTTAAGGTGATGGCTTTGGCCGTTTTGGCGAGTGACTCAGTTTTCCTGTGTTTCTCTCACATGTACATGTTACAAATTTGTTTGATTTTCTCCTGTTATTCTGTCTCATGTCAATTTAATTCTTAGACAGGCCAGAAGAAACTAGAGGGTAGAGGAATATTTCTTCCTCCCCTACAATGTCATTGGGGAAGGATGGAGTGGCTGGTCTCAAGAGAAGAATATCACTGATTCTTTGACAACCAGCTCATTGTGGCAAAACAATTCAGAAACCATGCCTGACAGCCTAGTAGTTGAGAATATCATTTTAATAAAGCTACATTTTAAGCCACTTTTTAATTACCTGCTATTGCAGAATTAGTAGAGGATCCTAAAGCTTTCTGTATTTGGAGTTTATTATCTAGGCAGCATTTTAGTTCCCTTTGTATTTCCCTGAAAACCTCAATGCAGTCTTTACATTCTTACTGGAATTTCCTTTGTCTTTCCTGCTTGTCTTGTACTGGCAACCAGTACAGCTCTTAAGGAGGAAGCCTGCTTAAGCACATTTTCCCCCCTGAGATGAACAGTTGATTTATCTTTTTAAAAATGAAACTTTCTTTAAGAAGGTGTTTTGTATGAGTGCTCTTTAAACCTGAACATCATCAATCATCTTTTTTTCATCTGGAAAGATAAAGTAGATGATTTGCCAGGCAATCATACGTCCTTACCCAACTGAATGGTGAGAAAGGAAGTATTTAGCTTGCTTCCTGTCTACCTAAGAGTGGTTTATATGCTAAATGTTAGTTTAATCCCTCAGGCAGTTGCCAATCTAAAGGTAGTTCCGTATGATATTGTGAGGAACTGGAACTAGCCATCCCAAGATATGTCTCTTTGGTATGAGGATTATTTTGGGCTGGTTATTTTTAAAAACTGCAGACATGAGAGAAACTCTGAAAAGTAGAATTTAATCCTTTGTAAAGAGACATTTACATTTTTAAAGGAAATCTCCATCTGTAAAGGTATCTCCCTCTCTGTACCAGGAAGAAGGGGGGATGACCTTATCTTTAGAAACTTATCAATGCAGAAGGCAAGAACTTAAATCTGTGTAATAACCTTACTCTTGTTTACTGTGCTTTTCTGGTAATCTCCCGTAACTGACTTCTCCCAACCGCAACATCCTCCTTTGTCTTTAGCTGAGGATGGTATTTAAGGTGACAGCATCCACCATTTTGGTGAGTTACTCAGTTTTTCTGGGTCTCTCCCATATATACCTGTTATATAAAGCTTTGTTTAATTTTCTCCTATTATTCTGTCTCATGTGAATTTAATTTGTAACCTGGCCAGCAGAAGGACCTAGAGTAGGTAGAGGAAATGTCTTCCTCCCCTACAATATAATATCATGTCAACATGGTAAAACAGCTTATGTAAATTTTTTAATGAGCAAGCAAATTGATTGTTCTTATATGATACCAAACACCTGGATTAGCTGATTTTTTTTCAGAAATGTATCTATTTCTTAAACTCAATTTACCAATTTTTGTCTCTTTCAATCAGGGCTCACCCCCTTTATGTGTTTACCTAAACAAACAGCAAACCTATTTCAACACAGCCTGTAGAGGAGGCAGAAATCTCATGGAATGACCTAGTGGGGTTTGTAAATGTTAGTGAGCTATTAGTGAGTTTCAGCTGAAGGTCACATTACAATATTGGAAGCTGTGACACATGTAAAATCAGGGCATTTAGAAAGAAGAAAACAATTTTAAAAAATGATGCAGGGTCTCTCACTAGTTCGTTTATCCTTGCTCCCATCACTTTCTCTAGGTATTGGTTATTTTGTTGAGGCGTGATGTCAGTTTTATATATAAATCTATTTTCCACCTGAGAAATTCTGTTTTTCTCAAGCTGGTGGTGAAGACTGGTTGCTTCTGTGGGGCTAGGCTAATTGTTGCTCTGTTGTCTCCAGAATCATTTCAGACCAATTTTCGCAGGCATAAAGTGTGTTCAGACAAGATCTGTATCTTCCGCGTGTTGATGTGCTCCTGTACAGCTGGATCTGTCCCAATTCACCGCCCCAGAGCAGAGACTATTAATATTTTAATAAATTACCTTAGGGGCACCATGAAAAACAGTCAGAGTGGCAGCTTCCCTCAGGGACTCAGAAACCAGGAGCATTTTCATCCATTGTCAGTCCTGCTCCCTGAAATGTTTTCCTTGTTAAACCTCAGCAGTGTCATCTTTGGCTATTTTGGCACTTAGGTGCTGAGAGTGGCAGAGACGTTCTTAGCTTTTTCTTTCAGTTTTGAAATTCTGTAGTTCTTGTTGGGTAAAAATGATTTCTAGGCAATGTTTGCGACACATTTAGAATCATTTGGGAGAAATGAAAAAAAAATTAACTCATGATAAACTAAAATCATTTCTTATTTCCCAATGAAATAAAAGCTAGTTTCAAATGTGATTTTCAGTTTGACTGACACAGGATGACACAAGCCTTCAACCTTGTATTCCACTGAACACCAGTCTGCATGCTCTCTTCTCAAAAGATCACAAACAGACAAAGGGACAGAAATAACGTTGTGGTGCTCTATTTGGATTTGGATCACACTTGCGTACTGTTTTAAGTCTGGCTTCCTGGTTTGGTTCTGCCTTTGCTGGGTTTTCAGCACATGAAACGCCCTTTTGTGGAAGGCATTTGGGAAAGTGTGAGAGAACCACTAGATGGCAAAAGTGCACTGCCTAAAATCAGAATGGCAACCAAGCAGCACCCCTCAGCATCTCTCTGGATCCTGGCTACAAGGGGGTGGGTAAGAAGATGCGCTGATTATTGACTGATCCACTGACCCCTGTCTCTTCCTTCTCCCCTCCAACTCTAATTGTAATCCTGCAAGCTTCTCAAGCTCTCTGCCAGGATGGGTGGCTTTGAGAGTGTCCTCTGGACTCCAGCAAGCAGGTCTGCAAGATGACAGGGCAACGTTATTTTAACATGGCCTGAAAGCCTTTCCCCAGCACTGTGGCCCTGGCAACTGTTTGAAGAAGTTCCTAAAGATGCCTGGGATTAGGATTCTTCACTTCTATTGAGAATAAGGCAACAGGTCAGCAAGACTACTTCTAATAAATAACCCCTGTTCTCTGCCATATGTGTGTTTTTTCACTCGTTTTCCCTTCCCTTAAATATGTATTTAGTTCCTACCATGAGCTAGGCACTAGAGAGACAACTATAAATAAGACATATTCAGGCAGTGCAAGAATCCTACAGCTCAGTTATGAGAGACACATAGGTAATTAACAGACAATTAAGACAGGAGATAGTTGCTACAATAAGGATGAATACAGGACAATTTAGCATCACAGGTGAGCTTTCTGGCACGAGTGAAAATTAATGAGAGATCTCAAGGACAGTGAGGAGTGAGTTACACAGAGTCAGAGAAGGAAAATTTCAGGTTAGAGTCTAAACTAGAGAAAAGAAGAATCTACTCCAACTAAGATGGGAGAGAGTGCTGTTGTTTGGGGACTTAAGAAGTTGTCTGGCTGAAATTTAGAGTGAAATCATGACAACGGAAGAGGAGAGAAGGTACGCAAGTACCAGATTAAGAAGAGTCTCATCTGCTGTGCAAAGGAGTTCACTTTAGCTTGAACTTACTTTGTTGGTGAGGAGCCATGAAAGGTTATATAAAAGACAGTGTCCTAATCATATCTGCTCTTTAGACAGGCCATTCTGGTGGCAAGTAGAGAATGGATTGGAGGGAGGCAACAGGGGAGCAAGTTAAGATGAGCATTTTTTTTTTAAAGATTGGCCCTGAGCTAACATCTGTGCCAATCTTTCTTTTTTTTCCCTTCTTCTTCTCCCTGAAGCCCCCCAGTACAAAGTTGCATATTCTAGTTGTAGATCCTTCTGGTTGTGGCATATGGGATGCCGCCCCAGCATGGCCTGATGAATGGTGCCATGTCCATGCCCAGGATCTGAACTGTGAAACCCTGGGCCACTGAAGCGGAGCGCATGAACTTAACCACTCAGCCATCAGGCCAGCCCCAGGATGAGCATTTCTGATAGTCACAATAAGGTAGTGGCAAGGGATAGAGAGAAAGGAGTGAATGGTTAAAGAGTCGTTAGGAGGGAAGAAGAAAGGTTTGGAGATTTACTATGTATGTGGGGTGAGAGAGCAATAGACCCCTTCACTTTCATCTGGGGCCTCTTCAGAGACTGTGTTGCCATTAACCAAGTGTAATACTAGGCAGAAAGTTAATACTAAACCCCAATCAAGTGCAAAGACATTTGTCAGAACCTAAATAGCATGAAACTATAATTAGTATTTAATATTCATTCCTCAATTCAAACAACATTCATGAATCATCTATTTTAGATAAGACAATATGCCAGGTCTTTTGTACAATATCAGCATGAACAAAAGTGATGTTTTCCATTCTTCAAGGAGCTTAGAGAACATTTTTTCCTTCTTAATATATCTTTCCTGCTGTGTTTATTGCTTCTATTACACATTTTGGATTTTGTCTACATATTGTCTTATTTTTCCAAATTGTGATTATATCAGTCTCATCACTTTTAGCTAGATTAAAAGCTGCTTGGGCTCAGGTCAGCAACCAAAACATTGATGGTTTCACAAAAAGGCATTTTGAAAATTCTTGTTGAAAGAAATGAAATATAACTATAGTTCCCAAAGCTACTTTTGACACAGAGTTTGGAACTCTCCTACCATTAGTATTATTATGCGAATTGGGGGAAAAAAAAAGATAGAAAGAAAAAGAATTAGAGTGAGTTTTACCTCACCTGCTCTCCTTCTGGTGACCTTCTCATACCACTGCAAACAAACAAACAAAGCAAGTGGGACAGAAAAGCAGTTGAATAACTATGTTCTGAAATATGAGAATTGTATAGTGTTGGTAGTGTCCCTAATATCTAGGAAACTTTACAATAAAGACAAACAGTGACCCACTGTTTGCACATTCAGGCTTTGAGATACTTTATCCATTCATCCAGATAGACAAGCCTTTATGTCCCTATTAAATATTTACTGGGTTCCTATGGCTCAGCACCAGTGATATAAGGGTTAACAAAGTAGGCACAGTGCTTCTCAGGGTACTTAAGCTCTAGTGAGGACAGCAAACCTTAGACAAGAAAACACAGGTGTAATGTATTCCCATAATAACATGAACCTGTGTTAATCCACTGAGATTTGTCTCCCTTGTGACAATACATTTGTGGAGGAAATGTGTGGTTACACTTATGAGACAGGGAAAAACTAACTGGGTCATGGGGACCTGAATCCATTGTCTTGGTTATCATTACAGAGCTAGAATTCAGCTGTATTCATAGTCAAATGAAATAAACAGCTAATGAGAAGAGACAGGGAGTCTCCTAGGTCCTTAGAAAGAGCCTCTGCACCAGGGTGGCAAATGCACAAGGCTTCATCTCCTGTATCAGTTGAAATGATTGGAAGTGGCCGCCTGCAGTGTCGTGCTGGGCAGGATTTAATGGAAAGAAGGATTGTTTTAAAATGAGCAACTGTTTAGGAAGGGAGGATGGTGACACGTGGCACATATTTGTGCAAATTTCACTACACTGTGGCTTGATCAATAATATCGACATATTTAAAGAAAGATGGCATGGAGAAGTTGAAATGTACCATCCACAGACATGGGGATCAGAGAAGGAGCCTGGGGTAGGGACTGCTCACTTCTGAATCTGGGAGACCCTGACATTTAGGTCTCTAGGCAGGTGAACACGGTTGAGGGTCAGTCATATTTTATTAGGCTTCATTATGGCAGTGAAACCTGTGACAATATACTTTTCTTTGCTCAAATCTTATGCTCAGGAGGGGCTTTTGATTCCGCTGCCAAGCTCACCAATTCTAGAAAGGAAGATATTCAATAAGAAGTTGGGTCATTAGAAACAGCTAAAACCTAGTTTCTGGAATTCTAAGCCTGAGGATTAGGCCCCTGGTTGTGGCAAATTCATCTCAAGATCATGCCCTTCAAATCTTTCTTGTTGATCAGTCTGGTCTGCTCACACACAGTACCTGGTGTGGGGGACTGGAATTGGCCACCCCAAGATATATCTCTTTGGCATGAGGAATATTTGGGGCTGGTTACTTTCAAAAAACTGCAGACAGGATAAAAACTCTGAAAAGTAGAATTTACTTACCCTTTGTTAAGAGACATTTACATTTGTAAAGGAAATCTCCATCTGTAAAGGTGTCTCTCTCTCTGTATGAGAAGCAGGGGGGATGACCTTATCTCTAGAAACTCTTAATTAATGCAGATGGCAAGGACTTAAATCTGCATAATAATCTTACTCTTGTTTACTGTGCTTGTCTGGTAACCTCCCCCACATCCTCTTTTGTCTTTAGCTGAAGATGATATTTAAGGTGGTGGCTTCAGCCATTTTGGCAAGTTGCTCAGGTTGCCTGAGCCTCTCCCATGTAGACATGTCATAAAGCTTTGTTTAATTTTCTCCTGTTATTCTGTCTCATGTGAATTTATTTCGTTCTCCATCCAGAAGGACCCAGAGCGGGTAGAGGAAATGTCTTCCTCCCCTACACTGGAAAGTGGCTTCCTTTTAACTCTGATGAAATCCACATGAAGTTTTATCTGTTAGCCAAACAAGGTAATTTGCAAAACGTATAGAACCCATGTGTAAAACTGATATCAACAACAAATTATTCAACAAACTCACAGTTCTGTGTTTGGACCAATATATGCTTTAAAAATAAACAAATGTGACAATTAAAACATATGTGAATTTAATTTCGATGATTTTTGGCAAGAAAGTACTATTGGTTTTCTCTTCTCACTGGCATCCTCCCCTCTCCTTGCAAGTTCTGCAGAAATCTTTGTTTTTGAATGTATTTAAATGCAAATTTTAAGTTTACCCACACCTCCTGTTAATGATGTGAGAATTCTAATGTATTTTATTTCTCACTTAAAAGATGAAGCAAAATGCAAATTTGAAGAATATTGAAAGCATCTTCATTCTGCCTTTTTAAATGCCTCCAAAAAGTGCTATCCTTCAGGTTGAAATACACAGGGAAAAAAGCCTAATAACAATTGCTCCTCGGCCTTGGCAGTTGGCATTGTATTTCTTGCAAATGATTATCTCAGAATTGAGTCCCAGGAACTGTTTGCCACATGAAAGTGATTGTAAACTAACTTCCTCCAAGGGAAAGAAAGACTTGAAAACACTGCAGACTTAATAAAACACTGATGTTCCAATGGCTCAGCAATCTGAGAAGTTCATTTGGAAGTAGGGCTAGAATGGAAAAGAACATGAAAAGGAAAACAGTGGGGTGGAGAAAGCAGAAGGCAGATGGAGGCAGAGAAGAAAAGTCATAATCAATCTGAACTTCAGCTGTGACAAGGTGGTGATTGGGTTAGGCATTATGGACTATTTGACAGAGGAAGATATAAAGTTTAAGCATCAGGCTAAGAGACTGAATCAGAGGGTTAAGATTTTCAAAGCACAAGCCCAGCTATTCACATACAGCATATCATAAGCCCTGTGGTGGACTTTCTAATAGCCACAAATTCCCCCCCTCCCTATATGCAAGCAATGAGGTTTTGTCACTTTTCTCATCATGACGAGGAGTGAAGGTCCATCTTGTATTGACTCTGGGCTTGGCCACGGAGCATGCTTTGGTAAATGGGTCTTCACACAGGAGAAGTTTGAAAAGTGCTTGTGAGGTGGCTCTCTGGGGACACTACTTGAGACCTGATATAGCCAACTGGAGGTTAAGAAGCTGTATTAGTTTCCCATTGCTGGTGTAACAAATTACCACAAACTCAGTGGCTTAGAACAACACAAATTTATTTTCTTAGGATTCTCAAGGTCACGTAGGGGAGGAAGACATTTCCTATACCTGCTCTGAGTCCTTCTGGCCAGACATCTAATTAAGTTCACAAGAGACAGAATAACAGGAGAAAATTAAACAAAGCTTTATAACATGTATACATGGGAGAGACCCAGAAAAACTGAGTAACTCACCAAAATGGCAGAAGCTCTCACCTAAAATACCATCCTCAGCTAAAGACAAAGGATGATGTAGGGGGTGGGGGGAGTCAGTTATGGGAGATTATCAGAAAAGCACAGTAAGCAAGAGTAAGGTTATTATGCAGATTTAAGTTCTTGCCTTCTGCATTAAGAGTTTATAGAGATAATGTCATCACCCCTTCTTCCTGGTACAGAGAGGGAGATACCTTTACAGATGGAGATTTCCTTTACAAATGTAAATGTCTCTTAACAAAGGGTAAGTAAATTCTACTTTTCAGAATTTCTCTCATGTCTGCAGTTTTTAAAAGTAACCAGCCCAAAATAATCCTCATGCCAAAGAGACATATCTTGGGATGGCTACTTCCAGTCCCCCACAGTCAGAAATCTAAAATGGGCCAGCAGGGCTGAGTTCCTTCTGGAGGCTGAGGGGAGAATCCATCTTCTAGCCTTTTTCATCTTCTAGAAGCCACTTGCATCCCTTGGCTGGTTGCCCCTTCTTTGCATCACTCTGATCACTGCTTCTGTTGTCACATCTCCTTCTCTGACTCTGACCCTCCTGCTTCCCTCTTATAGTGACCCTTATGTTTAGATTGCGCTCACTTGCATAATCCAGGATAATCTTCCCATCTCAAGATCCTTAATTTAATCACATCTGCAAAGTTCCTTTTGTCATGTAGGGTAAACATATTTATATTCACAGGTTTTGAGGATTAGAGCATAGATATGTTTTGGGGATCATTATTCTGTCTACCATAAAGACCAAATGCAGGAGAACCAAGAAGCCCCAGCCTAGAGCCATCTCCAAGTACCAGATAGGTGAAGGAGGCCATCTTGGTTTTTGCAGCATAGTTCAGAATGTAGGCATGTCAGTGAACTCAGTGAAGACCAGCAAAACAACCACCCAACCAACCCACAGACTTGCAAGAAATGATACACCATTGACTTTTAACTCCTTAAGTTTTTGGGTAGTGGGCTATGCAACCCTCAAACTCTAATTTAAATAATTTATTTTCACAATAACTTAAATCAACCTTCTGGAGTCTGAAAATTTTACATCTTTATTGGCAAGCGTGAGGTTCTGAAGAGAGGAAATAGTTTTTCGACTTCCACAAATAGTTCCCTTCTTCATGGTATGAGCACTCATACCCTTCTCTTGTTACCACACCCATTATATTCTCCAACCTACCTCTAAATATCATCTCCTTTTTGGAAAGGTTAAGAAGAAATCAGAAATGGAGAGAATTTTTTAATTCAACATCCTAATTGATTCTCTAGTTAGTATCTGATTGTATCCTTCAATCTTTATGCCTCTTTCCTTGATGTAGCTTAAAATGCTAACAGGGGTTTGTGGCCCTTATCAGTGTCATTGGAAATTGTTCCAATATTTCATTTTCTGAAATCACAAATGCTTGGAAATATTCTCTTATTTATCCTAACTCCTGGAATCATAGAAGTCTGTATATAGTCTCTTTGGTGTTTTTATATCTCTAGGACATTTATAGACTCCTCTGTTCCAATTAAATCATCATCTATCATCTGAAATTTGTTGAGCACTAATCCCCTCACTGGTCTCTGTGGAGTGCCATAGAAATCAAGTTGAAAAGACAGAGCCACAGCTCTCAAAGAAATTCCATAAAATTTAATTCAACAGGCTCATTGGGGGAACAGTAAAAGGTCTCTTTGGTCTTTCATTAACTCAAATGTGAAACATTTGATTTGCAACTCAAGTTCCTGACTTTGAAGATTATTATTTTGCCTTCTAGGTCAACTCCTTTTTAGAACTTTATCTTGAATGTCAACCCATTGTCTTGGAAACTAGGCAAAGCTGAGTTTGATCAACTCTTTTTTTTTTTTTTTTTTTTGAGGGAGATTAGCCCTGAGCTAACATCTGCTGCCAATCCTCCTCTTTTTGTTGAGGAAGACTGGCCCTGAGCTAACATCTGTGCTAATCTTCCTCTACTTTATACGTGGGATGCCTACCACAGCATGGCTTGCCAAGGGGTGCCATGTCCACACCCTGGATCTGAACGGGGAAACCCTGGGCTGCTGAAGCAAAACGTGCGTACTTAACCACTGAGCCACCGGGCCGGCCCCTAATCAACTCTTAATTACATTTTCTATTGTAGAGTGTTAGGATGATAAACAAAGAGAGGGCTTTATGTTCTGTTTTCCAAAGTTTCTTTGATGAGTGTAGGTGACTGACCAAGTCTTCTATCTTTGTGTCATATCTCCTAGCTTATCTAAAATTTCTCTCTCTGTGACCATATGGCAGTTTTAAAACATGTCTACTAATTATTTGAAACTATTTACACTGAGAGGGGGGCTCCCTCTCCTCCTTTGTATCTAAGTGGGCCGAAGTAACTGGCTCATAAAGAACAGAATTCAGTAGAAGTGAGGTTGCATAACTTCTGAGGAGTGATGTTGCATAATTCTCAAAAGGCCTTGCAGCTTCTGCCTGGTTGGTGCAGGTCACTGGCTCGGGGGAAGCCAGCCACCAGATGAGAGCATCTGAGAATACCACGCTGGAAAGGCTGTGTGTAGCCACTCCAGCCCACAACTCCAGCTGAGCTTCCAGGATATCGGCACCAACTGCCACCCATGTGAGTGAGCCCTTTTGGTTGTCCTGCCCAGTAGACCTTTGGATGAATGCAGCTCCAGCCTATGTTTGACTGCAGCTGCCTAAAAGACTCCAAGTGCCACCTACTCAGATAAGCCCTTCCCAAGTTCTTGACTGAAGCGTCATGAGCAAAAGAAAATGATTGTTGTCTTATGCCCCTCCATTACAGGGTAATTTGTTATACAGCAGTAGTAACTAGAATAGTCTTAAAAGAAAAGCTTGAATAGGTGTCCAGCTGTATTTAAATCGACTTCCCAATCAAAGACGGCCCTGTGAGAAAACACTGAACTCATGTTCCAGGTTCAGGAACCTGTTTTCTGAGGGAGGCAGCTTGTCGAGAAGAGGCACTGAAACTGGGTATTAGGAATCTAGGCGTCTAGACCAAGTATTGCCACCAACTGCCATGTGTTTGCTCAAGATCATTCTCTCTCTAAAACCTACTTTCTTCATCTATAAAATGGAAAATTGGGACTAAATAATATGTCTTCTATACTTTAAAATTTTAAAATTCTAGTGACATTTGAGGACACTGAGACAAATCAATAAAATGAATTGATATGTAATATCTCCCAGAAGGAAGCAGCCGATTTGCAAGTGGAATGGTTCACCTGTGAATTTCTAGGAAGTTCTGTCCAAAAGCATTGAAAAGCTTGATACCAGTTTAGAAAATGAGGATATTATCTTAAAAAATTTTATTGAACTCAAAACACTGAGCTTTTGAAAGATGACAGTAATTAGAAAAAACTTTCCTACTTCCACTGTCATTAACTCAAGAAAGATGTTAGGTGTTATTTGAAATTACTTCAATGTAACATTTACTTAAATTATTTGTCATAAGGGAAATAGTTATTCTTGTTCTTACTTGTGAAATATTTGAGCCCTCCATTCTCCAGATTATTTCTATTTTCTTTAGAACACAATCTTCTTGTTGGGGATTGAGATAACTTGAATGTGTGAACTGTGATGCATCCCCACAATCTGGGGGTGTAGGAGGAAGGGGTCTTTTAACTTTTTTTGTATTAGATGTTTCTATAATATTTATAACCGTATGTTACAACAAGCAGGCATTATTTTTGTAATAAAGCCAATATAGATTTAAGTGTATATTTTTCAGATAAAGAGGTAAAATAAAGATGAGTTTTCATGATTTCATTCATTCTTATGATGGCATGCCAGTTCACATTTAATAGTCATTTTTCACCTTACTATATTATTGTTTAACTTTATCTTACTGTCTGTGTAGATTAATCAAAGTTTGGTGTAAAACGGCTGTTTGATTTAAGGATGTTGTGCTTTGTGAAAAGGAAAATTCTATATTGAGATGTCTACAAAATGCCAAGGGAACACAGAAGAGGAGATAGCTAATTTTGAGTGGAGGAACCAGGTAAGGCTTATGAGGGGAGGTGACATATGAGTTGGGTGAGTAAACAGCAGAGCTACAATTTAACCCAGATCTGTCCGCCCCTCTAAACTCAAGCTCTCAGCCCTGTACCCTACTGCCTCCCCAGGCCCCCCACTGGTAGGTCTACTGTCTGGGCCTCTCTGTAGATCAGAATTAGTTTCACTCCTGGGCCTTAATGACTATGGTAGGTAGGATTATACTGATACTAATATTTTAACACTCACAGTAAAACTAACACCCAACACTAATTTACTCCTTAGATGCCACATCCTTTATTAATAGGGAGATTATATAATTTATCAGCCAAACAGGGACATCTTTTTAAAAACAGCTTTGTTAGGATATAATTGACATACAATAAACTATACATGTTTCAAATATAGAATCTAATAAATTTTGACATATGTATTCAGCCTTGAAGCCATAACTACAATCAAAATAGTGAACATTTCTATTACTCCTGAAAGTTTCTTAGGCTTGTTTGTAATCCCTACCCACCATGACCTCTGCCTTCAGGCAATCCTTGATCAGCTTTCTATCACTATGGTTAGTTTCACCTTCTAGAAGTTTATGTAGATGGAATTATGCTGTGTTTACTCTTTTTTTGTCAGTCTTTATTTATTCACACCAAATTGTTGTGTGTACCAATAGTTCATTCCTTTATGTTGCTGGATAGTATTCCATTGGGTGAATATGCCACAGTTAGTTTATCCATTCACCTGTTGATGGGCATTTAAGTTTTTGCCAGTTCTTTGATATTGCCCATAAAGCTACTATGAACATTCATGTAAAAAAAGTGACAAATTTTTACAGGCAGAAAAAGGCTGTACTCTTTTTAGCTCCCTGCATCCACTATTTCTATCTCCCCCTGGGTCTTAGCAGATGCCATTTTTCATGCCCAGAACTGTCTTCTCTGAATGCCTCATCTCTGCCCTCACCCCCAGTGTCATCTGACAATCTTCATTTCACTCTTCATGTCTTTGCTACACCTCACTTTCTTCTAGAATCACTTCATTGACTATTATCAGTGGGTTGAGTACCCCATCTATGTCTTCGCATAGATATATTTTATAGCTATGCTTCCCCCATTGTAATTGCTTCTTCTTTTTTTATTTATTTATTTATTTATTTTTTTTTAAATTTTTTTTAAAGATTTTATTTTTTCCTTTTTCTCCCCAAAGCCCCCCAGTACATAGTTGTGTATTCTTCATTGTGGGTTCTTCTAGTTGTGGCACGTGGGACGCCGCCTCAGCGTGGTCTGATGAGCAGTGCCATGTCCGCGCCCAGGATTCGAACCAACGAAACACTGGGCCGCCTGCAGCGGAGCGCGCGAACTTAACCACTCGGCCACGGGGCCAGCCCCTTTGTAATTGCTTCTTTATATATCAAAGTTTCTCCAGAATTTACATTGTCTGGCTAAATATATGTTAAATGACTGAATAAATGAAAGAATGAAGAGTAAAGAGGAGGATCAAAGATAAGCACACCAGGGAATTAAGAATCTTCCATAATTAGATTGTGGTGATGGTTGCACAACTTTGTGAACATACTAAAAATCATTGAATTATCCATGTTAAATGAGAAAATTGTGGTATGTGAACTATATGCCAATAAAGCTGTTTATAAAAAGGGAATTGAGAAATAGTAAGTCACCCTGGTGGGAGACTATATTACATTAAGGAGTAACCAAAAAAGAGTTAAGGGAAGAATCCTTAACATTTCAGCATCAACTCTAAATGTTCTGGAAGATTGAATGATCAAAATTCAACTTACCATCAAGTTTTTATCCTAATATTATCTCCTTCCTTGATTCATTTACCTCCTTATTTATTCATTTTTGCTAGCAATCTTCAAAGTATGTTAAGATTAGGTTTCTAACTGCTTTTGTGTAACTTTCCTGCTGTGAGTAGCAATCTAATCTAGAATGGATAGCATAATAAACTAAGAGCAAAGAGGAGTTCATTCCATACTTGGAACCATCACTCTCCAGGAGACCTGATGCAAATCAGAACCCCTATTTCCTGTGTCATGAAGGATAAGTGAGGATTTCACGATCATCAAATTGAGAAGGGCATTTGAGGCAGAAGTGTAATCTGCAACAAAGGGCAGAAAGGTATTAATCATCAAGATCATCATTGGCGGACTTGTCCTTTGGTGTGGATCCACAAGGTGAGGGTGGGAAGGGGCAGGAATATGAGACTAGAGAGGGAAGTTGGTGTAAAATCTCTTTGCCCTGTAAAGAGCCTTGAATTTCATCCTATGGTCGAGGAAGAGCCAACAGATTTTGAAATCAGGTTTTAAGAAGGAATGAAGGGCCATAGGGTTGTTCTTAGGATAAATGCAACAACAGCTGTGAAAGCATTTTGAACCTTTGGGACAAGAATGCTGTATAAATCAAAGTCTTTTACTCATCTAATTTGACAATAGCGTTAAGTTAGACTCTCATTTGAATTCAAGCTTTCTTATGCCCATCTCCATGCCCTCTCCCACCTTCCCTAAAAAATCTCTGGTTCCAAGCATAGCTTTCAATGCATGCTCTTCTTAAGTGCTCTCAGGAGGTCTTACATTTTGTGTTTAGGATCAAGAAGTCAAGTGTACTCTTGGCTCTTCTTTTGAGGACTATCTTTTATCACCACAGTTATTCCACCCTGAATTGAAGGTTATCCAAAACCATCTGTCTTGAAAGGAACAGTGTTTTCCACCCTGATTTTTATCTATTGAAGCCAGCTTGATTTTCACCCATAACTACTTCTTGATTTCAGCACTTTGTTAGAGATGTATTTCATACCTATTTGTAGGTTATTTGTGTGTGTGACAGTGTATGTGTGTACATTTGTGTGTGGGTGGGTTTGTGGAGGGTTGTGTTAATTTTTCATTGCTGCATCACAAATTACCACAAACTTAATGACTAAAAATAGAATCCATTTATTAGCCCATAGTTATGAAGGTCAGAAGTCCAGCAGCTCAGTTGGGTTCTCTGCTTAAGATCTCACAAAACTGAACTCAGGATATTCAAAGGGGCCAGATTCTTATCCGAACACTCTAGTGGAAGAACCCACTTCCAAATTCAGTCAGGTTGTTGGCAGAATTCAGAAGAATGACATTCTCTTACATAACCACAGTGTAATTACCAAAATCAGGAAATTTAGTATCCATCAAAATACTATTACTTCATGCACAGTAATATTCAAATTATATCATTTCTGCCAATAGATCTATTATAGCTATTTTCTTCTCCAGCCTAGGATTCTATCCAGAACCACTCATTGCGTTTAGTTGTCACATCCCTTTAGCTTACTTTAATCTGGAATATTTCCTCAGCCTTTCTTTATCTTTCTTGGCACTGACATATTTTAAAGACCAGTATTTTGTAGAACGTTCCTCTATGTGGATTTTTTGGAGGATTTTTCCTGATTAAATTCAAGCTAAGTCTTTTGGGGAGGAATACTAGACATGCAATGTTGTGTCTTTCTCAATGCATCATTTCAGTAAGTATATGATATTGGTTTGTCCCAATGTTCGTGATGTTAGCTTAGATCGCTTGGGTACAGTGGTGTCTTCCAGAGTTCTCCATTGCAAAATTTCTGTGTTCCCCTTGATTAGTAACTTGTGGGGAACTATTTTGATTTATGCAAATATCTGTTTCTCATCAAACTAATTTTAGCATCCAATGATGATTTTTTGAACTCCATCATTTTCTCTGTATTTGTTAGTTAGCATTCTACTGTAAGGAAAAACTGGTTTATTTATTTATATAAATATGGACTCATAGAGCCTTATTTTACTCAATGTACTATACATCATTTATATTGAGGCTCGATTTGACTCAGATTTGGCCAGTGGAATCCTTTCAAACTAACTCCCATATATCAACTAGACTTGATATATCCTCATCATCTTTGATTACTTCCTTATTTTTTGGTGCAGGAAAATGTTCCAGCCTTGTCTTGTATTTGAGCCCTGGAATCAACCTTTTCTCCAAGGAAATCTGTTGCTTTTTAGAGAAGAATGTAATTTAGAAGCCAATCACTAGGTGTGCTCATTGCTTCTGGTATGTTATTATTTTTGTGACTTTTCAGCAGAGAGAGCTAGGATATAATACACAGACATATATATTTCTTTGTTTCAACAAATACAAATATTAGTTAGGTTAGTAGGTTTGCTTGCTTAATTATAAAAAATAAGTGGGTATTTATTTCCACTTTGGAGATGGGAGAAATAATCAGAAGGATTGGAATCAGTGGGTTTTTTTGTTTTTGTTATTTTTTTTTCCGTGTTGAAAGAGCTTTGTTAAGCAATCAGCACTAAATCATATTTTTTAATAAACACTACTGTTTAGAACAATTTTAGATTTACAGGAAAATTGAGAAGATTTCAGAAGATAGTACAGAGAGCTTCCTTTTGTTACATGCCCATTTTTCCCTATTATTAACATCTTACATTATTATGGTACATGTTACAATTAATGAACCAATATGGATACGTTACTCTTGAGCAAAATTCATAGTTGAGTCACATTTTCTGAGCTTAACGTAATGTTCTTTTTATGTTTCAGTTATCATGTCTCCTTAGGCTCATCTTGACTGTGACAGCTTCTCAAACTTTCCTTGTTTTTTATGATCTTGACAGCTTTGAGGAATACTGGTCAGGTATTTTATAGGATGCTCCTCTATTGGCATTTGTTGGATGTATTTCTTATGAATAGACTGGGAGCATGTGTTTTTAAAAGGAAGATCACAGAGGTAAAGGGACATTTTTATCACATCATATCACAGGTGCATGCTAGCGACATAATTTCTCACTGTTGACGTTGACCTTGATCACCTGGCAGAAGGAATGTTTATCAGGTTTCTCTGTGGTAAAGTTACTCCCCTCTCTTCTACGCTGTACTCTTTGGAAGGAAGACCCTATTCAAAGCCCACAGTGTTTCCTCTTCTTGAGGGTAGAGCATCTACATAAATTATTTAGCATCGTTTCATGGGAGATTTGTTTCTTCTCCTTCATTTACTTATTCATTCATTTATATTAGAATGGCCTCATGGGTATTTATTTTGTACTTAGGATTGTAATCCACTATGACTTTATATGTTTTGTTGCTCAAATTGTTCCGGCTTTGGCCACTGGGAGCTCTTTCAGTTGGCTCCTCTGTCCCATTGACATACCCCTAACAAAATGGTTTTTATTTGTTTTGAGTACTTCCTTATTTTCTGGCACTACCAGATGCGCCAAGCTCATTTTGTATATTTTCTGCCCCAGGAGGCTTGCTTTCTTAGTCTTTTTGGAACTATGTTCTGTGTAGGTTTGAATAAATGAGTAATACATGGTGGAGAATGGAAGCCAGGTTTCCTATTCTTGGAGAAGGGAGTTAGAAATAAAGAAAGGAGGAAAGATAAAAGATGCCCTGTGGATTTGGACCATTTCAGTATAAATTCATGGTTTTAAATTTAAGGATATCACTGGAAATTCTCCTTGTCTTAAAGTCTATTTTGTCTAATATTAAATGGGCCGTCCCTAGCTCCTAATGCTTTTCTTTGACTGCTATATCTTTTCTTGTCCTTCCATTTTCAAACTGTTTTTGTCTTTATATTCGAAGCGGATTTCATAGAGATGGAAATATTAAGTCTTGTCTTTACTGGAAAATCTCTGCTTTTTAATTGAAGCATTTAGTCCATTTATATTTTACATAATTATTGAATCCCCATGCAATCTTTATGCCACCCATCCCTACCCCCATTCTTTTGCAGCTCTCTCTTCTCTGATATCCTGCCCAACAAATTCCAGCCACTTCAGAACCTGGCAATTCCCATCTCTGTTTCCTTAGCTTAGTGAGACCACTCCTTCACGTGGGCTTATTCTCCCTGTTCTGCAGCAGGAGGAAAGTCTGGGTGATTGTGGTCTGTGGTCCTATCTTATGTGTTTCTCTTCTCACACGTCTGCAGTACTGTGCTTCCTGTTGCTTGATTGCTGACAAATATTTGTCTCACATATTTTATCTATTTTTATTTATTAGCTATTTTATTTTTTAACTTATAAAAAATATAATACAATTTAACATTATATTGTATGTTATATTATAATATAATTTAACATTATATTGTATATTATATTATTATATAATTTAATATTCTATTCTAACATAATTTAATTTCTAATTCTTTTTTTGTGAAAGCAAGTCCAGTACAGTTACTGTATCATGCCTAGAAGGAGAGGTACTCAAACAATTCACCTTTTAGATGAAACGTAACAATAAAAATACCGTAGACCGTAATACAGTAAAGTCGGTTATTCTGATTACCTTAACATATAGCTTGTGTCTTTCGACTTTTTTAAAAAAACGTTTCCAGTTTTATTGAGGTATGCTTGACAAATATTGTATAAATTTAATGTATACAATGTGATGTTTTGATATATGTATGCATTGTGAAGTGATTTCCCCAATCAAGCTAATTACATAGGTTGTGTTTATAGATAAGTTTCAAATAATCCTTCACTTCTGAATTACCTGAATATCCTCAAATAAGATCTTTAACCCTCTCAGATAACTAAAATTCTGGCCAAAGACAGAAAAATAGAAAGAAATGTGGTGTGATAGTTTATGGGTATTGTACAAGAACACAATATTTACATAAGTATGGCACTTTGCTCTTTTCAAGCTCTTTCACATACTTCTCTGTCAGGACTCTGTTGGTTACAAGTGACAGAAACCTAACTCAAAGTGAATTAAGCATAAAGAAAAATTTATTGCCTCATGTAACAAACATCCCAGGGTATCTGGCTTTGGTTATACTATTGGGAATCTGTCTCTCTTCATTTCCCAGCTTTCTTTTCCTCTGTTTTAGCCTTGTTGGCTGACAGTTTGACATGAGCAGCTCCTGGGTTATATCCTGCCAGCTTAGGAAGCCCAGCAAAAGGGAGCTCTTCACTCAATCAACAAATAGTTACTGAGAGCCTGATGTGCATGGAACAGGGGATATGTACAATGGTAAACTAAATAATTAGTGTTCTTGCCCTCAAAGAGCTGACATTCTGGTGACATGAG
Organism: Equus przewalskii; assembly: GCF_037783145.1. Lineage (NCBI taxonomy): Eukaryota > Metazoa > Chordata > Mammalia > Perissodactyla > Equidae > Equus > Equus przewalskii. Next base: position 62,205,824 of record NC_091838.1, on the reverse strand, counting down.
AGAGAGAATAAAGAAGTGAATAAATAAAATAATTTGGGCCATGGCAATTAATATGAAACAGATAATGTGGGATAACGCAATAGAAAGTAAATCTGATGGCTACATTGTTTTATCATCTAGTAAGTCCTAGTAAGTAAGTAAGGGGCATTTGACTTAAGATATGAATTATTATGAGAAAAAGGTAGCCAGGTGATAATCTAGGGAAAGAATATTGTAAGTAGAAAGAATAGGAAGTGCATAGCTTCTAAGATGGGAATCAGCATATCCTATTCGAGTACAGAGTAAAGCGAATGTAAAGAAATAGCAGATGTTGAGATAAATGAGGTAGGTAGGCATTAGATCACAATAGTTTTATGGGCCATGTGAAGAGTTTGGATTTGATCTTGGTTACAATGAAAGTTATTTAAGGATTGCCAAGAAATATGATGTGACCTTCCAGAATGATCATTCTGGAGGTTATGTGGAGGATTTCCCAACAATGAACCAGGATTGAGAATTTAGTCTGGCTCGAGTGATGTGCCCATCCCAACATCAGTCACTGTGGGCAGCATAATGCAGTGCTTTGATTGGACCATTGCAGGCTATCCTAACTCCTGAGGCCAGATGGTAAGGTTAAGTCCAACTAAACTACATGAACTAAAAGTAGGGATTGGGGCGACCCTCTCACATTTATGTATTACCAGAAGAAGGGTAAAAGGATGCTGGGTAGATACAAACAACAAAAACACATGTCCATTCCATTATCCTTTATAACATGAGCAAAGAGTTGTTGCCATTATTGAAAAAGTTTTGGAGCCCTGCTGTGTTTGGGGGCTATTGCTCCCAAAGTCAAAAGTTTTCCTCACTAATTTGAGAGGTAACATCTGAACACTGGGTGAGAGTCTGAACTCTGAACAAGGTCATGTGAGTCCTAAAATAATATGCAATGTAAAATCTCCCATTAAATAAGATGAAAACGCATTTTCCAATTTTTTTCTTTTTGTAAACCATGGCCAAAGATTATAGGAGAGACCCCATTTAGAAAAAAAGCTTGTTTGGTAATATGTTTTAATACAGTGTGTAGAGACTGAAATCTTTACATTTCTACAGTGCAAATATTCTTTATGGGAAATTCAAGTGTGTCTCAGTCTCTAAGGATGCAGTTCCTGAGTAACTTTGAGGAACTCAAATACAGTAAATCACTAGTATTCCCTGGTATTCATCTGAGAAATCTGAAGGAAATAAACTGTGAAATAGTGGCACTGTCAGGAAGGACGCAATATGTCCTCTATAAACAGCAATTCTCCTCAAAGGTTGGAGGAAAAATTGCTCATGTTGCACCCATCAGGGGAGAGAAGGGGTAAACGAAAGGAGATTCCAGAAATTTCAGATCATTGAATCTCATCTCATCATCTCAGTTCCAGAGAAAGTGATTGAGAGTTTAATTAAGTTTGGATGGTTGACTAAGTATAACCAGAAAGAGTTTCACTCACAGAATTTCTATAGAGCATTTGGATTTGTATAACAGAAACTGTCTTAAGGGAAAACCTGCCTCCTGGCTGGGAACTTTTATAAAATTAATCATAAAAAATAATGTCTGATTTCTTTATGCAATCTCTGCTGCTGTGGCTAAAGTTAGAGCATGGATCATGCCGAACACTTCTTTTTTTGTTAATAAACACAGTATTTGGGATGACAGTGATTGTGGTTGTTACATCTGTTAAAGCTTGTTGTCTATTTTTAGCTTGCATTATCTAATGGTCAAAACAGAGCGTCATCATTTTTATCCACAAATGCTTCTTGAGTACTTATCAGCACTATGTTCGATGCAGAGGCACAAAGAAATATGCTTCCTATCTTTAAGAAACCTGGTAACAAAATCACGGCATGCACAACCACCATGAGAGGCCAGAGCAGCCTGGGTGTTGGTGATCATGTGGGTATCATTGAGAAGGCGGGATATTATTTGAGACTTAAAGAAATGAATAACCTCAGATCTAAGAATAGAAGAGGGGTAGGTGATGGGTGCTGTGTCATTCTTGCTTTTTCTTTTGTTTCTACATTTTCCTCCTGGATTAGCTCTTTTTTGCTACAATTTCAAATACTCTCTACATGTGCTCATGTTGCTCTACTTTATATTTCTAGCCCTGGCCCCTCTCTAAAGCAGACTCACATTCTGCTTCCTATTGCACATCTCTGCCATATAGACCTTAACAGTACAGCTGTTATGGAAAACCACGTGGAGGTTCTTCAAAAAATTAAAAATAGAACCACCATATGATCCAGCAGTCCCTCTTCTGGGTTTATGTCCAAAGGAAATTAAAATCAGTACCTCAAAGAGACATCTGTGCTCACGTGTTCATTATAGCATGATTTACAACAGTCAAAATATGGAAACAATCTAAGTATTCCTCGACGGATAAAGAAATTGTGGTATATATAAAAATGAAGGAGATCCCGCCACTTGCAACAACATGGATGAAGCTGAAGGACATTATGTCAAGTGAAATAAGCCAGAAACAGAAAGACAAAAAACTTGTATAATCTCATTTATATGTGGAATCTAAAAAAAGTTGAGTTCGTAGAATTGGAGAGTAGAATGGTGGTTAGCAGGGGCAAGGAGGTGAGGGAAATGGGGAAATGTTGACAAAGTTGCAATTATGTAGGATAAATAAGTTCTAGAGATCTGATGTACAGCATGGTGACTATAGTTAATAATATTCTATTGTATACTGGAAATTGTTAAGAGAGTAGTTCTCAGGTGCTCTTACCACACACACACACACACACACACATGCACACTGTAAAAGGTAACAATGTGAGATTTATATTTAATTAGCTTGACTGTAGTAATCTTTTGCTATGTATATGTTTATCAAAACATCATGTTGTACACCTGGAATATATACAATGTTTATTTTAAAAAATAAAAGAAAAATATCTCAGTGTGACTTTTCTCTTAAACTTGCTTTTTCTTCTGTATTCCATATTTTAGTTAATGGTACTACCAATTTAAGCCAAGAGCCTCAGAATTGTTCTTGGTTCTTTCTTCTTCGTACACTTCTTAACCTTCCAAAATTTAACAATTTGACTTTCATTTTTTTCCTACTACATCCTTCCTTTGCATTTGGTATTTACTTGTATTGACGCACTAATCACATGACGTTGCATGTTAAGTATTTACACACGTGTGTGAGCTCTGAGCAGTGTGGCTTCTTAATCTTTGATTCCATTCCCAGTGACTAACGCCATACCTAGCACATGAGAGGTAAGCAGGAAATGCTTGTGGAAGGAACTGTGTGTTTGACATTTATTATTTATTCACTAAATTATTTAATAATTCACCCAACACACATTTATGGAGGACTTGCTATGTGATTAGAATTGTGCTTGCTTGATGCGGAGATCAAAGATGAATGAGACAGTGTCCTTGCTCTCTGGCAACTCACAGAGGACTAGGAAGAACAAACATATAACCAAGTAATACTGAAAAATTAAAGTCAAGGTAGACCCAGTCATCTTAACATTTACCTTTTTCAGTCTCAGTATATGTATATATGCGTGTGTCATCTTATTTGATAACGATGTGCAGGTTTTGCTGTGATTCTCTCTCTCTAACATATTATTTCAATGAATCATAGGTTAAAACTTGGTAAAATCTCAGGTTAAATTATCGCTAACAAAGTACTTTTGAGAATAAAAACATTTCCTCTTAAAAGGATGTGTTCCTAACACTATGAGTCCCAGCTAGGAAAACAAAAACACCATGGGATCCTATAATTAAAGCCAGTCCTGATAAAGATAAAAATTCATCTCCCAGCTACCCATGCTTGAGGATAAATCAAGATGCAGTGAACTTAGGCACTATAGCCAAGAAGTTAGTGATAAAAATCTGAGATTATTGATTATTCCAGGTACACTGAAAAATTGACTTCAGAAAATTAATTAAGCACCTCAGAAAGGAAAAAAAAGCAAACCTTAGAGTCTTTCCCAGGAATCATCTTATCTCAATCACTTTCTTTTAAACTGATGGAGAAAGAGGTTCTTTCAGGTAAGTGCTAATGTTTACCCCAAAAGTTTCACTTGTCTGACTGCCTCCACATCCACTTTGAAGATTTTTTTGGAGGTCAAGTAAGGTTCTTGTAGCTCTTTTAAAGTATAAAAAAGGAAGACTGTTCTTCAGGCTGAACCAGCCTGCAAGTTATTATTATTACCACTGAAAAATTGAAAAGGTTCACAATGAGCTTCCAAATGGAATTAGTCTGCACAACTACACAAACCAAATGTTCTTTATGTTCGGAAAGGGAGAGATGCTATCCAATTTTTTTTCAAAGACAGGTTATAGCACAAAGTAGGCAAGGTACATTGGATCAGCAGTTAGGGCAGTATTTCATTTTAGCACACCATTATAGTGATTAAAAGTCTCCCGACTCCAAGTCCTACCACACTCAATCTCAGTAGACATCACCTTTACTTCAGCGTGAAAGTTGAATCCATCGAATTTAATCTCCCTTAACAGTCTTACCTCCCTCCCCAAAACTTATCTATATCCATTTCTGTCTTCTAATCCTTTCCCTTCATTCGTAGGCTTTAGAAGGGACCACCACATTGGGTACTTCTTTGTCTGCTTGTATAGAGTCAGAAATACAGTGGCTTAAACAAATTAGGGGGTTCTTTGCCCTCATATCACTAAGATGGGGAAAAGGCATTCTGGGGCTGGAGCAGAAGCTCTGTAGTGGCAACAACGGCCCAGCATCCTTTGACCTTTCTGTTTGTCTTTGCTTAGCACTTGACTGCCATCCCAAGAGTTCCCTCATGATCAAACAATGGTCACTGTAGCTCCAGCCATCATGTCCACATGCCTGGAAGTAGGAAAGAAGAAAAGGGAAAAAATCAAAAGGACATCTTATAGCTTAGATAGCCATCATATTAAGGAGATTTCCTAGACCCAACAATTTCTGCTTACATCTCATTGGTCACTGTTCTGTCATATGGGCAGTCATCTCCAAGGAAAGACGAGAGACAGTTCTTCTAACGCTTGGTGCATCACTGCCTCCAAAAACACAGCATTCTGTGAGGAAGGAAAAAGACAACAGTGGGTTTGAATCAGCAACTCAGTCACTGCTATGGTATCTAAAATTATTTCCTCTATCTTCAAATTTCCCCCGTGTTGAAATGCCACAAAAAGGGCAGTGAGGAAAAGGAACTGAAGCTTTGAAATCAGCCAGATATTCAAATCCCGAGTTCATCACTAATTAGCTCTTGGATCTTACTCAACTTGTTTAAAATTCACAAGCCCTAGTGTCTCTATGTGTAAAATGGAGATAAAAATACCTATTGTGAACACCTGTTTTGGGGACGAAGTAAGTAAAGAACTACTATAGCATCTGCAATATAGCAAGTGCTCCATCATTCATAGATATATAGATACCATGAAATAAGGTTTTGAGTTTCTTTGAAACAATTAGGTCTTCTTATTGCCCCATGTAGATATCTTTTTTTCTCTTAAGTAAGTGTTGACATGCTTAGATTTTGTTCTTGGTTCCCTGACCTCCTCATTCTATATTTCTCAACCATTATCTTGGTTTCATTTTGCACTCAAATGCTGATGACTCTCAGCTCACTCAGATCCATTCTTCAGCTTCTGACTCACCCTAGGGTATTCTCAAAGTATCTGTAATGGATTGAATAGTGGTCCCCCGAAAGCTATGCCCACCCAGAAGCTCAGAATGTGAACTTATTTGGAATATGGGTCTTTGCAGATGTAATTAAGGCAAAGATCTTGAGATGAGATTGTCCCAGAGTAGGGTGGGTCCGAAATTCAATGACAGGTGTCCTTACAAGAGACAGAAAAGGAGAAGACAAACAGAGACATAGGGGAGAAGGCCCTGTGAAGATGAAGGCACAGATTGGAATGATGCATCTATAAGCCAAGGAACACCAAGAATTACCTGCAGCCACCAGAAGCTAGGAAAGAGACATGGAACAAATTCTCTCTCAGAGCCTCCCCAAGGAACTAGCCCTACCAACACCTTGATTTTGGATTTCTGGACTGCCAAATTCTAAGAAAGTTAATTTCTTTTGTTTTAAGCCACCACACAAAAGTAATTTTAGTAATTTTTTATGGCAGCCCTAGGAAACTAATACTATGTCCCAAACTGAACTCCTCATTTACCCCTCTGAAAGTATGTCTCTGACCATATTTTCCAACTGATTTTATGGCATCACTGTTCCCATAGCCCAGATTGTCTCCCTCAGCTTCACCCCCACTATTCCCCTCCTCATCCAACCAATTAGTAAACCTCATATCTGAATAATTCTCCTATCTGGCCTTCATTCTCCAAACTGATTTGCCACTTCTCTGGTTCAAGCTACTCTCATCTCTTATCTGGACTTATACATGAGCTTCCCAATGTGTCTTTGTACTCCTCAGATTATCCCACTCAAATAAATCTTCCACACATTTGCCAAAGAGATCTGGCCAAATGCAGAACCATGAGCCTGACTTGCTTAAATCTCTGTGATGATGCCTCATTCCCTGCAGGATAAAGCCCAAGAACCGCGCTGGTGATGACTCTGACATTCCATCTTGCCTATGAGCCTTTGTCTATGCTGTCCCTGCTCCTGGCATATCCTTCTACTCACCACCATGTACCCACCTTGCCATCTAATGCCATTTACTATCCATTAGAATTCAGTGTGTGCACCACTCTGTCTAAGAAGACTTCTTGATCCCTGTCCCAAGTAGGTACCTTCCTCTGAGCTCCTATAATACCCTGGATGTTTACCATGAGCTGTGTGCTTTGCACATTGTGTTAAATTTAAGCGAATTCATTACGGCGATAATTAAAATAATCTAACTCCCCCACCAGTTTGAGCTCCTTGACGGCAAGAACTTCTCTCCTTCACCTTCTCATCTTCAGAAACCTGCACAGCACCTGGTGGACACTTATGCCTGGATCTTCAATTTATCCTCAATAGATGGCTGTTGAAGGACGAAAGAGCTTAAATGTTTCCCCTTTACTATGTTTTATCTCCATCATTGATACTTGTGTTCAGTTAGTAACCTTGAAGTCATCTTCAATCCTTTTTCTTCTTGGCCACTACAGCCAATTCACCCAAGTCCCTCATTTCTTCCTTAATCAACCAGGGTCTCTGCAGAGACCCAAAGGGCTAGTGGTTAAATGTACAGTCTCCCGAGTCAGAGAGTCTTGGGTCAAATCCAGACTTTGCCACACCCTAAGTGTGTGACCCTAGCTATGTTATTTTATCTCCCTGGACTTCATCCACACGTCTGTAGAATGGGAATGATTACAGCACCTATCTCATAGGATCACTACCCTTTACTGGTCACTATGAAAAGGACATGGAATAAAGGTAGAGAATGTATCAGATAACTTGAGAGTCACCCTGCTCTCTTGGCTTCAGTTCTCTACGTAACCTCAGCAACTCTGTCACATACACATGGGCTTTAATTTAAATGCTAGATTTTAATGATTATTGCTTCCCAATGGTGCATAGATGACTACTATATGCTACATCCATTCTTCCATATGTTCAGGCCAGAGTCACTTTTTTGTCCAGAAAGATTTCACCAGACTCCCAGATGATCTACTTCCCCTTACTATGTTCCATTCTTATTCTTAACAATACATACTCTGTTTTCAAATGAAGTACAAGATTACTGTTCCAAAGTGCCATTTTGGTGAGAATACCCCTTTTCATGGAAGCAAACAGAAACATCTAGTGTTCCATTGAACTCAAATGCCATCTCATAGGCTTCAAGATCCTTACTAAATTTTTTTTCCTACAACACTACTAAGACCTACTTGTTCCTCTTAACTTCTAGCCAAATAAACCTACCTATTTTCCACTTCAGACAACATGGCTGATGGTTGCTTCAAAGCCACTGTACATTTTTAGTGAGGATAATATTTTGGAAAGATATTAATGTACTTTTCTCCTTTGCATTTTCAGGTTCATGGTCCTCTTCCTAGTAAGGATAAGACATCCATCCACCAAGGAAAAATCAAGTCGTTACCAAATGAAAGAACTGAGAAGGAATAAGGTAATGCTGAACTTCTGACATTCAAGGTAGAAATTATCAGGAGGGAGATAGCTTGTGGTCAGGCTTTCTGAGAAAGAAGGAGTTTTTCATAACTTCCTCTAGTTCCCATCTATTAGTAAGAAGAACAAAGACTAGAAGACATGTGAAGTGTCTCCTGTGATGCTCAGGCCATGAGGTTTGTTGCTCTGGCTAGAGTGGCAGATGGAGCTAAAGCTATCTGTTGAGTCTCTACAGTTTAGACGTAGGTTGGAAAGAAGGTATCTGATAAATTGAGGGATGTACTGCCCTGGTTCCTGGCTTCAGTTCTTTGAATAACTTTAGCAACTCTGTCACATAGATAGAGCTTTGGGGTTTTGTACTTTTACGTCTTTTCAGTTCTATTCTCTTCTTTCTTGTGAAACTGTAAGGTCCTCCAGGGCAAAGAAAAACTTCCCCCATCTCAGAGTTTGGTTTCTGAATTATTGGTGCCAAAGAATGAGAGTTCTTTCCAATAACCATGTGATCATCATTGAACTACTAGGTAGAGGCTGTGAGATGAAAATACATCAATAAAACGAGAAAAAAAGATTCAAGGTCCTTATTTACTCCTTCAGGCTAACAAATGTTCATTGCTTTCCCAAGAATTGTGGCCATGATGGGGTATGTGAGGAAAGACCACATTTTAACCTCACATAGATTAGTTTAAATCTTACTGCAAAGCATTTCACATATTGTATCTAAGAGCCTCAAGACAGACTGAGAATCAAAACAACTATTTATGTTGAGAGTTGCTGAAATGATTATGGGGACTACGAGCAGACAGATTTAGTAATAAATAATTTATGAAAAAAGCAGAACGGGGAAAATATATTTTGAATGAATTGATTAACTTTTTATTTGCTGAGTGAGAACTATGCCAGGAACTGTGCTCAGGCTAGGCTCACAGAGACAAATGATGTTGAGTGCCTTCATGTAGCTAATATGTATGGAACACTATTCTATGTACTTCATGTGAATGAATTTATTAATACTAACAACAACTTTGTGATGTATGAACTATTATTACTGCTTTTCCTGGATATTCAAGGTCACATAGTTGGTAATAAGTGAAACCAGAATGTGAAGCAAAGCTACTGGCTTTGGAGTTTGTGCTCATCACCAATATGGTTTACAGCCCATAATGTGGTTCACAGCCTGTAATATGGTTCTCTGGCTAGATGTGTAGGTTTGGGCAGCAGTGAGAACTGGGAAAACACCAAAGAAAATTTAGGAGAATATTCTTATATCTTGGAATGAGGAAAGACTTTTTAAGCATGAGCCAAACCCAGAAGCCATAAAAGAAAAAACTGGCATATTTGGCTATATGACAAAAATCTTTTTATAGTCAAAGAAGCCATATATAAATTTAATATGTAAATGCTTGCCTGGGGAAAAATATTTGTCGTATACTTAACATACAAGAAGTTAATAATGTTTATAGAAGTCCTATAAATCAATGAGAAAAAAACTCATAAAGAAAAGAGATAAGAAATAAATTAAGAAAAGACAAATCACAGAAGACAAAATGCGATGGCCAGTAAGCCATATAAAAAAATGCTTAATATCATTAATAACCAAAACAATGCAAATTAAAACTTCAGTATATTTCCAACGATTTAACTGGCAAATATTCAAAAGTTTGATAGGAAGCAGAATCGCACAAGGGTGTGAACACACATCCCTGTTTGACTCAATGACAGCAAAGGCTTCAATCAGAATCTCAGGGGTTAAGCAGATTGTAGTGATTTGGAAATCCCAGGGATAATTATTGAAAAAGCCACCTTAATTTTTCTCTTTCCTCCTAACTTAATTGACATTTCCTCATTGATAAAACTCACGATAAATCAAATAAGAAAGCTGAAACAAAATACAGAAATTTAAATATACTCAGAATGCTTGTTCCAGGGTCTCCAGGAAAAAAAACCTGTTTTCTGTCAGTCAGGAAATGCTTCCTCTGCGTGGTGCGCCTTCATAGAAAGAACATTTGTAACCACAGGCTGTCTTTTATTTTATTTTTGTATTTTCCTTTTTTTTTTTCTTCTTGTTCCCAAAGCCCCCAGGTACATAGCTGTATATTCTAGTTGTGAGTGCCCCTGGTTGAGCTATGTGGGATGTCGTCTCAGCATGCCATGTCCGTGCCCAGGATCCGAACCAGCGAAACCCTGGGCTGCTGAAGTAGAACATGTGAATTTAACCACTCGGCCAGGGGGCCAGAATTTAACCACTTGACCATGGGGCCAGCCCCATATTTTCCCTGTTTTTTAATTTCTGTGCACAAGACATTTGCTATCCCAAAGACCTAAATTAATCAGAAGTTCCTGAAAATCTGATGAAGTGTGAGAAAAATGTAGAATTGTTCATATTATTCTGAGTAACAAAATCTCTTGAGTGGTTTGAAGGAAGAGAACAATTTCTTGGTACTTTAGGTAGGGGCCTTAGAACTATTTTCTTTAGGAAGCAGGGAAAACCAGAAAAGAGAAAAAGTTGGGCACTGCAGAAAACTTTGAAAACTGCTCCAAACAGATAAGTAATCACTATGTGATAAACACCATGCATTTCACAGACCAGCTATTTAACAAGATTCACTTTCTGCTGACTCATTCAGATATACCTAGTGGTGGAACTTCAAAAATGAAAAATGAAGAGAATTAAGGCACGATCCCATTATCCTCCTGGGAGAACTGCTGACTTTACTGGCATCAATCCTCTAAAGACTTATGTAAATTTTCAACTGGGTAGCTGGAATTCAGTTTTTCCTGTAAGTATTTCACAGAGATTCTCTCTGGATAGCTTCCATCTTCTAACATTTTCTGCATGAACACCCTCAAGAAGGATCAAATACTCTGATGGCTTTTATCCAGTTGGGCTTTTTTCAGAACTTAATAAAAAATAACCTTTTGGAAGATACATTAACTCTTTCAGAACACACAGGTATTTTTAGGCAATCATAACAACGGAAAAACCTTCCTGAGTGTCGAGTTGGAAAGATGTTAGGCTGAGACATAACAGATGGGTGGTAAAGACCAGTTTTGTCTGAGTCACTGAGACCCCGTGGGAAACTCAGTTAACTGTTGCAAACCTCCTATTTTTTCATCAGTAAGATAAAGAGGTCTTATCTGATGACTTCTGAGATCTCTTCATACTTGAGGTTCCAATATCTGTGAGAAAATTAGCTCTGATAAAATATTCTAATACCCTGAAATAGGAATCTCAGAGCTTAAATTAGATGGTGCCTTTTAATTGTGTTCTTATCCAGCATCAATGACTTGTTCTATGAAGCTGTTGAAATTACCAAATTTTATTCAAAGGATTTTTTCTATTTCAGTTTTTTTGCTAGACATTATTTCTAGTTGTTTTGATCCTGGTTATAAATTCAACAATTTGGCATGCCAGAAAGATGATTTTCTGGCCAAAAGAAAAAGTTTTTGATATGAGGCAGGATAAACCTGGTTATGCTGCAGAAACAAATGAATTCAATAAAATCAAAGTTTATTCAAAGTCTGATAGGAGTCCTGTAAGACTAGGGCAGGGCACATTTCTTCTCTGCAATGACTCAGTCATCCTGGCTGTTCCCATACTGCCGCTCCTCTGTCTCAACTTAGGTCCTCCACGATTATTGCAGCAGCGATAGAGAGCTAGAAAGTCATTCACTGGTTCTGGCACTTAAATGCTTTGGGCCAAAAGTCACACACATTACTTTTGCTCAGAGCTCATTGGCCAAAACTAGTTATATGACACTGCCTGCTTACAAAAGGGCTGAGAAATGTGGGCCTGGGAATGGAGAGATGGTCAGTGAGCAACGTATCTCATATCTCTTCCATATCTTTCTCTTTTTTTTGGTCTACCGTGACCTCAAGCTGGTCATTCATTACCTGTCAATCCATTCATTGTCTCATATTTATTAAACATTAATTATCTGCAAGGTACTTACTGTATAACTTAGGTAACATAAAGATGAATAGGATCCATTTCCTTCACTTAGACAGAGGAGGAAGAAATCTACCATGTGCTATACTGATGCTATCTCATTTAATCTTTCCATTAATGCTAGTAAGGTGTTGATGTTTTCTCCATCTTTACAGCTAAGAAACTAGGACCCAGAGAGACTAAGTAGTTTACCTAAAATCACATGGTGAATATGTGGCCAGTCTATAATTCCTCCTCTGGTCTGTGTGAATCCGATGGCTTTGCTTTTTCCATCATAACCTCAGACTTATCAGTCTTCAGTTTGCTAACAAGAAGGACTGGCTTGACTTGGGGGTTAGATGAACAGATTTCTCTGTGTATCTTTCACATAGGGACATATCTAATGTCATTCAGAGGATAACCTTGGAGTCAAAACGCCCAGAGTCCTAAACTTACTATTTGTTTACCTGGGCAAGTTACTTAAGTTCTGTGAGTTTTAGTTTCTTCATCTATAAGATAAATTATTGGAGTGATTAAATAGAAAAACAATCCTATGTAAAATACTTGGCACATACTGAGTGCTTAATTAGTGGCCCTATCCATATTGCCATTATCACCATCTTTTTAATTATCGCCATCACTAAAATTCTAATTCTTGCCTGAGGTGCAGGGCAATCCTCTGCTTATGATTCTGTGAACCTCAATTGTGACCCATTTCCTTAGGGGTTTATTTCCTGGAGTCCACTCAGCTTGTTATTGTACAGGACATTGTTAATCTATTTCAAGTCTTTCAGTTCAAGAAAAGGATCTCTATTGATCTTTAAAGACATCTTCTTAAATAAACCAGAATTCATTTTTTATCTTATCTACTTTATCTCATACTAGCTTTTATTTATTTATTGCTAATTTCTACCTCACTCTTAAATCTTTATTCTTTTAAATAGGTAAACAAGAAGCACCAGTAGAAGAAGGCACATGGAAACCTTGAATCACAAGCAAGGGAGAGCTGAGGTCGTTTTATTCCAATAGCTTCACAAAGACTGAGCAACTTCAACTCTTTCAGGGCCATACCTCCGACCATCCTCATCAACAACTGCCATCCCCTGACCCACTTTCGGTCCACTTCCTCCTATATTTCCAACAAACTTATACTAATTTTCTAACTCTACCAATTCCAGATCTTACTGAAACCTCTAATTATGGACCTTAGCACTCATTCCTATCAACTCTCTCATGTTTGCACATCTCTCCTTTCTAGCTTCCTTTGTTTATTACCATCACACTCCTTGCAAACACTCTGACTTCTTAACACCTCATTCCTCTCTTCCTACATTGTGCTCACTTGGGAAAGTCTCAAGTCTAATTAAATCAAACTGTCTACCTATTTTTGCCTGCATTTCAGGAGCTGAAGAAACTTTGTGGAGAAAAAAACAAACTTGCTCTTGACTGCTTTCACCTTAAAATCATGATTTCAAATCACGTGTGGGTATTCAACATTGTTGTTCAGTTTTGCATCACTTCTCTAGCTTTTCCACTCTCCAAAATGACTATTTCATAGCTTCTTTGCTCACCTCAACCCTTGCACCTCTCCTTTCCAATATTACACCGTCAGCTAGAGACATCACTTCATACACCATTGAAAATAAATAGAATCTGCCAGAAAAGAACACTTTCCTCTCCCTATTCCAAAACCTACAATGCCACCTGCATCCATTCCTACAACCTCTGCCTTCCCTTTTGCTACTCTGGATGACATGTCTTCACTCCCATCAAGGACCAACCCTTCCACTTGGGTCCCATCCCCTGTAGACTTTGCAAGGATGATATGTCTGAAATTTTACTCTTTCTCTCTGCATTCTCAATTTATTCCTATCTCTTGAATCATTTCCATCAACATGCAAACCTGCTGTAATGTCATTTATATTTGCTTTTGGATCTCCTCTTGAGAATTACACATTTTGTTGGCAGTTTCCTTTTATCCCTCAATGTGAGGATTTTCCAAAGGCCACATATAGCTCTCTGACTTTTGATCCCAAAGCTTTTCAAAGGTTTCTAAAGCCTCTAAGTTGTTGTATTAAATCCCTTTCTGCTTGAAATATCTAGAATGATTTCTACTTTCCCATCCAAATCAGGAATGACACATATGTCAAACTTCATTGCCTTATAACTTTACTCTATCATACCTTTCTTCTTGGAATGTTATATTTTTTCCCCCTGATCTTTACATAGCTAGTTGATTTTTTTTTTTTTTTTTGTCATTTGGATTTCAGCTTATGTAACACCTCCTCATCGGCCATTCACTATCACATTACCTTAATTTAACTTATGGTATACTATTTATAACTATATATTTTTCTTGTTTATTTATTCACTAGAAGATAAGTGATCCTGTTCATCTGTGTAGTCCCAGTATCTAGAACAGCGTTTGGCACTCAGCAGGCACCTAATAAATATTTGTGGAATAAATCAATGAAAACTGATCATCATATAATATTTTTCTGTGTACCTAGGAATATCAGTGATTGAAATTTTAGGTTCTTCTGGTGAATTTTAAGGGAAATCTATTAAAGAGAAAAGATTGTTTTAGCTACTGTGAGAGATTCAAAGTTGAATTAGGGGAGACAGTAGAGGAAATAAGAAACATGATGCATACATGGCTACAGTGAGAAACAGAAAGTGGTATCATTATGAACATATTAAAGCTATGGGAGTTCAAAAAGGGATATGCTACCTCCATTTGGGAAGATAAGGGAAGGTTTTCCAAGGATGTAATATTTAAATTGGGCCTTGAAGGATAATTCAGACTTATGCGTGTAAAATGGGTAAGAGGAGCATTCTAGAGCAAATGTTATCAATGGCTCAAAATGGACGTAAAATAAGTTCAGAATACAGGGAATTGAGGATAGTTTTCCTTGGCTGGAAATTAGAGTATGAAAGACAAAGGGGTATGAAATGATGGGCTATACTCAGAAAATAAAGGTATTTCTCATAACTCCCCAGACAGAAAAAGGATCCACTGTTTCCCATTTAAAAATTACTTACTCATATATGCATGCAGATTTTAAATTTATTTAAGGTGGGTATTAAGTTTGCAGTTAGAGAATAGCTCATTCATGTTAACAGCCTTGAGGCTGTAAGAATTCTGTTTATTACATTAGAAGCCACACCATGTTTTACATTCTAAATGCTCTATTTCAGATCCCATGTTGTGAATCTCCGCTTACTTTCTGAATATGAAGTAGGCTGCATGCAAATACACTTGTTCATAATGAGCTTTTAGTATCTCTCCTCTTCTCTGAGGATGTACATTCTGCTTCTTAAGTCATGTCAGTGATCTTCCGGGAGAGAGCACAAGATGATTAAACCTACGCTAAATCATCATAAGCCTGTTGAAAGACATTCTCCTCTTGAACTTCTGCTTTACTCTAAAACAACCCAGCAATTGAATTTGAAACTGTCTCAGGGTGAAGCTAAAAGAAGATATAAATCTTCCTTGATGTTCCTTAGCATCTAATAATAAAGTGATTGTTGCTGTATTGTAGCTTTATTAGTTTCTTAGACACTCTCTTACTCACCACTAATAATTATCCTTCAACAGTGCATTCTCCCGCCTTATCTTGCTAAATAGACTGCCTTCAGAAGCTATATTACAATGCTGCTTGGTTAAAACAGTTGTTCCAAGTTGGCTATTTGCTTAGAGCTATCGAGTTGGAATGGGGCATCGTGTTGTTTCCTGTAAGCTCTTATGCCACTGGATATGAGTAATTATAAGCATATTGACAAAATTCACAGCAAAAATTTGCAGGTTTTAATTAACCACCAAAGATCAAGTATTCACTTAATAAAAACACTTAAAATACAATATCACTAGGAGTGATAAAACCAGTAAAAGAATACAGGTTATGTTCTTTCTCTAGTGCAGGAAATAGAACAGTCACTTATATATCCAAATACATGTGTATTTTCTCATGTAAAGATGCATATAGTCATACCTCCATTTGGGGAAAGAAGGGAGGCTTAAGACAAATTGGCTATTTGTGTGTGTAATACTGAATTTCCTAAGTCCAGGGAAGAATTCTGGGAGTCATCAATACTAAGGAATTGTAGTTTCCTCCTTGAAAGCAATGAAAGGTGATTCGTGATGTTAAAATGACCTTTCAGAGACATTCCATTCATCACCCTCTCTTAAGCCCTAGTATAGATATACTCTATCTTTAATGATCTTCACTGTTCAGAAATTCTAAGAATTTTTTGATTCTTACAAACCCCAGTAATAACAAACAGATTAAGCTCTGTGAAGGGGAATCTATTAAAGTCATTTATTACAGAGAAGGCCTGTTTCTGATGAATCCTAACAAGAGGAAACTGACAAGTCATCGAAAGTGGAGGTCACTGTTTAGACCATGTTTTTTTTCTTTTAATTTGAATTAGTTGCCAACAATTAATATCATACCAAACTTGTCCATTTGCCTTGTTGATGTTTGTCTGGTCCCTGAAGCTATTTCAGGTTTTAATCCCTGTAACAATACTTTTTCATTTGCTGTTGAGGAACTAGATTCTTAGAGGATTCAGGTGCTTTGTTCCAAAGCACACAGATGGTTAATGACTAAACAAGGAATTTACTGAGATGAGAAAAATTTAATATGTTTTATTCCATCATATTAGTCCACAGATTCATATATATCGCTACCATTTGACTTATGCAATTGTGAGCTTGAATATCTTTAAATTAGCAATCGGATTACAGTTAGGAAAGGATGGATGCTTTTCCAGTAATCCTCATTTGACATTTCCTTTTCCCAAAGGAAAACAGAAAGCCAACTATTCTTTTCCGATTTACCATGTCATATTCAAAAAATATTTATTAGAGAAACATAATAGGAAATACATAAAATGCCTAAACCATGGGAAAAGAGACAAGTCAGCATAGCAAAGAGACAACACAGAGTAAGTACCCTCTTAATTCAAACTCAATTATTTTGGCATTTAGCGAAATTGGGACAGGACTTGGCTTAAAAATGGAAAGTAACATTTTAAAAATTTCTACCAGCTGCTAGGCACTGTGAATATGTTATCTTACTCATGCAACAATCTCTCAAGGGATGTGTTTTGTCATCATTCCTACAGAAGAGGAATCTGAGGTTTCGGAGAGGTTAAGAAATATCCCCAAGTTCACCCAACCAGCAAGTGGCAAAGTTGGAATTGGAACCAGGTGTGATTCTAAAGTGTATATTATTTCCAGGACACAATTTGCTTCTTTCCATACTATTTTCTCAGACACAAATTTTTTTTCAGTTGAAAGGTATAAATAAGTTTATAAAAGGAATATTTTAAATGATGGGGAAACAAAGGGTGAATCAAATTTTAAAGTTCCCCTGAGAAAATTTGTTCTCCATTTCCATAACGTTAATCTAAGTTTAAGCAATTCTTTTTTACTCATGAAAGCAAATTCCCTTAGGACTTCCATTAGGCATAATTTCCTTAATCTGAATTAATTTTGTGCTGGAAAGTAACAAAAGAGCATTTCTTTGGTGCTGAATATTTTCTAATTCAAGCTCTTTCAGAATATGCAGGTAGCCTTATTCAAATTTATACAAATTTATGACTTCTCTTCTCCCTGAAATATTGAAGTGATAACTCCCATATATATCTGTTTCTAAATTTCCTGAAGCATCTCCAAGTCACTCACAAAAACAAGTAAACGTGACCCAGTTCTTTATAGAGAACAATACATTTCCCTTCCAGGACTGCTGAAAATCTTTTCTTTGAAACTCCTTTGACTGAGAGCTAAACCTCCCCAGACAGGCTGAGGAGGATTAGAGCTTATTCCTTTGGGTAACAGCCTAGCAGGGTCAAAGAAAGATAAAAGGATTTTCAAACATGGTTCTGATGAAGAAGGCAGCCAGAATGAATGGTGGAGGGACATATACACCTAACCTAGGATATTTTGAACCCCAATCCAACCCCAGAGGGGCTAGTTCCACAGAGAGCTCCCTCCTTTCTCAGAGCCTGCTGAAATAAATTCTGTGCCCCTTTCAGAATAGATTTGAATAGTGAATTACCCTGCTTAAAGAGGGATAAAGAACAGGGAAGCTTTTCTTTTCCCATGAGGCAGAATCCCTATTTATAAACGGTAATGAAATTGACACAGGTAAACTGATTATGCTAAGTGTACTGGATACACAGAATCTCTGAATAATACTGTTTCCTTTGCCTGTTCTTTTGGGTTTATATAGAAAGCCGTAATTCTGGGGCTCAGGAGCTCAAGTCCCAATCAGTGAATAATTTATTAACCTTTAACAAGTTGCTGATCTCTTTGTACCTCAGTTTGAATTATGAAGTAATAGCTTTCTTAGTAAATTGTTTTGAGATTTCTTGTTGAAAGGATAAATATGTAGTAATTATGGAGCCTTTTTAGCAACATTCTGACAAGGGATTTCAATCTAAACCCCAACTGACAGGAACTATTTATTTTTATCAAGCTGGAAATGAACTAGTTGGAAATAACAAGGAACGAAGCATATTTAGAGTGTGATATTTTCCAATAAAAAATGATATGGAATCATCTAAATCAGAGAGTTGTACAATAAAAGCATTACTTAGTTATTGGGCATTTCCTAGGGGCTAGATGCCGGAGTTAAAGGTGGATAAGGCACCATCCCTGACCTCAGGGAGGTCACAGTCTAGAAGGGGCGACAGGCACGTAAGCAAGTAGGTACAACAACAGGGGCGTGAATGCACCAGTGCCAACAGAGAGGACACAATGACCAGTTGTAGAACATGTTGGCCAGGTTCTCATGTCAAAATCAAAGAATGTTAGAGCTGGCAGGGATCCTAGAAATATTTAGTCCAACACTTTCATTGTCTGAGGAGAGTGTGAGACCTTGAGAAATTAAGGGACTTGACAAACATATGGGTACTCACATCTTCAGACTTCCAGTCTGGTTCTTCCCTTCTTAGACAAATTGAAACTAAGTCAATCAGTCAAGTCTATGAAGGAAATATATATAATATTATACAAACACTATATTGAAATATAATATTTATATATAATAAGTATATAAGTGTTATGAATAGAATATTATAGAAGTATATGTAAAGTTTGTATATTTATGTCAAATTATATATAACATATATCATATATTATGTAATATACTATACCTTATATATTATATGATATATAATGTATATTATTCTTGTTTGCACTATATATGCATCATATATATATTATATATAAATGTTATCAATAAAATGAGTGAAGGTGCAAACCAATGTTGCTTGGCAACCCAGAGAGAACTCATTAGATAATAGCCTGGATTCCTCACTTGTTTTCATTATTTTGGGCTTACAAGACATGCCCTCTTTCTGTTTAAGTCATATATTTCCTTCCAATCCCAGCATAAATGACAGCTCTTCCACGTATGCTCTCTCGATGATTCTAAATCACTTCTGGACCTAACAGCCTGTCTTCATCCCACTCCACTAGATAGTGAATGCCTAATGAGCCCCTTAATTGAGAAGCAGTCCACGTGACCACTGAGAAGACAACCTTCAGAATCAGGCAGGTGCAGGTGGGGACCACTCTGCCATTTCCCAGATACGAGAGTAAGAGCAATTCCCGAATCTCTCTAAACCTGTTCATTTCCTCATGTATAAAATGATAAGAATCGTGCCTATCGCATTGTGTCTTTCCAGGATTCAAGTGTGCATAGACACACAGTGCTCAGCATAGACTTTCAGTCCTTTTTTGTTTTTCTTGCAGACTGTGACTGCTCAATAAATATTTGTTAAGCCAAATCAGATTTCATGTTTTCTTTCAATTTTTGTATCTTCCTCTTGCTTCCATCTCAGCTTTATTCCTTTAATTTTGCCACCCAGAAACAGATAGATAGATCATAAAAGTGATTTTAAATTATTTATATTCACCTTTGGGTCTTCCAAGAAAACAAACAACCAGCTGGGTCAGATTTTGCCAAGAGCATTCTCTTTCTTGTCAACACAGAGTGACAAAGGCAGCTGTGGAAGTATGCAAAAGCAGCTTTTTGGGTTTTTTCCTGGTGTCTCATCAGCTGTGATGAGAGAAAAGCAAACATCAGACGGTAACCTGGACAATCTCAATGAGTAAGAAACAAACTGTGGCGTTTCTGGGTGTTTCTCAGTGCAGACACACATCGAATGAAGGGATGATAATCCGCGAGAATGCAAAATGAAAACCTTCCTTAGAAATTTCCAGGGAGCAATGAAAGAAAAATGGTTGTGGGATGTGTTAGTCTGAATTGTCTATCTAAATGCTCCAATTCCCCTCTTCAGTTTGCAGTAAAGTCTGACTTCCCTCTCAGCTCGGTTTTTCACTTGGCTGGATTATTATAAGGTTAACCCCTACTACAGCCACCCTCAAATAAATCACAGCTCAGCTGCACCTTCTCAGTTTCTTCATCTCGAAGAATTATTGTATGATCAAATGAGTGTGTCTTACTAGCTATGCCTTCGGATAAATCCCAGATCCACCTCGCTAACCCCACGTGAGAACAAACCACTGTTACCCCTGACCTGAACTTCTGCAAGAGCCTGCTAACCATCTTTCTCTTTCTACTCTGGCCTACTGCCCTCTATTCGCCACCCAACAGCCAGTGTAATGATATTTACAATATATAGGTAAGCTCCCCATTATCTTTAGAATAAAATGCAAACTTGTTACCATAGACTCAAAGGCCCTACGTGATCAGGTCTCTGACTCTCTGTTCGACCTCATCTCCTATCACTTTTTCCATCGCTTGTTTCCAGATGTTTCTTAAAAGCACCAGATGGGAGCTAACAAAGGCTTTTGGCCTCCACAGCCTCTCTGCTCAGAAGATTCTCTCCCAGGATCTTTGCATGACTCGCATGTTTGATAATTCAGATGGCTGTTCAGAGAGGCTTTCCCTGAACATCCTAATTCGTGCCCTCCCTATGCCATTTTGCCCATTCCCTGAGTCTATTTCCTCATTACCACTTACTTTCTGGAACTAATTAGTGAGTTACACATTGACATTGTCTGTGTCTCTGCACTGGCACATAAGCTCTGTGAAGATTTACCACCAGGGCCTAGAACAATGCCAAGCACATAGCAGGGGCTCAAGAAATATTTTTGAGTGAATGAAGAACATGAAATATTTGCAATATTTGCAAAGTTTTGCACAGCTGTAATATTTGCAAAGTTCCAAATATGGAACTATTTGTAAAGCGCCTAGTAGAGTGTTGAGCATATAATGCACATGCAGAGAAATAGTTATTTAAAAATTATGCAATTTGAAATGTCATGTGAGATCAAAGAAAGTTCCACCAGGGTAGGATGACCTCAATTATCAGGCTAGGAGGTCTCCAGATCCCCATAGGTAGAAAAGAGGCCACTGATGGCTTCTCATTTCTATTCATTCCTATGTGAAATGGATTCCACACAGGCTATACTAAATGTCACCAGACAAATGCCTTTATATTCTTAGATGTTGACCATGGGTTCCACCTAGTAACAGAGTCTGCTCATCTGCCTCTAGGATATAGCAAGCTATGAGCACGCTCCTGTGCTTGAACGGACTCAAATGCTGCTGGTAGGAAACTAAACTCTCAGATCATCTTCAAGGCCAAAGAAAGTTCGATCCTGACATCTGGATCTTCTTGTTTTATGTAGACACTTCACGGATTTAACATCGAAGGCATTTTGGGACAATGTGCAAAGGCTCAGAAAATCAATTTCCATTGCCAAAGAAGAAAGAGTACATTTTACCAAATGTGAGTCTGTGAGCGACAGTTCCTGTATTGCCACCATGTTTTAAAGCTTGTTAGCCCTGACACACAGGCAGAGGTTATTATTTTAATTTGCATTTCTGGAAGACAACCCTGACCCAGATTTCCTTCTAGTGTAGAGTGCGTGTGAAAATGCGATTTTGGTGGCTGCTCCCTTAAGCCCCCGTATATAATTAGCTACATCGCAGCCTGAGACAGAGAAAAAGAACAGGTAGGGGGAAAAAAATGAAACTCGGCTTTGCCTCATGCTAACTCTGGAAAGGAAAGGTATTTGTTTCTTTGAAAAAAAGAGTCTCCCAAGTTCTTGGCAGAGTGCTCAAAGTAGCTTTTATGTAAGTGCTGGAAGTTGTCTTTACTCCAAGACCCAAGGACTGCAGTTCAGCGTGTTCAAGATCAAACGCAGGTGCGGCTGAGATGCTGTGCAGTTCAGTGAGTCACCCTGGGGGCAGAGCCAGGTGGAAGATTGTGGGCGAAAAGCTTTTCATATTTTAAAAGATATTGAAGTACCACTGCCTGGAGAGTTGAAGTATTTAAGGGACCTCTTGGAAAATTCCTTGTCACCACACAAAATGGTGGGGATACGACTCAGAGAAAGAGTCATTCCTTCAGAGAAGTTCTGTTTTTGCCTCCACTACAACCTTTGAGGACTCTGAGGTAAAAATAAACCCAACCACAATGTGAGATCCCACAGCTTTGTGAGGAGAGCTGGAAACCTCACTCCAGCAACTTAATTGCCTTGGTTTCATGTTCTTTGGCTCATTAAGTATTTATTCAATGCCTGCTATGTGCTCAGACGTGGTGGGAAGCAAAAATTGAATTTCCTTCACAAAGTCTACAGTCTTGTTTCAAAATGGAAATTTGCCTTTGCCTTCTTGCCCGAGGTGTGAAGAATGACTCCATGAAATATCATAGGAATCCTCTCCTGGCATGTTAGTCACCAATGAAATCTGAAGGAATGGAGTCTTATTTCTGTTTCTCTCTGCTTCTATTATTACTTCTCTGGAGTAACTTCTTTCCAGGCCCTTACAGATATTAAATTCAATGATCTCCTTCAGGAAGCTTCCCTCTTTGCTCCAGTACGTTCCCATAGCTCCTGGACGTACCTCAGGACATGGTGGAAAGAACACGGGCAAGGTATTAGACAGAACCATGTTCAAATTTTGGAAAGTCTTCAGAGGCTACACTTACATGCTACGAGACTTTGAATAATTCATATTTGAGTCAATGAACCAGTGTATAAATTCTGGCTGTGACTGAATCTTGTTCTCATGTATACTGGAATCATTTTTTTAAAGCAAACTTTTGTTGAGTCCTTACTTTACACAGGCACTGGAAATACAAAGCTGAGTAAAACATATATGGCC
Source organism: Equus przewalskii (assembly GCF_037783145.1). NCBI lineage: Eukaryota > Metazoa > Chordata > Mammalia > Perissodactyla > Equidae > Equus > Equus przewalskii. The sequence continues at coordinate 62,182,706 of NC_091838.1, read as the reverse complement.
AGATGAAGGTTTAAATACAGAGGTCATTATAGTCCAGTGTGGTTAGTGGAATCAACACTGACAGGATTTCACAATTTACAATGTGGCATGTAGGGGTGGATAACTAATTCTGCCATTTGTCAAGGGCAGTGGAAAGGGTCGGGGCCATGGAGAATTGAGATAAAGATAGACTGTGCAAGAGTTTATCTTATGGTCAAAGTAAAGAAGGACATTCAAGGCAGAAGGAACAACATGGATCAAGACATTGGAGGTTGAGCAACCTGACGTATTTGGCAAACAGCAAATATTTGAGATTGGATATAATATTTAGTTTCATTTCCTATATTTCTCTGGATTTCACTCCAGCCACTATATTTTTAATCACACAGTTACAGGTGGTCTTCAGTTGTTAATTAATTAATTTATTTAACAAATATTTTTTAGTGGTATCTACTATGTGTTAAGCAATGTAGCAAGTTTGATCCTATTGGTATAGTCAAACCTCATAATTATAGTAGCTAAATGAATAATAATAGTCAGACTACTATAATGTTTCTGCTTAGTTGATTCTATTCTAGAGGTCAAAATCATTCTAGCACATTCTAGCACAATAAACAGATTTTGAAACAGCACTGTGCCCGTGTATGTGTTGATCAAAGAGTTAACTGAATAGGGACCTTCTCTAGAGGGTTTCACAGAAGACCAACAAAATAATTGTCAACTATTTTTATAAAGGACAGAATGCTCAGTAATAGCAAAACTCTCATCCTCTGACAAATAAAAAAGCCCTTTTCAAAGTGATTATTTCTAATCAGACTGTGGCTTCTTTTCAAACAAGACACATCAAGGCCATAAGCCAAATACGCCTGCTTTCCAGTCTCCCAGTGTGGTGCAGAATCCCTACAAACAAAGACCTTCGGGATGGGTCTCAGCTCTTGCTTAGCGGAAATAAACAGCTACGGTGTAACTCTCCCGTGCCTGCAGTTTTGAAACGTTAATAACTCCTCGGGTTGTGTCAGCCTGACATTGTGGAGATGATAACTAATGATAAGTTATGTGCGTGTTAGAGAGACAGAAATGGCTTGTCACCATGGCAATGGTTATCATGATTTGACTTTGTTATTATTCACAATGGTGAGTCACAGCTATTCCCCCTTCATTCCTTACCGCCTATCCCAACCCCATATACAAGATATACACCCAGTTCCTGCTGTGAGCATCTCTGTAGAACCAGATCATTAGCTGGCTCTTTATGCCTCATGGGAATCTGTATGGAAGGCTCTTTTAGTGATGGATGGTTCTTTGTAGTTATCCAGAGTATGGAGTAGAGGATCGCTGCCTTCTGGACTCCAAGCATTAAAAGGGAAGTGAGTTGACCTGAGGGGTTATTTAACAAACACTGAGTGGAACTGGGAGGTAGCCAGGAACCTCAGCTGTGGCCCAGTGCCCAGAAACCAGTTTGATCTATTAGCTAATTAGCCCTTGCTCACCTGTCTTTCACCTAACCAGTCATGTGATTAGATGTAAAGAAGGAAGACTCAGTGACATGCACCGTGTAACCCCTACAATACCAACCAATTCTCTTTAGCAAAAAATGTCGAGTCATCAAGGGTGCTACATATAGCTATTTTTCCCTTAATTTATTCATGCAATTATTCATTGTCAACATTCATTTATTTATCACTTACTATGTGTTAAGCACTGTGCCAGTCTCTGAGGATGCAATGACAGACTTTCCACATTCAAGGCGATCAAACTTTAGTATGAAAGTAGGTTATGTAAACATATATCTGTAATACTACACTGCTACAATTTGTTTCAACAAACATCAAATTGAGCATCTGCTATGTGCCAAACATTACATTAGACAATGTGGATAAATTCAAAGAGTTTAGTAGAAAATGTATTCAAAAAGAAAGACATGTTATGACATGTTATAAGAAAACCAATAAAAGTATATGAAATGTAAAACAGTCTCAATGAGTAGGTAGTGTACTTATTTAGAGATGACCAGAGAAGACTTACTAAAAGAGGCAATGCCTCTGTTTATTTTAAGAGATGGTAGTGATTCACTCCTGGACCGTTGGAAGAGGGACACTTCAGCATGTGAAAGGCACTGATGCAGGAAACTGCTACATCTTCCATTCCAGCAGTAAAAGTGGTGGGAAACACCAAACCTTGCTCATGAAGGACAAAACATCTTTTCCTGCAGTTGAAGGGGAAAGGGAAGTCTTAAAGATAAGGAGAAATATAACTGCAATTATATTTTAGAATGATCTCTCAAATGAAAGAGTGGAAGTTGGACTACAGAGAATATCCCTTCTCTGTAGCCATGGTAATTGGTCCAAAGGTCAAAAGTGGGCGCTTGATTCAATTAAGAATAATAAGATGGGCTGGCCCAGTGGTGTAGTGGTTAAGTTCACATGCTCTTCTTTGACAGCCTAGGGTTCATGGGTTCAGATCCCCGGTGCAGACCTACACATTGCTCATCAAGCCCTGCTGTGGTGGCCTCCCACGTACAAAATAGAGTAAGATTGGGACAGATGTTAGCTCAGCGAAAATCTTCCTCAAGCAAAAAGAAGAAGATTGGCAATAGATGTTAGCTCAAGGCCAGTCTTCCTCACACACACACACACACACACAGAAAGATAATAAGAATCCTTTCTGGGATGATTTTATTCTGAAGCTGAGGGAGGCATCTTCTCTCTCCTCTCACCTTGTTAAGCTGTGTTGATAGAGATAGTTCACAATGTCTTCTGCTCGATGGAGCAAGCCTGTCTGCAGTAAAAGAGAATAAGACCAAGAGAAGGGCAGGGATGAGAGGAAGAGGGATGGAGAGAGAGAGAGAGAGCGAGCCAGCTGAAATCATTCTAGTCTGTGCATCCTGTTGAGTCTCAAGCCAGCTCTACCTCTGTTCATAAATTGCCCTCTGTTTGAATGATTTGAGTTGTGTGTCCGTCACTTACAACTAAGGGTCCTGACTCATACAGAAAGCTTAGGCTAAACTGATGAGTAGAAATTTAGCAGCCAGCTGAGAACATAATAGGCATTCCAGGCAGAAGGGCCAGCATTTGTAAAAGGACAGTGCGTGTGATTTGATATGGCTAGAACACCGTGCTGTGAAGGGGAGAGGGAGTGGCAGGTGGTGAAGCTGAAAAGGTGAGCATGGATCACGACACAAATGACTTTGTAGATCACACAAAGGGCTAGGACTTTATCCTGTAGATCAGCGCTTCTCAAACTTTTTCGGCAAAAGACTCACTTTTAGCTTTTAATCTTTATTCCATCACAGGCCATACATTTGTAGAACACATTAAAATTAATAATTAGAAAAAGGAGATAAAGACATACAGAATACTAGTGAAATCTTTAATTGTGAAACTAAATTGACGTAAAATCACTCTTTCTAGTAACTATACACTTATTCTCAATTTCTGTACTTACCTTCTTGCAGACTGAAAATAAACAGTTTGCAGTTTAACTCTAATTCCCAGACCACACTTTAAGTAACACGGCTGGAGATGATGGCGCGCCATTGAAATGTTTTAAACAGAAGTGTCAAGATATAAACTGAGCTTCTTAGAATGACTATACCCAAAGTGTGTAGATTAACAAAGATATCTTTAATGATGTGTTGCCAGCTCTTCTCTGAATCATGTCCTGTCCAAAATTTTTCCCAGGACCTTGTATGAATACATAGAAGGCATCTTGATAAAAGACTGATGACACAAGTTGTTAGGTCTCGCAAACATCTTGAATGACGTAGTTAGGATTTTATCTTTTTCTGTTAGAGCTACCCAAGAATGGAATGAGCTGACTTGTAAAATTGTAACTTTATTCTTGATACTGGCAGTCGAAAGAGAAGAAAGAGGCTGAAAGGAGAAGTGTGTGTGTGTGTGTGTTTGTGTGTACAGGAACATGTTTGCTAGAAGTAGAGAATGGAGACAACTGAAGACAAACGTGATCTCTTCTCATTTCTGCTTTTGGTCAGCCCGACTAGTAAGCCATTTAGTCAAGCACAAGAGGGAGAAAGAAGGATGCTTGACCATATAAGTCTTCCAGACTTGATCTAAGTATATGTGTCATTCTCTCAGGGCTGGGAAACATGAATAGTTTGTTTGTGTCTCTATTACTGGGTTGTTTGAAATAAATCCTTCCTTATGCCAGAACCACCTGGGGCCTCAAAATGGCCCCTCTGCAGTACATTTTCATAAAAATTATGTCTTATTCTGTGGAATATATTCCATGTTAAAAAAAATATATTCTGAGGGGCAAATAAATACCCCAAGCCTCAGAGATTGAAATGAAAATCCTCTTGGAGTGAATTTTGAAGAGATATTTTCAAAACTCAGCAAGTAACAGGATGGATTCTCCACATAGGGTTATCACATAACATCCCTCTTGGACAGGACTAATAATTTAGAGAAAATGATCCCTCTACCCAGCTCCTCCTGGTCCCACACGCCGACTGGTTCCCTCAGCCACAAGCTGTCAGACGTATTTTTGGTGTGATCTTTGAGGATGATCTTGACTGAGTTAATCAATCAGTTTCACACAGTGCTGATATTCCGACTTCTCACTACAGGCTTTAGTGGGAAGGCACATCGTTAGACTCCCTGCACACCCATAAACTGTGTTATTGCTCTAGAATACGCAATCTGCTTCCTGAAATTTTTCAATCAATGAAGAAGGAAAGATTTTCAGATCATTTGTAGCAAACATGCAAAATATGAATAATAATAATCACAATCTACTTCTTATTGGATGGTTACTAAGAGCTAAACAATATGCTAAACATGGGAGGTATTAGATATATTACCTGATTCAATTCTAACGGTAACTCTGTTAGGGATATTTTACTACCAACTCCTTTCTGCAGATAAGGAAACTCATAGACACAGAAAGATCAGGCACCTTGCCCAAGGTGAAAAGTTAAAGTCTAAATAGAAATGCATGATAAGTTATAAAGCTTCCAAACCGTTAGAGGAGGAAATAAATGAATAAAGAAAATGGAACATTCTAATAGAAGGCAGAAAAAAAGAAAAGAGTAAAGATAAAGCTCAAAATGTGATGCAAGAAATAAACTCACATTGATTAGTAATAATTATGAATGCACGTAAAGGACGATATATATTTTTTTTGAAGAGACACAATTAAATATAATCATCCCCCGAATATTGAAATAAACGATTTAAAAATATGCTTGGAGAAAACCAACAAAAATAAAGCTGATGTGACTCTATTAATATTAGAACACTACTTTAAGGCAAAAAAGCAGCATTAAGGATAAAGAGAATTATTACATAATAATGAAAAGAATAGTTTAGCAGAAATATATATCAATGTTGAACTTGAGTATACCTAATAACATAGACTCAAATATCTAAGCAAATATTGTGAGAATTACAAGAAGAAAAAGGTGTATCCATAAATTAACAGCCATAATGAGAGACTTTTAACACTCTTCTTTTTGTAACATACAGATCTACCAATCAAAAAATTGGGGAGGATATAAAATTAAACAACAAAATAAATAAGATATAGATTTTAACAAGAAAATAAAATAAAATTGAACAACAAAATGCGTTAGATTGACTGACATCCAACAATTAGACAATACATAATTATATTCGACTCAATAGGGATCATTTTCAAAAACTGACCCCAAATTAGTCAATTTGTAATTATCAACAAACATCAAAGAACTCATCACCTAGATCACATTCTCTAATGACAATGCAGTAAAATTAGGAATCAGTTGCAAAAGTGTATTTGGAAAATTTTAAATGTACTTCTAAATAACTTATGAGTTGTAGAAGATATTTTAATCTTTAAAAAGAAAAATAATAAAACTAATACATGTCAAAACTTCCCAAATGCAGCTAAATTGGTATTTAAAGAGAAATTTACAATTTAAATGCCTGTATTAGAAAATAGGAAAGGGTGAAAATCAGTGAAATAAGAGTACAACACAAAATGTTGAAAAATGAGCAACCAAATAACCCAAGAAAGTAGAAAGAAAAAAAGAGTGATAATGAGATCAAAAATTTATAAAATTGCAAACAAAGACACAATAGAAGATTAACAAAAGCCAATTTGTTTTATTTACCGGAGTAATAAAGTAGACACATCTTAGGCAAGACTTACCTTAAGATTAGAGAGAATTTTCATAAATACCGTTGGTATGAGAGGGAGAACATAACTTGAGATGCAGCAGCAATGGAAAAATCCAACTTGGAATCTTCTAAATGCCGTTATGTCAGTACGATTCAAAACTTAGAGAAAATGAACCGTTTCCTAGGAAAACAAAATTAGCCAAAAACTGATTCAAGAAGGGAAACAAAAAGATTAAACTTATAAACTTAAAGGAATTGAATAACTACTTAAAAATAGTTTGTTACAATTAGTTCGAAACCTGTGGGGGATTTCACAGAAATTTTCAAGACTAATTAATCTCTATTTTATAAAAATTATTTCAGAATATGACACATGAAATAAATTTCCCTGTAACAGATGGAATAGTGGCCCCCAAGAGATATGTGCATGTTCTAGACCCTGGAACCTGGTAAAAGAGTGAATATTACCTTATGTGTATGGCAAAAGATGTATTTAATTTAAGGATCTCAGCAGGAGCAGTTTATCCTGGATTATCTGGGTAGGCCCTAAATGCAATCACATCTACCCTTGTAAGAGGGAGGCAGAGGGAATTACAGACAGAAGAAGAGGTGGCAATGTGACCACAAGTGCAGAAACAGGGGTAGTGTGACCCCAAACCAAGGATTGCCTGCAGCCATCAGAAGCTGAAAAAGGTAAGATAGATTTCCTCTGGAGCCTTTGGAAGGAGCTTGGCCCTGCTGACCCCTGAATTCATACTTCTGGTCTCCATAACTGGAAGGGAATGAATTTCCATTGTTTTGTTGTGTTTTTGTGTGTGTGTGTGTGAGAAAGATTGGCCCTGAGCTAACATCTCTTGCCCAATATTCCTCTTTTTGCTTGAGGAAGATTGTTGCTGAGCTAACATCTGTGCCAGTCTTCCTCCATTTTATGTGGGATGCTGCCACAGCATGGCTTGACTAGCTGTACTAGGTCCGCTCCAGGTTCCAAACCTGTGAACACCAGGCCACTGAAGTGGAGTGCATGAATTCAACCACTATACCGCCAGCTGGCACCAAATTTTTGTTGTTTTAAACCACCATATTTGTGGTAATTTGTTATGGCAGTCACAGGAAATGAATACACCTCCCCATCCCATTTTAAGAGGATAATAAAATTTGATTTCTAAATTAGACAAGGGCAGTATGACAACAGGAAAAATCTAACCAAAAATTCACTTATGAATATAATGCAAAAATCCTAAAGAAAATACCCTGCCATTAAATTCAACTAAATATATATGTATTTGTATGTAGTATATATCTGTACATTCAAGTACTCTTAGTATGTTGCTTTTCATTCTTCCATCTTTTCTAATATGTGCATTTGGGAAGTTTTGATTTGTAGCATTTTCAGTACGCATATGTGTACACATATATAAATGTAATATATATGAATATTTATGAGGTGCACAAAAACATTAAAACACGAAAGGGAGGAAATTATTAAAATAATAGTTTTAAGAAAATTCCCGCAACTGAAATGTATCAGATATTAGATAAAAGGGATCATCAAGTTTCTGACACAACGGACAAAAGCACACCCTCACCACGATACATTACAGAGAAATTTCGGAACACTGGGGACAGAGAATATGCCATAAATTTCCAGAAGAAAATAAAAGGTCACAGTCAAAAGATTTTATCGGAAGAAAGGCTGGTAAATAGAAGGTAATGGGCAAGTGCCTTCAAAAATCTAAAAGGAAATTATTTTCAATTTAAAATTTGATACTGAGCCAAATTATCGATTCAACATCAGGATAGAATAAAAACATTTTGAAACATACAAGGTGTCAATAGATTTCTTTCCCATGAAAACTTTCTCTGGCAACTAATTTGAGACTACACTTCACAAAAGCTATAGAGAAAATCTAGGGGAAAGAATACACCAGATACAGAAAACAGAAGATGAAGCATTGGGAGAGAAATGAAGGGAATGCCCAGGATAATAGATTAGGGAGAGGCCAGGATAACAGCTGTATGCCAAAGCCAGCTGGTCCAGAACTGAACAGATCAATAGACTCTTAGATACACTTCTTCAGGAAAGTAAAATAGTAGAGCTCCTATGTATCTGAATATCTTAGGATGGGACCTAAGTGTTTGGGGTTGAATTATAACAAGTAGATACAAAATCAAGCAAACAAAACCAAGTTCATTATTAGCTGTAGGGGAAAAAAAAGTTGTTCAGGAAACAAAGTTATCGTAAATGGTTGAGCTGCAAATAGCATTTACATAGTCATAACACATAAACACTGAATATTAATATGAACCAAAGGATGAAGTACTTATAATGAGAGAATGGGAAGATGTGTAGGGCTCATGAAGAGCAAAAGCTCTACAGAAAGCCAGGTGCTTACTTCCTATAGTGGTAATTCAATCGGCAAGGCCTAAGACTAAAAATGTAAGAAATTGTAATCCAAGTACATTATTTTAGAACGTGGAGATAAATGACAAAGTAATCAGATAATGGATTAAAATTTTGCCTCCGAAGAAGGCAGAGAGATAGGGAAGATGGATATCCTCTTTTGGGCTCCAGAGAGCCACTGAAGTTTTAAGCCGGGGTGTGAATTAATCAGATTTGGAGACTATCACCTGGGAATTTGCTAGAAATGCAAATTCTCAGGCCTTATCCCAGAAACTCTGAGGCGAGGGCCAGCAATCTGTGCATTATCATGCCCATTGGGTGATTTTGATGCAAACTAAAATTTGAGCCACTGAGCTATGGGAATTGGTGATTGATTGGATGTGTGGGTTGAAGAAAAGGAAGGGAAATGGGGACATGTCCAATTTTGCACTTGAGCAACTGGGCAATAAAGAAGAATATAAAATTCAAGATAAACAACGTGCGAATACTTTGTAAATGGAGCTATGCTCATAGCCCACTGATACTTGGGCAGGGACCAGGTTAGTCTTGAGCAGTCTCTGAACAACAGGGTCTACCTTTAAAACCTATGAAAATGTTGGAGGTTTCACGTAGTCCTCCACATTTGACTTCCTCCATGCTAACTTGTGTTCAAAGTCCATTTTTGTTTTATCAACAAATAGCTGTGAAGCTAGAATCGTTTACAATTCCTGTTGAGATGAGAGTTCTGACCTGCTGCTGAGATGCCACATGGGAAGGAGTCTAGAGAAGAGAGACACTGTCAATGACAAAAAGGAAGCAATCTCTATGAAATTGATCTTCCTTCTTTCAGAAGTCTGTCTTGGGCCTTTAAATGTGTCATATAAATATTTTCTGGCCCAGTAATTTTAGGGAACCAAAAAACGAAAAACATATGAATAAATAATTTATTCATTTTAGTGACTAGCCCAGGTTCTAGATAACAAATCACTAAAATAATTATCACTTTTAAAGCCTGGTGCAATAAGACATCTCTGAACAGGTCACATCATTCCTGAACTACTGCAAATTCTCCCAAGACTTAGCTTCTTGTCACTTCATGCATCTTGCACACTAATGCCAGATTAATCTTCTTCAAGTACCTGGAACACAACTGACTCAATAACTCTTTCCTTTTTCTGAATACAACTTTAAAATAGGTGAGAAAAGTCATGTCATATGGAGTGTCCTCATCCCTTGATAAAGACTCAGTGGGAAAAATAAAAAGAGAGAATTTAATTCTCAGCATTTTTCTCTCTTACTTGAAAATTCTGTTGGAAAAATCTGAAGAAAGATTGGACAGAAAAGCACTTTGAGCTTTGTAAATTAATATGCAAATGCAAGATGGGAAATGTGTACCTGAAAGACATTTCTGTCTTGGGTGAATTGGTCAAGTATGTTGCAAAAGTGTTGAGTAGATGATGCTTGGGGTTGGGTTTGGGGTCCTGCATGCAAAGTGGAGGAGCTGCCTAGAGGAAGGAAAGCAGATAGGGGCCATGCAAAGTTTCAGAGCATGGAGGGGAGTCATTCCTTTTGGCGTGATCAAGGAGCATCACGCTAGTGACTATCGAACGATAGTAAATGTAGCTCTGGGGCAGGCATCGTTAGGCCGTCACCATCCTGGCAGACTTCAGGCGCTGCCTCAGCTTCCCAATGGCTTCTATCCACTGATGATGGGCAGTGATCTCTTGAGAGAAGCCTAGGTCTCTCATAACCTGTGTCGCCTTCAGGTCCAGCCCTCTCATCTTAGACCATCTAAACACATACACATGGAGTTTGCGCTAAGCCGTTTGGCTCTGTTCTCTCCCCCACCTTCTCCCTGGTCTGATGAGTCTTGTTTTTTTCTCCCCTAGCCAAGGGGATGGAAAGGGGTTTTTTTGCTCTTACCCCAAATTTTTTTCCCAATACTTTTATCTGTTCCTCAAGCTCATTCTGCTCCTTATGCCCAGACTTTTGACAGTTGAAAGGCAGAAAATATTCCTTTTCCTCTGCTTTCTGTTATCACCTTTTAATTTGGGGCCTGAGGCAAGACTTAGCTCAGACCAGCATAGTTTCTTGAGTGAGAGGAACGGAAAACTGGGAGAAAATAATCTCCACAAAGGAGGGCTAAGATTAAACTGACCCATAAGAAATTGTCAGTATTCAACCCTTTTTACTTACAAAACAGCAATTTCGAATTGTTTAATATTTTAAAAACCTTTTCTACTACATAAAGCTGTATCTAAAAGACTTTACTCTAGCTAAAATCACAATTTTTTAAAAAACACAGCCCAACATGGTGCAAACTAAGAATAGAAGCTGTCAGTCTAAAAATTGAGTTAATTTAGGCGAAATCAATCAAAGAGAACTTTCTAGAAGAGGGGAGCTTTACTGGTCTTAAAGTAGGGATACAGGCTAATGGGAAAATTAGGTAGGGCACGCAGGAATGACTGGTGGGGATGAGTTGCTTGAAAAGTAAATTGGCTGAGTGAGAAAAGGGACTTTGTCTTAATTATAATCAAAGATATGGTTAGGCAACATGGGGCAACAAGGGGATTCTCACAGTTGCTCTGAGTGATTCTATTTATACTCAGCTCCCTTTAGCAAGCACCACGCTGTAGTGGAAGGAGCACTAGATGGAAAATCAAAAGATCTGATTTTCAGTCCCAACCCTCACACAACTAGGTGGGAAAGCTTGGAAAACTCATTAGGCTTTGTAAATCTATATTGCCGTATCTACTGAACAAAAGTGAAGATAAAACACCTCCTCTGCCTCTCTCCCCAGGCTGTTGTCAGGATCAAATAAAATCATGTAAAGAGCTGAAAAAAATATGCATGTAATTTCTTTATTTATAGCAACTGCTTTTGAAGTCTCATTTAGGCACTGGGTGGCTTTGTGCATATTGTTGATATCAAATTCAGAAAAGATGAAAATAAATCAAACTCATCTTCAGATGCTCAAGAGATGTCAATAATATTTCAATTATGAATGATAAAAGGGAGACATGAGCAAAACTTCATATGATTACCCCAGGCTCTGGCTTGATAAACATCCTTTCTGGTGAAAAAAATAAATCTGATTATTTTGCTTACAATTGTCTTCTTCTTCATTTTCTTCTCCTTCTTCCTCCTCTTCTCTTCCTTTTCTTCTTCCCCTGCTTCTCCTCTTCCTCCTTTTCCCCTTCTCCCTTCTCTCTCCTCCTCCATCTTCCTTCCCCTCCTATATCTCAATGTGTTGAGCATTACATGAAGCAGGAGTCTAGCTTAAGTACCTTATATAATTGTTCACATTCAATTCTACATTATTCTCTTTTCTATAGTCTTTGTCTTCTGTAAGCCAGCCTGTTGTGCAGAATATTTACTTCAATCTAAATTTGAGTAATATAAACTTTTGGAAATAGTATATTTAATGGGAAGGAAACAGCCTGTCTTAGTCAATCCATCCATCTCTTCCTCCCCCTAAAACCCCACATACACCCTGTGGGTTTCTCCAGTCAAGGGAATTTTTCAGGACCCATAAGTGCCTCAGTCTGGTTCTGTGAACCTGACTTTTCACAACCTTAGAGGAGCTTGGCCTGAGCTCCCAGGCACAGATCTGGCTGGCTTGGTCCCGGTCCTCTCCTCCACAGCTGCTCTATGATCCCTTTGGGCACTCCTGCTGCTGTGAGGTTATCTCATAAAGCCCTGGACAGCACCCCCTCCATGTTATTTCTCTTCCCACCTTACTTAACCTTTTATATTAGTGACAAAATAGTCTTAAGGCTGTTGAAGGACCATCTGTGAGGGGCTAATTGATTCTCCTCTGTCACTCTGTATTTATTTTCTTTTTCCTCGCCTCCAGAATCATGCTCTGAACCAAAGGCCATGGCAGCAGCTCACGCTGACAAAATCCTGCTTTTATTATTTCTTCCCTGGCAACAATTATTTATCCAGCTTGTCAAGTGATGGAGGACATCGCGACGACCATCTGTTTCCTTCTGTCTGAATCCTTTAATGTAGTGAGACTCCATTTTCAGGAGCATCTCGCTGATGCTGCCTGCATTTTCCTCCATTCGCCTGTGCTGGCTTTGGCAGTGTTTTTTCACTGGGGTTGGCATTTTCACTTCACGCTTGTTCATTTGATTAGCATCCTTCTCTTGTGAATTAACTATTTAGCTTCCAGCGAGTGGTCTCTCGGTTAGCTTTCCTTTAATCCCTGAAAGGGTTCCTTTCATCTCATCTATGCTGACACCATCTCTTTCTTCAGAATCAAGTTCTCTTGGTTGAACCTCCTAAGTAGCTCTCAACTCCCCTCCTGTTTTCCTGCATTGGTCTCAGTTCAGGCTCTCAGCTTTTCTTGCCTGGAGGACTGAAATAGCCTGTTCTGCTTGTAGATGAGCCTGACCCCCTGCAAACACAGCTGCCAAGTGATTTTCCCAAAGCACAAGTCTGTGTTCATGGCACTGCTCTGCTTAAGTCCCTCAGGGATTTTCCACTGGGCTCAGGCTAAGCCCATCCACTTTGGTCATGACATATATTGTCTTTAAAAATCTCTCCTCTGCTTTTCTTTCTAGCAGCATGTTGTGTTATGTCCTCCTACTTTTTCTCTTCACTCACAAAGCCCTGGCAGTGGTTCTGAATTGGTAAGGGGAGGACATTTGGCAATGTCTGCAGACATCTTTAGTTGTCACAACTGGGGGAAATGGGAACTGGGCGAAATGGGAACTTCCAATGCATCCCTCTCTCCCGCCATTTGCCTGGTAACATCATCCTCCTCCAAGGCTCAGCTCAAGGACCCTCTTATTTTGATTTCCTGACCATGGACAATGTCCGGTGCCCCTCTTCTGAGCTTTCAGTCATCCAAAATTTCAAGCAGTATGTTTATAGAGCATCTACTAGGAACCAGTACTCTGTTAGGTTCTAGAATTAAAACAGTGAGCAAAATTAGCATGGTGACTGCACAAGAGTGTGTTAGGGGAGACAGAAAGTCATCAAACAAGCACACAAATAAATATTCTGCCCAACACCGTGTGTATACCTCCTCTCCACATCAAGGGACTCATGGCCTTTATTATATTTTTGAGTATTTTTGTTTTGTTTTGGTCTTGTATTATTTTCTCTTGAACACATGACTAGAATCCAAATTCCTTAGCATTGTGTTCCAGGCCATTCCCAAAGGACTTTCCCATTTCCACCACCCTTTCTCACCCTCTGCACCCATGATCCCATAGTGTTATAGCGACCCATGTATGCTTTTCAATGCTTTCCTCATCCTCTCCTTCTTTTAAGCTTTCCTTCTCCCATCAAGACCCAGCTCAGGTGTCACTTCCTCTTCACAGATTCTCAAAACAGAGTTAATTCCTGTGTCTGTGGCACCTTAGTGTGTGGTACTTATTTGTATCTTAGCACTCAGTAAAGAAAAATGGTGAAAAGCACAGTTTCTGGAGTCTGAGAAATGTGAATTTACTTAACCTTTCTAAGCTTTAACTTCTTCATCTGAGCAATAAATAAAAGAATAGTGCCTACTGCATAAGTTTCTGAAACTATTAAAAAGTAATCTGTGTAAAATGCCCAGCACAGTATTAAGGACTCAATAAATGTTAATGGTTATTACTATTTCTAACAATATCGTAGGTTATATAACTGATTCTGTAGCTCCCCCCGCCCCCAGACTAACTGCTTTCTTCCTTAGGATAGCAACTGTATTTTATGCATCGTTGTAGCCTAGAGACAAGAAAAGCCTGAACAGTAGATGCTTGTTGCATGTTTGAGTCAAGGATGGGGACCCAATTATAGTGGTCTCTCCTGTAGCAATTCAATATCTAACATATTAATTGAGCACTTACAAGGTACAGCAGCGGGGGTAAGCACTCCACAGATTGCCTCATTTAATCCTCACAATCACTCTGTGAGATTGGCACCACTATTACTAGTTCCCATTTTACAGAAAACGGGGGCACAAAGAGATAAAGAGCCTGACAAGTTTACACAGTTAACAAGTGGCAGAGTCTGAATTTAAATACTGATTCCAAATCATGAGGTCTTTACTAAAAAATTAGATAAAGTTGGGGCGGTTGGGTGGCACAGTGGTTAAGTGTGCACATTCTGCTTCGGCGGCCCGGGGTTCACCAGTTCGGATCCCAGGTGCGGACATGGCACCACTTGGCAAGCCATGCTGTGGCAGGCGTCCCACGTATAAAGAAGAGGAAGATGGGCACGGATGTGAGCTCAGGGCCAGTCTTCCTCAGCAAAAGAAGGAGGATTGGCAGCAGATGTTAGCTGAGAGCTGATCTTCCTCAAAAAAAAAAAAATACTAATTAGATAGTATTTATTTCAAGAATTCATTGACGATGTAGTACAACAAACACAAAGAAGCTTTTTGTCTAGATGAAAGTGATACAAAAACATTCACCTTTTTTCCAGAGTCACCAAAATTATTTCAGGCTTCTAGAACCATTCCAAGGAAGAGGTAATAGAGTGTAGGTCAGTGGGATGGGGTAGGGGAAGAATTTATCTTCCAACCCAAATGAGCCACTTTCAAACAAGGCCACTACACATTTGTCTTCTCCATTCTCCGAGATCCTATATAATAAACAACATGGGAAATATATACATGAGAGCAGGAGAGCAGTAGAGAGATGAGTGCATCACATGAGGGAAAGTGAGAGAAAGATGCTTTATTCACAGATGAATGAGGACGCATCTTGGTGGAATCCCTAAACAGGGATGACATTGTCCCCTAGTGATATAGGCCTCCTCGTTGCCAGATTGTTAGTGGGAGGTGAGGAAGAGAAGTATTAATAAAGTGTAGAAAAGAAACGGTCTCCGCAGCCTTTCGGTCACAGGTGCTTCCTATAAGAAAAGCTTGCAGAGCATAACTCAGCTATAAAGAGGACCCAGGGAGTTCTTAAGCTACCTGGGCTCCTAGGGCACCTATTTTAATTCTTAATTTTAGCCAAATGAGAATCAGCCCTGCAGCAAAGTAAGGCGAGCAACTGAGCTTCACAATTTGCTCTTAGAGAAAACCGTAATTAATCCTCTGAAAAGTCATCGGGATGTCAAACTGGCAGTGTAGACAGCAAATGTTATTAAAGCTTCAAGCTCTTCCCATGGATTAATGATGCTGCTGCTTCATTCGAAGACACAATTCTGGGGTCCAGGCTGTGGACTTGGGTTATAGGGGACACTGATATAATGAGGTACTTCGGGTTAACCTGATGGCTGAATGTCCCCACTCAGAGAGAAAAGATAGCTCAGGTGTACCCCCAAACCTGCCAGAAAGTGGTAGAAGAGGGGAGCCTCTGCGATGTGCCTGTTTCACAGGCTGCAGTGCCTCACCCCTAGTAACTCCTTTTGTTCTTTGCTTTTCTGATTGAGGAGAGCAAAAGTCGTGGAGCCCCAGGAAACCAAGTACAGTGGAAACAATGAGCTCTCAAGAAGGGAGGGGAGACCCTGGCAAAGATGGAAAGAAACCACTTGGATTACGAATTTGAGAAAAACATTGCCCTGGTGGCCTCAATTTAATTGATTTGCGGGGATGGAGTATACTGAAGAGGAGACAAAAGGGAACCATTTGACCTGCAAACAATCCAAGAGAAAAAAGAAGTAAATTACATGTGGAAGCTATTTGATTAAACACATATCCTTTAAATAGAGATTATTTCATTGCTTGCAATGGGGAGGGGTAGCTCCCCAAAGATAAATTGGGGCGCTACTCACAATAAGAGGGAAGGCTTGCACAAATTATATATATTGAATCATATATATCGTTCAATATATAGCATTAGACAAATAACAAACAGAAACCAAATCTGATCCTATATGGACATACAGATCTTTAAATAATTAAAATGCAATAGAATATCCTTAACATGGGAATTAACTGAATGCAATTCCAAGTTTAATCACACACACATAAGTTTCTTAAATATTTGTTGAAATGATGAATGACTTTCTTAAATTATTAGAGATTACTTCATAATTTAGCTGAACCATGAGTTCTTTATTATAACCATAAGTAATAACTGTATTACTTATTACATATTTAATTTTACTAACAAAGTATCAATAATAATATAGATGCAATATATGTAGCATATGATACATAATTATAAGATCTAGTCCATCCATATTATATGATTTATCATGTAATTATATGTAGTCATAGATACATTATATATAACATATTATACATAAAGTTATACTAGCAAAGCACCAACAATAGAGATTTCTGGTTAATAGAATTCTCTAGTTGACAGAATTTTTGGCAGGAGAGGTTATATTTTTATCATTGGCCACTGAAAGATATGATAGAGAGGTAATTCCTTGAGTGACTAGGGAGTCTGGGAAGATAAATTTTACTCCAAGACTTATTTCTTGATCCTGGTTATACCTGAGAACTCCACTCCTTCAGGAGCCATAGATTAACTTTTTCCTGAAAGCAGCACATTTTAGCTCTGAACCCAATTATCCTCACTAGTTCAGCCTTTGCTTTGGTTTCAGAGCTCATCTAAACAAGTGCTTTCTCTCAAATACATTTCTTCCCTTGCAAGTATGAGCACAATGAATCAGCAATCAGAAAGACAGCCAGAGGATGATTAGCCAGAGTGTACTGGATAAACAGTGTTTTAGTCCCCACATGTTGACAAAATTTACAATATTGCAAATTACAAAATTCACTCTGGGTTATTCAGGGGAAATTAAAATTAAATACTGAGCATCATGACTTTACTGCCCTCCTGGCCAACTCGAGCATCCAGATGGCATGCATTCATCTGGTAGTATGTCATTGTGGGTCTCGTGGAGCCCTTGACTGGGGATTAGGGGCCTCATATTGGCACAACCACTGGCACCTGGCTCCCATCTTATTCCAACAGTGCCCCTGTTGTGGCCATAAGACCCTGATGTGAAGAGATGATACTGCCACAAGCATCAGTATGGCAATTCAGTCCCTGTATAAAACCTCCAGAACGCGGCCAAGACTGAGGGAACTTGCTGGATACAGTTGGATGGAAGAGAACCAAGCGTGTAATCAAGGAGGCTCATCTGTCAGTAAGGAGGCAGGAGGGGGAGAAAGGAAAGATAAAGGAGACTTGCCTTGTAAGGCAAGCAAGGGAAGGAAGAGACAGAAAGATTATTCAAAGGAAAGGGGAGAGGAGGACAGAGAAGAATCTATTCTATAAGGCAGAGGGGAAGAGGCCAAGACTGAGATGGAGAGACAGACAGAGAGTGATACCCTGGAGAGGGAGACCAGATGAACACTACTGAATGAAAAGACAGCTTAAACCCATCCCGAACTGCAGGGAGGAAGTCTGGGTGTTCATCTGTGCATGTGGTGGATTTATGTGTGCACTAGCTTGTTAATGGAGTAGGCGATTGGGCTAGGACTGCTGCCTGGGCCTGGGCTGTCAGTGACATAGCTAGGAATTGGCAAGTGAAGGAATCATGAAGATAACAACAGTAAAGCAAAAGTAAAGTTAAGACAGATTGTACATGTTTCAGTGTAAAGAAATGTGAGAGCCCAGAAGAGTCGGGAGAAGACCTCTAGTCTTCATTCTGCCATTAATAAGAGCAATAATGGCAGAAGTTGGGTAAGTGCTCTGACAGGAGACCTAGGAAGCCCCCAAATGTTTCTAGGCTACCTTGAAGCTGATTACTGCAGTCTCTGCATTCTCCCCACACCATTCTCAAACACACACACATACACACACCCTTAGTTACAGGAAAACTTTAAGAATAAAGTATCTCTTTAGTGTAGGTTTTCTTGAAGAAGTGACACAGCAAATCATAGCAAAGCCTCCTAAATTTCTTGTGCTCATCTTCCTGAAGTCATCCTAGGAGTTACTCACAAATCTCTTCTGCAAGATTCTCTTGTCTCGGTCCACATGGTGCCACAGCATCACTAGGCCATCCCCTCCAATTCTCTTCTCTCCTCTCCTCTCTCATGTCCGACTTCCTTCCAAAGCCCTGGGACTGGCGGCCGCCTTGCTGACCTGTGGCTCTTTCCAGCCCTCAGGAAGTCTGGTCAGCTCTGATTGTTCTCTCTGTCTGGGGACAGCCCCCTGGAATACTGGTGAATATAATTTTAAGCCTCATAATTGAAAGAAGGGAAGAAGCTAAAAATAGAAACTCGTAAGAACAAGACTTTGAATCCTTAAGAAGTGAGAAGGACAAGAAGGCTTAGGGTCAAAATGATTTGCAGACTAATGGGTGTCTTAATGAGGAAATAAGACAAAGAAGGAACAGGAAGTGAGACTAGGTAGGATATTTTAAACATAAAATGAAGCAAAAAGAGCTGGAAAAATTAGTGTCTTCTTATTTGTTTATCCTGAAACATTAAATGAAATGACTAAAGTCTTACATAATATAAAATATCAACTGTAATTATTATTCATAATATCCAACGGAGAAATCATATTTTAGCCAAAATGCCATTAGTGGAATTGAAAAAGATAGCCCCACAATTTGCTGCCTTTGGAGAGAGATCTGTAAGAAGCTAGTAGAAGAAACTTAATGACACAGACAGAGTCCGCTCTTTGCAGTAGGGTCAGGGAGGGAACTACATCTCCACTTCAGTGTTTCCTCCTTCTTCCCTTCCTCCTATCCCTGCTAAATGGAGATCAGACTCGTGTGTCAAGGAGACTCGGTCACTTCGTCTGCATATTAACTGTTATATTAAGATTTGCTGCAAAAAGTCCATTAAAGTTTTTCCTCTGAAGAGGGAAAGGAGTGGAAATAAATTACCAGCTGAAGGACATTTTGGGAAGAGATCTTTTGAGCATTTATTACTATTTAAGACTAATTGAAATCCATTGTTCCAGAGCCTCAACTCTGCCCCAGTTCAGTTTTGACCCTGGGAAAACTTTATCTCTTCCTACATCAGGGTCAACAAATAGGGTTCTGATTTGTTAGCTGCTTTGTTAGGTCTAAGAGGACTCAATGAGGTAATTCAACTTTCAGAACAGACACGCTTTCACTGGACTGCAGAATTGGGGCATACTCCCCTTCTCATGAGAAGCAGGAGGAGCTCAGAGTGATGCTTTGGGCTGAGAAGGAGGCAAGACACTCATTGAGGGAAAAGCTGACCAGGCTAATGGCGCATGAAGCTGACAGGAGTTTCCTGAAGCCGTGTCCAGTTGATGCCAACCAAGCCATGTATGAGGGAGACCGTTACTCACCCTCTATCTTCTGTGACATGCCTGAGCAAAGTACAGCCCAGCACCATCAGGCCTTTCTGCCTTTACACTTGCTGTACACCAAAATTCCTTTTCCTACTCTGATGTACAGGTGGATTTTGAGATTCAAGAGCACTGGGAAAAGTTTGTTGTTGTAGTGCTGTCAAGTCAGTTCCAACTCCTAGTGGCCCAGTGTACAGCAGAGAAGTTATGGGAAAATTTCTGCAGTTTAAATGTAACCTATATAAGCCTGTGTCTGTGTCTGAAATCCCTATACCAGTCATTTCTAGGATATAGCTTTGAAGGCAGCTCTTAAATGATAATGTTTCCAATTATTTGTAGCTAATTGAAGCTGGATTATATTACCATATTAATCATAGGAGAAACCAGGAAGCAGAAGAATGGGACACAAGAAAGATAAGTTTTGATGGAAAATTAAAGAAAGGAGAAGTAGAGAGGGTATGTGCTTCCAGAAGTGTGGGGTGGTGGCAAGAGAGGTGAACTAGGAATCGGAGGTCTGGAGTTTGAGTTTTCTCTTTGTTTCCTGTTAACTACATGACTTTGGATAAGTCATTTGGAATTTCAGAATCTCAGTTTTCTCATCACAAAATTGGGATGGAGTATCTTCCCTAACAACCTGACAGGGTTATTGTGGTTATACCTCATGGTGATCAACGGCAGACCAGGTTCTGTGGAGCCTGAAGCTTAAAGAATTTGGGGCAGTTTGGTTAAGAAAAAGGATTGCAAAATTGAAAAAACAAAATTAAGTATAAATATGGAAATTTATAATAAGGAAAGAAACTACAATACATTATGAAATCTGTATTCCCAGCTCAAATTTATTTTAGCCAGATGCCAAAAATACTCCAAAGCAAGTGGCCACAAAAAGAAACGTGAGAATGAAGTCAGAGTAAAAAGAGAGTGGTCAAACAAATTGCAGTTAAAATACTTACTTTTGCAAATTTTACAAAAATACAGATCATGTGAACACATCGACAGGGTCTCTGAAGGAATCTGTACCTGTGATGTGCCCAAAAGCCAAAGATTACTCAGCTTCATGTTAAATCGTTTTATGAGATGATGTTTCTTAAAAGTCTTTGTGAACTGAAAAGTACAATATAAGCGAACGGTATTGTTCCTCTTTTCCCCAATTCCAGAGTGTTGCCTGATGGGAAGTCTATGTACAGGCCACCATTCCAACATCATTATAGTAAACTTGATGCAAATTGGGGTTTAGATTATTTACATCACAGCCACAACCTAAATCATTCGTTTAAAAATACTTATTCAAAAATTTCCATCTCAGAATATATACACTGATTTGCATGTATAAAGCAGGCTTTAGATTTGTAAATGATTTGTACAGTTTATAAAACACTTGAAATACACACAGTCATGTGTCGCTTAATGACAGGGATATGTTCTGAGAAATGCGTCGTAAGGCAATTTTGTCATTGTTCAAAAATCATAGAGTATATTTACATAAAACCTAAGTGGTATAGCCTACTACACACCTAGCCTATACGGTACTAATCTTTTGGGACCACCATGATATATTCGATCCATCATTGACCTAAACCTCGTTATGCGTCACATGACTGTACTTTTGAATCTCGTATTGTCTATTACTATGTAACAAATCATCCTAAAACTTGGTAGCTTGAAACAATAATAATTACGTATTATTTCTCATGCTTTCTATGGGTCAGATATTTGAGACTAGTTTGGATAAGTGGTTCTAAATTGGGATCCGCTGGGGTTGCAGTCATCTGTAGGCTTAACTAAGACTAGAGGATTTACTTCCAAGGTGCTCACATAGTTGGCAAGTTGGTACTGGCTGTTGGCCAGAAGCCTGTTTTTCTCCATGTAGCTTCTCTCCCAGGTTGCTTGAGTGTCCTCACAGTGTAGTGGCTGGCTTCCCCTAGAGCAAGCAATCTGAGAGAGAGAGCATGAGCCAGTACAAGTCATCTTGCCATTTATGACCTAGACTAGGAAGTCATCAATATCACTTCGTTTGCATTTTATTGGTCCAGGAAGTTACAAGTCAGTCCAGATTCAAGTGAACAAAACAAAGACCTCATCTCTCCATGGAGGATTTTCAACAACACATGGTAAGAACATGTTGAATGGGGTATATTGGGGCAATCATCTCTGGAAAAGACAATATGCTACAAGCTTCATACAATCTTGGGAGATGGGTAGGACAAACATTTCTATCTTCCCTCTTCAAGAGGGAAAACTTCAAAGCATTTTATGAGGAAGAAGCCTCCTAGGCCTGGGTTCAAATACATACTGTATAGTTTATTCTCTGCATCATGCTGGGAAAAATCACTTACCCTCTCAGAATTTCTATTGCCTTGTTTGTTAACTCTACTACAATATGGTTCTCATAAAGCTTAATTGAGATAAGGTGAGTGAAGGGATCAACCCAGTGCCTGAAACCTAGTAAACGCCCGGTAAGCGGTAGGAACATTTTTGAAATGAGAAAATAGCAACTGAAACATTAAATAATTTCACAAGGTCACAAACTATAAAAAATTATCATCAAAGCAAAATCTTTTAACCTAAGTCCAATAATTTCCTCATTCTAACAGGCCACTGCCTAGTGCACTCAAATAAATGACGAGTACTTTATGTTTGTGTGTAATTCATATATGATTCATTTATATTACTTGATTATAAATAGGAAGTCTTCTTTTAGCCTAACTTCAAACACCAACTGGAAAGTTAAAGCTCTTCGGGTTCCAGGTGCCCATTATTTATTTTTGGATAATAAATGTGATCCACATTATTGATGATGGCAGCACTGAACTTATGAAATACTTTTTAATTATTCAATTTTGATGGGATATATAACATGTAAAATTAATAGAAGCCTCAGTCAGGAGCAAATTTCCATTTTTTTCCTGTGGTTAACAGACGTGGTATAAACAATAATACACCTCAGTTTAGCGCTCAGGAAAATGTGATCATAATTTCAAATTGTTATGCATATTAATAATTGTGTTGTCTTTTCTTGAATATTTAAGGGGCTTTGTTTGCTTAGCATTATTTGGGTCACATCTTTTGGGAAGTTGAGGGGAAGTGTTAGCAGAAAGTGTTTAATGCACTAAGCATAAGTATAAGGTTTCCATAATTCATCAGCTCCACTTTTGCACACCTTCCTATGCATTTACGGAGACTGCATACATTATACGGTGATGGATGGGCTGCTGATTAAATACAATTTGTTGCTCTTGCCCAGAATACATATATTTTCTCATTAATTTAAAAAATTCTAAATGGTGTCTTAAAAATGACTAAATGTTTATATATCAGAATTCAACACCGGAGTTATTAGGAATTTGACAAACAAAAGATATCTCTTGAACTTTCTCTTGACTTTGCAGAGGTTGCTGCTCACTTCCATCTAGACAAAGAAACAAAGTTAAAAGTATAAAACCCTATCTCAGACCTTCAACAATTGAGTTCTTCACGGTGTTCAAAATTCTGTGCAAGGGCGTCCTCTGCCCCCAGGGAAGTTAATGATACTGGGAAAGCTTACCTATTCCATCGCCCTCTAGGAGAATCACTGGGTACCTTCAAGTGTTAAAGGTTCTCGGAAATCAAGAAACAAAATCCATTTAGCTTGGTTTAACTCGGTGTTTCTCAAGTGTGTTTGAACAAGGAGTTCTTTTTTGTTGTTTGTTTTTTCCAAGAACTGCAACTGACATCTCATGGACCTTCATCCTCTTTTACAGGCTACACACTCACTATTCTAGTGCACACATATAATACCATTTTACTTAGCAAAGCTATTACTGACCGGTATTTGAATTGTTAGGAAGTTTTTGCTATTTTCAACCCCCTTGTTTGTAGATTGTAGCATATATCCATGATTATTGTCTTTAGATAGATTTCTAAAAATGGGATGCAGATTCTTGACCTGGTCTTGATGTATAAGCAATAAATCAACATCCTGAACATCACTGAAATTGCTCCATGGAAACTGGAGTGCAATCATCTCCACTTTGCAGTAGAAATCTTATGGTTTCTCCATAGTGACAATTAGAGCAAGAGGCTCTGACATTCAGGGACAGACAAAGCCCCATCTGCTGCCCTTCTACGGAAGCCAGCTCTCTGCTTTCCCTGCTTCCATCCTGTGTCTGGATATACATTTTCATAAAGTGTAAAGTCTGCCACAGAGGCAGCAGGTGAGCACCTCTGGCTTCCAGGCTGAGGAGCTCTTGGGATAGTGTGCCTGGTTAACCTGAAGGGCACTCAAGTAGCCCATGGAATGTCTGAGTTAACTGCACAAGTCACTCAGGACTCAGTCTTCTCCTGCGCTGCCCTCTACCCAGTGCTTTCAATCTCCTTCTAATTTGTTTTCTGCTGTTGGCAGGTTACAAAAAGAGAAGTGCCTGGAGCACAGAGAACAACTCTCCAAAGTCCATCTGTTTCCTAGGGCACTAGTGAGACTCATCTCTACTTAGTTTTCTGCTCCAGTTTCCATTAGCGAATATAGTTTCTCAGTTAGCATTTGGCCAAATGATTCATTTGCAATTGGGAATCAGATACATTCTTGTGGATAAACATGATCATCATTCATGTATTTTGGAAAAACTCTGAGCCCATCCAATTCTCATTATGACTATGAGAGTTGCATAATCCCTGGCCTAACTACATTACTGATTACTTTCTAGAACAAATCCCCTTTGCGCTGCTGTATCCAAACATCACTAGCTAGTATTGTACTTGCTCTTGTAGCCAAACATCACTAGATGACATCATTCTTCCTTCCTGAAATAACTGCCACTCTTTCTTTGCTTTCCTCACCCCTATATCCTTCGTCTCCAATTTTATGAATTTTATCTGTTCTTTAGGACTTAGATCCTGTCCAGAACCTTCTAGAAGCCTCTCCTGCCCATCCTAGCCTAATAGAAGCTCTTCGGCTTCATTTTATTAGGCATTCACTGTATTTAGCCTTGTATTCTCATTTATCTTTTAAAAAAAATTTCTGTGTGCTTTGTCTTCAACTGGACTTTAAGCGCCTTCAAATCACTGATTATCTTTTCGTCCTTTCAGATTTAAGAAACGTACATCGTCTTACATTTTCTAGAGGCTATAGGAACAAAAGCTCAAATGATGTATACTCAAGTCAGCACAGAACTTATTAGTAACTTCTGTGGCTCTCCTCATCAGCATTTGGATTGCTTTTTTTTTTTTTTTTTACAACGTATGGCATACTCCCACTAAGCCACAGTTCTTGGAGTTTTCTTTCCTTTTCTCTAACATAGCAAATACATTATTGTCCTTAAAAACGATGTGTTTATACATTCAGAAAATTGGAATGTCTCATTGCAAATATTTCTCAGAATTTTTGGCAATGAGAGTGTCAAGGGTCTCAGGTATTGACTGATGATAAATAATTAGAGAAGGAAGATTATTTCCAAACATTTATTGATATCCTGCTGTGTGCCAGAAGCCACTCTAGGTTCTGGAATCAAGCAGTGAACAAGACAGACACAGTCCCTGCCCTCGTGAAACAAATGCATTGAAGATCTTTTGCTCTTGAAAAACTAGGAACCCAACCTTGAAAGCTGAGAGAGAAGAGAAATATGAGTGGCCATTTGGAATTTTGGACATAAAATATATGCATCACCTAGTTTATGCAGACATGCTAGTACGTGGTTGCATAAAATGGGGACTTTTTTATTATTCTTTTATGGATTGGCCATAGACTATGCAATACAAGTGGGACATAAAAGAATAATGGGAAAGACGAGACCTGACTAAATAAATCCTTTGAAATCTTTTTTTCTTTTAACACTCTGACATGAGAATAAATTCCCTTTGCACAGTTTTTTGCTTCTGTTCTTTTCTAGGTCACCAGAAATGAAAATATATTGGGAGAATGGCATGTGCATTAGAAATCTTTGCAATATCTCCAAGTCAACACTAGACCTTTAAAAACCAAAAGGAAATACTCAAAATGAATACATTGGGGGAAGGGCACAGAATAACATTTGGAAAACCTGAAAATATCTACCCATTTGTCTAGGCTCGTGGCTATTACTGTAATAAGAAACTGAAGCCAAACAAATGAGACAGTTTTCAGATTTTGATCGTGCACACTGTGAACACATAATAAGCATTAGATAATCCTCATGATAAGGGGTTATGGGAACATTCTGCAGAATAAATAAAATGAGGGGGTTAGAGAAAGGCAGAATTTACTGTAACCTTAGACTCATATATATGAAACAACAGGCTACAGATGTGTCATTTCCATAACATGATATAAAATACCTCCTGATTGTTAGAAATTTCCAAGCCACAGAGAAGGATAGATGAATGATTGAGAGGTAGAATCCAAATGCTCTATGATAAAAATGAGGTATTGATTCTCTGAGATTTTAATTTAGATTAGTTCACTTAGAAAAAGTAATAAATTGAAATGTACTCAACACAGCTCATATTCGAAATGGCTTATCAGGATTCCAAAATGAAACCTTAGGCAAGCAATAATTTTAACTGTAACACTCACCCAAGTTGCCCACACTAAATTACAGCATCTTTACAAATAATTTGGACAAGAATGAGACAAGTAGTATATCTCCCAATGATGGATGGGAGTTTGAGCCTCAATGCCAGAAGAAAAGATGGGAAAAGAACTGGAAGCAAGTGTCTGGCCATAATAAATTAGGAAGACAAACATCTGAACTATTAGAAAAGTGACTCAACGTAAGCCATGCCATATATTTGCCCGATGCCTAGTTCAATTTGATGGTTTCAGGTGGTCAGGTGAAAGGCATTATCTGTAGGAAAATATAGAATTGGATCTTTTTAATTCATGTCTAGATTTCTTGAGATTTTAATTTGTTGATGTTCAGCCTCATTTTGAAAGAATTTTTTATTCAATCTTTTTAGACTTTTATGGAATTAAATCAAATAGCACATATAAATCTACTAACACAAAGTTTGGGCTATAGTAGGATAAAAATAATAATTATGATGGCTAACAGTGTTTGAGCCCTTATTATAAGACAGGCATTGAGCTTAAACATTCTTATTGTTGTATTTAATGCGGAGTTCAGAAAGCATTATCTTCCCTTATGTGCAATCACGTCTCACTATTTCATTTAGTTTTACATTTCCTATACTGAAATCGTGACCATAGAACTAGAAATTCTTTAGTGTTTTATTTGCAAACTACTAATTTAAGACCCTAGTATCACATTCTATGCATTTATTGCGCTCCATCGCCTTTACTGTCAATTCCTGCTACTTTCAGGATAAATATATTGTGCTTGCGCAGTACACGCATGCACACACACACACACGTGCGCACACACACACACACACACACTACTGCTCTTACAAAGCTTCCCAATTTAAGTACCTTTTCCTCCTGACCCTTTTTGGGGATCTGGTCTTTTGAGATTCATTTTTTCCCAGGTGACCATTATTAAGTGATTTTCCCAGTGTACACAATTTGTAGTACTGGTCTCTGGAATTGTTAACCAACCTTAGTAAAGAATGGCGTAGATTTTGTTCTGAGTCTTTCCTAATAGTTGAGCTTTCCAATCTCTACTTTAAAGAATTTCTCTTTTGTAGGTTCAATGCTTACCTCCTTAGAAGTAAAGTTCTTTGTTAAAGGGTTGGCTTCTGTAGCATCCTGGGATGCTTCAGGGGCCATTAAGCTTAATGAGTTAACAATTTTTATCCAAAGTGTATATGAGGTACCTGCTGAAGATAGCTTTACCAGGTCTTCCTGATTTATCACAAAGAAAGTCTCTTTTCAACAAAAGCTTTCAGGCTGAACTTTCATTCTAGTCTAAGAGAAGCAAACTTTTGGTCTCAAGTGTTGCATAATACATCACATGCGGTTTCTGTGTTCTCGGCTATTTTATAACCAAGCTATCAATTACATCAAAGCTTGTCTCCCACATAAAGATGCATTGACAATAGATAAATCCCCTTTCTCTCCAATTGAGTTTCTTTTTTTTTTCTTAGAATTCCATTGAACAAGGATCACTTTTTCCCCTTTGAAATGAGATTTTACATTTCACACGTATTTATCAAGAAACAGTCAAAGCAAAATAGGTAATTTTTATCATAAAGTTGTTTTTTTTTTTTTCCACAGAGCCTCTAAAAGGCAAATCCAATGGAACCATCAGAGGACTTTTTCAGAGGCCAGTTTTCAAAGTATCCCTTTTGCCTAGTGGTGCCCATCTCATAACAGAGACCCCTAAAGTCCCTCACATCCTACCCACCCTATTTCAGGCTTCAAAGGGAACTCCTGACCCAGAGGAAGAGGAGCCAGAAGCAAATCGCCCGCATGAAAAAGGCAAGAACAGTCCCTGACTGGCTGGTTGGAGATGACAGCAGCTGCAGCCTGTGTGGGGCAGCTGTGTGGGGTCTCCGTCCTACCACCTATCATGACAGAGAGAGTCAGCGCTTACAGGGCCCTGAAGATCCCCATTCATCTTCATCAGTCTTCCGCTCTGATTCAGGCTCAAATATTGCTAAAAAGGTATGGACCAGCATAAAGCCTTCACTTCCGTAAACCTAATCTATCATCTGTAAAATAGCCAGCCGAGGTCAACACGGCACACAGGTCGCTCTAGGACCTTGAGCAAGTTTCTTTCCTCCCTGTGACCCTCATTTGTAAAATGGGAACAATTCCTTCACTTAGCAGGTACTTTTTGCGTATTTATTATATGTCAGAAAGTGTTTTAGGTACTAAGAATACATCAGTGAACAACAACAAAAGTAAGATGAAAATCTCTACTAAGTTAGCTTACATTCTACTAAGAGAATTTAGACAATTAAAAAAAATAAATGAATAGTGAGTGATGGAGAAGACTAAAGCAGAGAAGGAGATCAGAAATGCAAGTAAGAGTTGCAATTTTAGATCGGGGAGTCTGGGAAGATCTATCTAGGACTGTCACATTTCAGCAAAGACTGGAAGAAATGAGAGGATGAGTTACAGAAATATCTGGGTGAATGCTGAGGAAGTCAAAGAGCCAGCTACGAGAAGATGGCTGAGTGCCAGAAACAGCAAGGAGCCTGAGCGATGGGAGAGAGTGAGAAATGGGGAGCGTAATAAGAGGTGAAGTGACGAGCTGATGCAGGGCCAGATTTTATAGGGCTTGTCATCCTTTGCACTCCATTGGCCTTTCCTGTGAGTGAAGTGGAAGGCTATTTCAAGGTTTTGTGCAAAGTGATGTGATGTTGGAGTTTCAAAGGGTCACTCTGATTATTGGTTTGAGAATGGAACGGGACAAGGGTGAGACAGAACAGAAGCAGGGAGCCAGCTTAACAGGCGACAGTAGTTATCTAGACAAGAGAGGATGTGGCTAGAGCCAGGAGGTGGTGATAAATGCTGAATTCTGGGCGTATTTTGAATGTAGAATCAGCAGGATTTACTGACATTTAAGACACGTGATGTGAGGAGAAGAGAGGAGTTGAGAATGACTTTAACTTGAGCAACTGGACACATAAAGATGCTATTTACTGGGTCAGAGAAGTCTGTAGAAGCCGCAGGTTGGTGGGGGGAAGACAGGAGTTTGAAAGGCCCAGTAGACTTTTACATGGAAATATTGAGTTGACATTTAGATAATGGTAGTGCTTATTACTTTAGATGGTTTTTGAGGACTAAATGGGCTTTATGATCTAGTTCTGCCTACTTCTCCAACCACTTCTGCCACCACATCTTACCACCCACCAGTATTCACTCATGTCAAACTATTTTGTGTTCTTTCTCATCTCCATATCTTTGCACATGTGGTTTCCCATCCCAGGATGATCTTCTCTCCTTGCCCACCCATTCTCTTCATTCTGCCCATTTCTTATTAGCCCACGCTTAAATTAGTTCCTTCCTGGTCCCCCCTTCTTCTACAATTTTGAAAAAAACACAAATTGGTATTACTTGTTTAAGGCAAAACAAATATCACCTCCTCCGGACAGCCCTCCATGACTTCTCTGGGTAGAGGTAACAGATGTCCCCCCTTGAGCACTCATAGGCCTCTGGAGCTTTAATGATGATCTTTATCATATTCATTATTAATTAATAATTAATTACTTAATTATCAAGGTACTTTTTGATTTACACGAGTATCTCTTAATAGGCTGTAAGCCCTAAGGAAAAATGAAATTATCCTATTTCAAAATAAGTTTTAATAAATATTTATTGAATGAATGAGTGAACAAATGAATGTTTTATATGGCAGAAATAAAATGGAGAAATCACTTGAAAAGAGTTTTTGTAATAAGAACATTTATATGAAATTGATTTATGAAGCGCCAAATCTTGAGTGGTCATCTCCACTGAAGCTTTACCTGACCCCATCTGTTTAGCCCTGGAGTCTGGCACAGTGCCTGGCTCTGAGGAGACACTTACTAGATGTTTCCTGAACAAGAGACTGAATGAACACTAGAAACCATTCACAAAGGAAGATTCTGTCTCCACGGTCTGTGTAACTGTGGAGGATTAGTCACTGGATTGAAATTCAGAACTTAAATTTCAACCTTTTTGATAAAAGGTACCCTTCAGAATTATTTCACAATGGTAACGTTGTTGCAACCTTCTAGAAAGAACTTAGTCTTAAAACGTATCTTAGAAGTACCAGGCATCAAAGCCACTTGTCAACATTGGTTTGCCAATATCAGATAATTAAGAAGCAAATGCTTCTGGAAACAGCAGCTGCCAAGCATTTTTGAAAGAGGTGCCCGGGTGTTCTGATGAACACTGAGCAAGAGCTACTTTCCTTCCCCAAATGTGCTATGTTCTCTCCCTTGGGCCACTGAGCTAGCTGGAAAGCCCTTCCCCTCCATCTCACCTGGCTAACTTCTATCCTGAGGTTTCAGCCCAATGTCGCTTCCCTCAGGAGTTCTTTCTGGATCCTCCAAGACACATGTGGGGCCCTTCCCAAGTGTTCCCAGAGTACCCCACACATCTCCCTATCAAAGCAATGATCCCTCTTCCTTGTAATTTCTTGATCAGTTGCCTGCATCTTCTCTTTGTCATAATTTCAGCGCACTTAACCCAAAGACTGCAATATTGGAAGCACACAATAAAGATTGATGAAACAAACCAGCAAGTTTTGATGGATGAGGGTGATTGGAAAGCACTGGTGGACAGGGCTCTATGGAAGAGCCTACATGGGGGCTCCTAGACATAGAGTGTTCCAGGCATCAGAAATCATACTTCACCTATCCTACAATTCAGCCTGGGCCAATCCCACTAATAACGACGTGGTAAAGTCATCACGGCTGACTCAGGCTATTATGAAATTTCTTAAATCTCTTAAAAGTTGTTGTTTGCCTTAATTCAAGAATGTGAAGGCCTAAGCCATGTAGTCTCTCCTTTACAGCCCTTCAGGGTTTTCAGTGGTGAATAACAATATCTGAAATTAAAATTTAACAGTCTCATTGTCTCTCCTGAAAGGAAATTTCATAATCCCTCCCACAAAGCTTCAGGCATTCCTGGGACTTTCAAACTACATCTCTGCTAAGGTTGGAGTGTTTCCTCTCTTTTTTTTCCCTTCATTACACAGAGGGTCATTCCAAACTACAACTTGGGCTGGAGGAGGGGAACCATGATAGATTTAGTCAGATTCCTTTTCCTGAATATTCATAGTTTCCAGAAACATGCCTGGGCAAAACCTGTCTTTGTGTTTCTTTGCTTCTCTGCCAAGATCCTTTGTGTCCACAGCAAATAATGTATGAAGTCCTTGAAACTACTGAACTCACATTAGTTGTCGGAGCAGTAGACTGAGTACAAATTGCAATTAGAGCACCACAGGAAAAAGAAATCAGTTATAAAACAATCCTAAATCCACTTAACATGCAGATAATGTTCAGCGCTTAATATAAAATAGGCAAGGTCATTGCCAGGTCTCACCAATGATGACTCATGCAGAAGATAAATGAGCTCAGCCAAATAATACCCTACAAACTGGGCTTTCAAAAGAAAATGAATATCGACAAGCTAAAAAGTCCAAATTTTGACTATTGAATAAAATTAAAATCGGATAATAAAAATTTCTTTGTCAAATATTTCAAGAAAGTATTTTGTTTTCTGTCTATAAGTTCTATCAATTACAAGAGAGGAGTGTTGAAATATCTAACTGTATTTTGGGGCTTGTCTATTTCTCTTTTTAGTTTTGTCTGCTTTTGTTTCATGTATTTTGAAGCATTGTTGTTAGGTGCATAATTATTTACTGTCGTTGAATCTTGTTGGTGAATTGAGCCTTTTATCATTATGAAACATACCTCTTTATCACTCATGATGTTTTAACTCCAAAGTCTACTTTGTCTAATATTGATATAGCCTGTTTAGCTTTTTAAAAAATAGTATCTGCGTGTTATCTCTCTTTTTTCTTATTGAGGTCACATTGGTTTATAACATTATATAAATTTCAGGTGTACATCATTTTATTTTGACTTCTGTATAGCCTGCATTATGTTCACTGCCAAAGGTCTAGTTGCCATCCATCATTGTATGCATGTGCACCTTTACCCCTTTCGCTCTCCCCTTATCCCTTCCCCTCTGGTACCCACCAATCTGGTCTCCATAGCTATGTGTTTGTTTATCCTCCACATATGAGTGAAATCATACAGTATTTGTCTTTCTCCATCTCACTTATTTCGCTTAGCATAATACCCTCAAGGTCCATCTATGTTGTCACATATGGCCAAATTTTGCCTTTTTTATGGCTGAGTAATATTTCATTCCACATCTTCTTTATCCATTCATCCATTGGTGGACAGTTAGCTTGCTTCCAACTCTTAGCTATTGTGCATAGTGCTGTAATGAACATAGGGGTGCATATATCTTTTCGAATTAGTGTCTTCGTGTTCTTTGGATAAATACCCAGGAGTAGGATAGCTGGATCATTATGGTATTTCTATTTTTAATTTTTTGAGGAGTCTCCATACTATTTTCTATAGTGGCTGCACCAATTTATATTCCCACCAGCAGCATACAAGGATTCCTTGTTCTCCACATCCTCTCCAACAATTATTTCTTGTCTTTTTAATAATAGACATTCTGACAGGTATGGGGTGATATCTCATTGTAGTTTTCCTTTGCACTTCTCTAATAAGTAGTGATGTTGAACATCTTTTACTATACCTGATGGACGTTTGTATATCTTCTTTGGAAAAATGTCTGCCTATTTTTTGATGGAGTTGTTTGGTTGTTTTGTTGTTGAGTATTATGTGTTCTTTATATTTTTTGTATATTAACCCCTTATCAGATATATTTGGAAATATTTTTCTTGCAATATACTAATATTTATAATATTTTTTTCTATTTTTACCTTCAATGACTCATCAAACATTTTTAAGGATCAGATGGCAAATATTTTAGGTTTGTGGTCCATGGAGTTTCTGTCACAGCTACTCAATTCTGCCACTGTAGCATGACAGCAGCCATGAACAGTATGTAAATGAACGTTTAAATGACTGTATTCTAATAGAATTTTATTTGCAAAAATTGCTGGTTGGCTCATGGACCATAGTTTACTGAACCCTAATTTATGTCATTACATTTAAAATGAGTTTCTTATATACAGCATATAGTTGGGTCATTTTTTTTTTTTTTGAAGGAGTGGAAACTGGGATATTTAAAAACAGCTTTATCACAGTATGAACTGCACATATTTAAAGTGTATACTTTGATAAGTTTTAACATATATATAGACACATTACCATCACCATAATCAAGAAAACAAACAAATCATCATCCTCCAAAACTTTGTGCCTCCCACCTCTTCCCAGTGACCACCCACCTCCAGGCACCCACTGATGTGCTTGCTGTCACTCTAAATTAGTTTTCATTTTGTAGAATTTTACATAAACATTAAATCATATAATATGTGTTCTTTTTGTCTGGCTTCTTTCACTCACATAATTATTTTGAAGTTTATCCATATTGATGAGTTTATCAATAGTCCATTCTATCCTATTCTTGAGGAGTATTACATTATATGAATATGCCACAATTTGTTTATCCACTCACCTGTTAGTGAACATTTGGTATTTCCCATTTGGGGCTATTACAAATGAAGCTGCTATAAATATTTTTGAACAAGTCTTTGTATGGATATGTGATTCTATTTCTCTTGAGTACATAGCTAGGAGTGGAATGGTTGGATCATGTGGTATGTGTATGTTTAAATTTTTAAGAAACTGCCAAACTGTTTTCCAAAGTGGTTATACCATTTTACTTTCCCACCACCACATTTAATGTAAATATTGATATGGTTAGTTTTCCATCTATGATGTTGCAATTTTTTTCTATTGGTCTCACCTGGGATTTTTCTCTTTTTCCTCACTTTCTGCCCCTTTTTGGGTTAGTTGATATTTTTATGCTTCTATTTTATCTTCTTTTTTGACTTATGAGCCATAATTCTTCATTTTACTATGTTAGTAGTCTCTGTAGGGTTTATAGTACAAATCTTTAACTTATCACAGTCTACTTTCAAATGATATTACATGACTTCACATTACAGTATAAGACTGGTGTAATAGTACACTTCCATTTCTCCCTTCCAGATTATTGTGTTCTTGTCGTCATGCATTCTACTTTTACATATGTTAAAAACCTCATACTACATTATTATTATTTTTTGTTTAAACTATCATTTATAAATAACTACAAAAATGTACATATTTCCCAGTGTCTTTACCATTTCCATTGGTCGTCATCCCTTTGTGTAGATCCATATTTCTATCTGGTTCCATCTTCCTTCTGTTGGAAGGGTATTCTTTAACATTTCTGTAGTACAGACATGCCAGTGAATACATTTTTTCAGTTTTTGTATGTCTGAAAAGTCTTTCTTAAACTTCCTTTTTGAAACATATTATCACCTGGTAGAAAATTTTAGATTAAAAGTTTTGTTCTTTCATTACTTGTATATTTGCAAAGAATGAGTTTTCTCTAATTGTTGTGTCCTGGATTCCCTATGTGTCTGTTAGGTCTAATTTTGATTGAGTCATTCAAATATTTTATTGTGTTCTAAAAACACTTTATTCTTACTAATTTTTGTCTACTTAACCCATCAATTACTAAGAAACGTGTGTGAATTTCTCCCTCTATGGTAGTAGATTTGACTTTTTTTCTTTTAAATGTACTAAATAGTACTTTATATGAAAGCATATTGTTAGGTACATAAAAGTTTAGAATTGTTCTTTTATCATTATGATACAGGTTTCTGGTGCTCACCCATATGTAGTTCTTGCCTTCTGGGTACACTGGAATATTATACTTCCATGCACCTTTGCAGTAAGGCAAGACAAAATGACCAGTTTACACCCAGCAGGCTGTGAGAGGAAGTGAATGTCAATTCCAGGCTGAAGCATTTAGTATAGCATGAGATCCTACAGGGCTCTCTTACTCTCCCACAGCAAAAAAAAGCCGATGTATTTCTGATGGGACTGCTGCAAGATGGTAGAGGCTCCATCAACCTGGGCTCCAGAGTGACTGTGTGGAGTAGAATACCACACTGACTTATGATAAATGTAAAATGTGAGCAAAGCATGTTAAACAACTGGGATCTGGCTTAATTTTTACTACAGAAAAACCTATCTTGTCTGACTAATATATGTAGTAATACTCTATCCCTCATGAAGCTTTCATCTCTAATAAATTTTTTAAACTAAATTTTGTACTGTTCATATAACTACATTAGCTCCTTTTCATTAGTAGTATCTTGGTAAATCTTTTACTTGTTCTCTACTTTTATCCCTGTTTGTATTTTGTTTCTTTCATTTTAACTGTGTCTCTTGTAAACAGAATGTAATAAGGTTTCAATCCAAGTTTTAATTATTTAGAAAAGCATTAAAGCATTCATTTAGCTCCTTCTAAATACCGGGCCTTCTTCTACAGGCTAGAGACAAAGCAATGAACAAAGCAGATTTTTTTTTCTCTAAACAAGTTGCAAATATCTTCTATGGCAATTTTGATCCACTGACATTTATTCTATTGCTGCTGTATTTTTATTTATTTAGTATTTTTGCTTTCAATTTAGTGGGGTTTTTTTTGCTTTTTACTTCTTTTATTCCCCTTTCTGCCTACTAATGTACTGATCTAGTTTCTTTTTTCTCCTTTTTTCATTCAGATGTTGTACATTCGATTTCTGTTCTTCTGGGATTACAATTAAATTTCTAACACTCCATGTTTGAAAACATGAAACCTTCTTCTGAACTATGTATGGTTATCAGAATGTTTGTAACTAAATTTCCTCTCTTCTAATTTCATGTAATTGTTGTTTAGTATTTTAGTTATCCTTGGTTTTATGTAATCCAATTAGTTATTATTCTTGATCGTTTAATGAAGCCAATGGTTGTTTGGATATCAGCCTATCCACGTTAAATTATGTCTTTGTTCAACTGCCTTCTGCATTCTTCTCTGTCCTCTGACTTCAGTTTCCTTTTTCCTAAACTATATTCTTTCTACAAGAATACTTGGATGAAAAATTCTCAGTCTTTCTCTGATCATAATTTTACCTTCACAATTAAATAATAAGTTTTCTGAATAAACTCTATTATTTGGTTAAACTATATGCAATTGCCGTTTTGCAGGTGTAAGGCTTTAACATCTGCAAATTTTTATGGTTCCGCTAATTAGATTATCAATTGTTTTCCCTCAGTATCTAAGGTCTTTTGACCTCTGTTATTGCTATTGAGAACTTTTATTTCAACGCAATTATTTTTGTCTATTAAAAGTAATATATTTTTCTCTGTTTTTAAAAAATTTTTGTTTATTATTCTTCAGCTTTGCTGTACTTTCAAATTTGTAGATTCCTTTCTTTCATTAATTTTGGAAAATTAACAGCTATTATCTCTGGTGACTATTACCATCATCCTATTCTTTCTAGTGTTCCCATTTGGATTCCTGTTAGAGGTATTTTGGACCTTCTCATTCCATTCCCTTTGTTCCTAAATATTGCTTTCCTATTTTCTGTCTTATCACTCATCATGCATTATTGATTTTTTTCTCAGACACACTTCTATTCATTAATTCCATGTCTATCTTATCGAATTTTTAGGTTCAGTGATTGTACTCTTTTACTTCTCAAAGTTTTATTTATTTTTCCTAATCTTTGTATTATTTTCATGTAGTGTTTTGTATGTTTTTTATGGGTTTGATTCCTTTATTTAACTCTTATTCATCTTAAATATAATTCTTTTCAGATTGTCATTCTAATACATCAAGTTTGTATGATACTAATTCTGCTGTTATTTTGTGTGTTGACTCTAATGCATTTGAATTGTTTTCTCATATGCTTTCTTATAATGGGCTCATCTGGCTGATATCTTTTGTTGTTATTTTAACTGAGAATGCTGTGTGACCTAGATTCTAGACGCATCTTTCAAGAGTTAGTTTGCATTCGTTTTTGGCAGGCACTTTCTGGAGCAAACTTTTATGTTAAATTTTTGGTTGGGGTTCCCAGACTACATAGGTAGTGTAAGTTCAAAACACAGACCTGAATGAGGCATAAGTCTGGAGTTTTAAATTATTTTTTCCTGTCATGGGCTAGGCCTAGACAGACAATAATCTTGATTTTCTCCTTGTTCCAATGAGTAAGCATTTTCTAAGTCCAATCTTTCACAATGAGTGTCGTTCTTCAAGAATTTTGCAACAGTCATAACTCCAGCTCCCAGCCCTATATACATATAAGGCCTCATTGCCTGTGACTACGAGGGTACTAAAACCACAAATAATAGGTTACTGATACCGATACCCTCTTCGCCCGGCTCTCCAGTCACAACTGCATCACAATACTTTTTAGTTCTTCTTTGTTTCTGGCACCTGGAAATTTCACATCAGTCTGTATCTGTGCATGTGTGAACTCATGAATGTATCTAAAGAATGTCATATTTTATTCAACATTTCTGGGTGCTTGTAGTACCTGTTTTCAAGTCTATACTTAGTACTTAAAAATATTGTGGAAGAGAAAGGAAACAAAGAAGGGAAGAAGAGAAGAAGAGGGAAAGAGAGAAGAAAACTAATAATCTCATGAGGAGAAAATTGGGAAGTGAACAGGCAATTAGATTTCAAACAAAAATCTGAGATGACATGCTGCTGTTTCCTGAGAGTGCAGAAATTAAAACAAAAGGCACATTCTTTGCAAAGCTGTTATAGGTAAAGTTTTCTTGATAGAGCACAAAAAGTACAAATAATAAAGGAAAAGTAATACATTAGATCCATTAAAATTATAAACTTCTGCTCTTTGAAAGACAACATTAAGAAAATGAAAATACACACCACTGACTAGGAGAATATATTTGTAATGCATAAATCTGACAAAGGACTTCTATCCAGAATCTATAAAGAACTCCCACATCTCAAGAATAAGAAGATAGGGGCCAGACCCATGGCCAAGTGCTTAAGTTCATGTGCTCTGCTTTGGTGGTCTAGGGTTTCACGGGTTCAGATCCTGGGCACAGACCTAGCACTACTCATCAGGTCAGGCTGAGGCGGTGTCCCACATAACCCAACCAGAAGGACCTACAACTAGAATATACAACTATGAACTTATGAAGAAAAAAAAGAAGATTGCCAACAGATGTTAGCTCAGGTACAAATCTTTAAAAAAATTAAAAGAAAAAGAATAAGAAGTTAAAAATGGGCACCAGATTTGAACAGATTTCACAAAAGAAGATAAAGAATAAGCAAGCAAAAAGATGCTTGATATCATTAGTCATCAGTGACATTCTAATTTAAAGCAAATTGAGATACCACTGTATACTTACTGAATGGATACCAAAAAAAGGATTTACAATACCATAATTTGGTTAGGATGTATAGCAACTACAATTCCCAAATGTTACTGACAGAAATGTATCAATTTTATCAATTTCTTACATAGTTAAATGTACCCACCGTAGAACCTAACAATTCTTTGTTGTCAGTGCTGCCGAGTTGATTCTGACTCCTAGTGCCCATGTGTACAACAGAGTGGAACCCTGCCTGGTCTTTTTGCACCATCCTCTCACCTTCTGGTGCTGCATCAGACAATGTTCCACTACTATTCACAGGGTTTTCATGGCCACTTTCTTTGAAAGTGAGTGGTCAGGTCTTTCTTCCTAGTCTGTCTTAGACTGGAAGCTCCGCTGAAACCTGTCCACCATGAGTGACCCTGCTAGTGTTTGAAATACTGGTGGCATAGCTTTCAGCATCACAACACACAGCCACCACAGGATGACAACCAACAGAGAGTGTGGTTCCCTGACTGAGAAACAAACCCAGGCTGCAGGAGTAAGAGTGCTGATGTTAACCACTAGACAACCAAGGCTGGCTCCAACAGTTCTATTCTTAGGTTTTTCCCAAATAGACATGAACACATGTGTCCACACAAAAACTTGTATTCAAGTGTTCATGGCAGCTTTATTCAGAACAGCCACGAGAGAGAAACAAGCCAAATGCCGGTCATCAGGTAAATGGATAAAGAAGGGGTGGTAAAAGTTTTCAATTGCATGCCACTTAGCAATAAAATTAACAGACTACGGATACACACAATAACATGGATGAATCAGAAGAAAACATAATGCTAAGCAAAAGAAGTCAGACCAAAAGAATACATACTATATTCTTTCCATTTATATGAAATTCTAGAATGGGCAAAACTAATGTATAGCAGCAGAAAGCAGATCAATGGTTACCTAGGGCCAGAAATGTAGAGAGCAGATTCCCTGCAAATCTGTACCAGGGAAATTTTTGGAGTGATAGAAGTGTTCTATGTCTTATGTATGGTAGTAGTTGCATGGTGTATATATTTGCTGAAGTTCACTGGATTGCATACGCCATTTGAGACCCAGAACAACCAAGATGCAAAAGAAGAGCTCCTTGATAATGACAGATATTGGCTATCCCATTGTGGCTCTGCAGACACTCAGAACCAGATTTAACAAAACAAAGCATCATGATGTTTCATGTGCCTGACTACTGTGAAACAAATATCTGCTGCATACCGTTGACTGATACCCTCTTTCCTGAACCAGGAAAGTGCTAATCCCCAAGCAGGATAAACACCCCACACAATCCTCTTCTAGTCTCCAGACCGTAAACTGTCTCCTAGCCAGGGCAATTAGCACCAAGTGAGCAAAACTCACAATGCTTTCTGTGGTTTTCCCACTCTCTGTCTCCTTCAGAATAAAAAAAGCTGTATAAATTTTAAATGGCATTATCACTATCATGGTAGAAAAGTGCCAGGCAGCTTCTCATGATATTATCATGAAGCAGCATCCAAGCGTCTTCCTGTCAAAGGCATCTGTCAGTCACTACGCTGGCGGATGCTGCCATTGGGGGGCATTATTATTGAAAATGTGCACTCCTCCATCACAGCCTTCTCCCGTGTCTGGTGGATTCTGCCATGGAGACCACAGTAGCAGCTCGACACCTGGTGTGTGAAATAACATGTCAGTGTCCAACCTTGCTTGGTAATGAGAACCGGCATTTCTAGGAGCTCAGATTCTTCCAGCGCCAGAGCCTTTTGCTGAGAATGGATAAATATATAGATGAAAAGAGCCCTGATCACTCGTATTCCTTATCTATTTGATTGTATATTGTGTTGTTTTGATTTACAGCCCACTCTCAAATTCCTGGTTTAATAGTATCTATGATCCGTGGTTGTCACTTGAAAGAATTGAACTTTATTTTCTTTACTGCTCTTACGTACCTGTGGTGGATGAGAAATGGCCTTCTCTGTGCTTTCATTTTCACAGAGTATTCATAAAAAAGTTGACAGAGAAGGCCCGCAAATGCACGTATGTAGTGTGTATAACAAAGAGGGAAAAAAAGCCTGAAAGAAAAAATAGTCAATAGACCTTGAGCACTGAAATAAAGGGAAAGAAGAAAAATGTGCTGATGTCATGCTTTTATAGTTAGAAGCAAAGGGAGGTTAGATAAAGAATTCAAAACGGGGTGTCAGGCTATCTGGTCCCCCTGCCATGTCCTAAGTTAATTAACATTTCAGAAATGAATATTTATTATGTTTAAAGCAGTGACTGTAATTCCTGCCCCACAATTTTGTTTTGAAGATTAAATCAGAAAATGTGTGGTGCCTGGCACTTTGAAAGTATCTAGCGCAGATAGATAGTAAACAGCACATTCAAACTGAGTCACCGGGGAATGTCGAATCATGAGACTCTCTATAAAGGTGAGGGGAACATTTGGGGAGCAAATAAGGGAGAGTGCAGTAGCCCAGGGCTAGTAACAGTGGGAAGCTCCCAGGTCTATAGGCAAGCAGGTGAGGGGTGGTTACCAGTACTGAGGAAAGCAGAGGCTCCCCGAACAGCAGCTAAAGAGACCCAGTCAACGCATGAGCACCTGATAAACTAGCCCACCGTATTCCAGTCTTTTTCATTTTAGCTTCTCTGAAAAGGGCAATCATATTTTGTTTATATTGAGAGTCAAAGAAATTTCTCCCAATCCATACCTAGGAACAAGGAGTTATCTCCTCCTTCATTGGACTGTCATACGTTTAATTCTTATTTGATTTATAGCCCCGACTGTATTTCCCCTTTCACTACTACATGACTAAATAGTTCTAATCTTTTAGATTTTAAATCATAGGGGTGGTGTCTTTCTCATCTGTGTATTCTCTTCAGTGCCTAACAAAATAGGTGCTTGAAAAATTGAATGAGAGACATAAATTTGATTTATCCACTGGCTTTCAGGTGATCTCATTGAGTGTTACGTCAGGACTGATGAAAAGATAAAGGCCACAGAGGAGATAACTGGGGATAAAAGAGCAAAAAAGAGGAATCATTCACAAGAAATGATGCAAAGCAAGAATCAATTGATCTATCAATTACCTGTTGATCAAATACTCATTGAATGCTATTTTTGTGCCAAGTACTCCTTTTCCATTTTTCTATAGAGCAAGACAAGAATATTGGCAATCCATCCATTCATTTATTATTTTTGCTAATATTTATTCATATAATCAAGATAGGGAGCAGGAGAAAGAAGCAATGTCCAGTATGGATTAAGTGTGATTGAGTATTATTCAATCTGATGAAGATGAGAGATAAGGAAAGAGTGTGATGAAATCACCTAAGAGGGGCACCTGACCCAGAGCAGAAGGGCATGACAATTAAAGCCAAAAGATTAATGCTTCTTGTGGAGCCCGCCTCCCTCTGAGCATCCATGATTAAAAACTGAGGAAGGAAACCAACAGCATTTATCATGGAGACAAACCAATCACAACCCCTATTAATTTAACACAGAAAAAGGGCAAAAGGAGGAAGCTTCGGATGGCAATTCAGGCAGAAGCAGAGAGAGAACCACAGCTGACAGAAAAACAAATTAACAAACAACAACAAAAATCTTCCAGATGTCTAGTGAAATTTCCCAAGCAGGAATGGAAACACATTCATACCGCCCAAAATGATAACGTATGTGTGTGCAAGAGGCAGAAATTCTGAACTGCCAAGGGGATGAGCTGGGCAACTAATCCATTTCTAATGTCTGAGTTATTTTTAAGTACTAAAGACCCCAGTCCGATAGTTCCTTTGATAAAAGTTGTACCAGGAGAGGGTCTCATTAAATAAGATTTATATACAAACAGATTTTGACTGCAATTTAGAAAACATGCTTAGAAACAACTAACCTGAGTCCAGGAGGGTCCTTTCTCTCAGGAGAATGACTCCCATATCTCTGAAGTGAAAATGCTTTGTTAGTAAATCTATTAAGGACTAGCATTTCCCATTTACTGGTCAGCAGAATGAAGTTAATTTCCCATCATTGAAGACGAAGCCACTCAAGGGGAACTACAAACACTGGTTTCTGGCCTTCTTGGGGCAATCAAATGAAAAAGCTGGCTTTTTAGGGGAATGTTAATGTCAGTGACCCCCCCACCCCCACCCCCAGCTGCTGTGGAGTTGCAAACAAATCAATTAGCTCAGCGCAGAGCATGACCTCTGTGCCCTCAAATAGAGAGAGACTTCTGAGAACTGCCAATTGAGCCTTCTATGAGAAGCAGTGTTTCTGGAAAGAGAAACGGTGTTAGATCCAGGCAGGCGTGGGTTTGAATTCTGACTCTGACACCTTCAATACTTCCATAACCACAGGAAATAACTATCTATCCCCTAGGGCTGCTGGGAATATTAAATAAAGTAAAATATCCATTTAGTCAACTTCTACTTGTTTAGTGCCTGCTATACACCTGACATATTTGATGCTGGGGACATAGTGATAAACAACAAAAATATTTAAAAAGACATTTATGGAGACTTCACTTCAATTTCAATCAGATATCACACATGTAAGTGAATAAACAATATAATTACAGATGGCGGCTAGAGCCATGAACAAGAGAATGTACTCAATAGTAACTGTTTACAGGTTATGAGGGTACCACTTTACATAGTGGAAGCTTAGCTATGAAGAAGGAAATCACAGGAAAGAGTGAGGGGAAGCATATTCTAAGTAGAAGCAGCAGTAAGTGCAAAGATACCCTGAGGAGAAAAGAGCTTGCTATACTGAAGGAACCCAAAAGAAACCAGTGTGGCTGAAACATGGGGAACAATACAGAAAGTGGGGTAAGATGAGGATATTGAGGCAGACGCTAATTGTCTCCGATTCTTCCCTTAATCACTCCTGACAATATCCTGATTTTGTTTGGAGCAATAGCAGAGTAATTTGGATGAGGGTGGCCATATGACATAGCTCTAGCTAATGAGATGAGATGTATTTCCCTGTTGGAGAGCTTTTCTTTCTGAAATAAAATAGTAACAAAGTCTCAAAAGATAAGACTCTTACTTTTATAGTTTATGCTTCTCCTTTATCTTCCCTGGAATGCTGTTATAGTGTCTGGAGATACAGCAGCCATCTAAAGGCCATGAGGACAAAAATCCCCATGACAAAGATAGTATAGAAGAAAGATAGAAAGAGCCTGGGCTCTTAGATGACTCTCTTGATCAGCTGCCTGGACTTCCTACTTTTGGAAAGTTGTTGTATGAGAAAAACTAATTCCTTCCATTTCTAACCCATTTTGTTGAGTTTTCTTGTACTCAACATATAACCATAATTCCTAATTGATACAGTTGTAGATGTCAACAGAAGCCAGACCCTGCAAAGCCTTATAGAACATGGCAGAGTCTGGAATTTAAGGATTATAAGTGCAAGCAAGAAAATGAAATAAATAAAAGACATCCAAATCAGAAAGGAAGGCATACAATTGCCTCTGTTGGCAGATGACGTGATCTGGTATAGAAAACCCTAAAGATTCTACAAAAAAACTCTTAGAACTAACAAACAAATCCAGAAAAATTGCAGAAAACAAAATCAACATATAAAAATCAGTTGTGTTTCTATATACTAAAAAGAAACTATCCAAAAGGGAAATTTAGGAAACAATCTCATTTACATGGCACCAAAAAGAATAAAATACTTAGGAATAAACTTGACCAAGGAGGTGAAAGATGTGTACGCTAAAAACTACAATACGTTGATGAAAGAAATCAAAGAAGACACAAATAAATGGAAGGCATTTCACATTCATGAATTGGAAGAATTACTGTTGTTAAAATGTCCATACAACCCAAAGCAATCTATAGATTCAATGCTATTCGCATCAAAATTCCAATTACTTTTTATAGAAACAGAAAAAAACCCTCAAATTTATATGGAATGACAAAAAAACCCAGAATAGGCAAAGTGATCTTGAGAAAGAAGAACAAAGCTGGAGGCATTACACTTCTAATTTCAAAATATATTACAAAGCTACAGTTATCAAAACAGTATGGTACTGGTGTAAAAACAATCATATAGCCATATAGACCAATGGAACAGAATAGAAGGTCCAGAAATAAACCCTCGCATATATTAGCGACTAATCTTCTGCAAGGGTGCCAAGAACTCCCAATGGGGAAAAGATAGTCTTACTGGAAAAACTGGAGATCTGCATGTAGAAAAATGAAATTGGACCCCTGCCTCACAGCATATA
Source organism: Equus przewalskii (assembly GCF_037783145.1). Lineage (NCBI taxonomy): Eukaryota > Metazoa > Chordata > Mammalia > Perissodactyla > Equidae > Equus > Equus przewalskii. Next base: position 62,138,119 of record NC_091838.1, on the reverse strand, counting down.
TAAAAACCAACTCAAAATGGATGAAAGACTTACAGGTAAGACCTGAAACTTTAAAATTATTACAAGACAACATAGGGAAAAGTCTTCATGCCATCAGTCTTGGCACCAATTTCATAGAGATGACACCAAAAACACAAGCAACAAAAGAAAAAATAGACAGCAGGACTGCATCAAACTAAAAAGCTTCTCCACAGCAAAGGAAACAATCAACAAAGTGAAAAGGCAATCTATGGAATGGGGGAAAATATTTGTAAACCACCTATCTGATAATAAGTTAATTTCCAAAATATCTATGGAACTCCTACAACTCAATAGCAAAAAGGAAATAACCTGATTGAAAAATGGGCAGGGGAACTGAATAGACATTTCTTCAGAGAAGACATACAAATGGCCAACAGGTATATGCAAAAGTGCTCAACATCATTAGTCATCAGGGAAACGCAAATCAAAACCACAATGAGGGGCCGGCCCGGTGGCGCAGCAGTTAAGTTCGCACGTTCTGCTTCTCGGCGGCCCGGGGTTCGCAAGCTCGGATACCAGGTGCGGACATGGCACAGCTTGGCACGCCGTGCTGTGGTAGGAGTCCCACATGTAAAGTAGAGGAAGATGGGCCCAATGTTGGCTCAGGGCCAGGCTTCCTCAGCAAAAAGAGGAGGACTGGCAGTAGTTAGCTCAGGGATAATCTTCCTCAAAAATAAATAAATAAATAAATAAATAAATAACACAATGAGCTGTCGCCTCACACCTATTAGGATGGCTGTTATGAAAATAACAAAAGATAAGTTTTGGCAAGTGTATGGACAAAAGGGAACCCTTATACACTGTTAGTAAGAATGTAAATTGCTGCAGCCACTTTGGAAAACAGTATAGAGGTCCTGAAAAAAATTAAAAATAGAACTACCATGTGATCTACCAATCCCACTTCTGGGTATATATCCAAAAGAATTGAAATCAAGATCTCAAAGAGGTGTCTGCTCCTCCATGTTCTTTATAGCATTATTCAAAATATGGAAACAACCTAAGTTTCCATTGGTAGACAAATGGATAAAGAACATGTCGCATATACATACAATGGAATATTATTCAGCCTTAAAAAGAAGAAAATCTTACCATTTGTGGCAACGTGAATGGAGCTGTAAGGTATTATGTTAAGTGAAATAAGCCACACAAAGAAAAACAGAAGTACTGCATGATCCTCTTTATATGAGGTATCTAAAATAGTCAAATTCTTAGAAGCAGAGAATAGAATGGTGGTTGCCAGGGGATGAGTTGGAGGGAAATGGGGAGTTGTTGCTTAATGGGTATAAAGCCACAGCTATAGAAGATGAATAAGTTCTATAGATCTACTGTACAACATAGTGTCTATAGTTGACAATATGGTGTTGTGCACTTAAAAACTTGTTGAGGGTAGATCTCATGTAAAGTGCTATTGCCACACATGAAAAAAAAAAAGAAAAAAGCAAGGGGACACAAGAAATCTTTTGGAGATGATGGATATGTTTATTACCTTGATTATAGTAATGTTATCACATATGTCCAAATCTATATCAAAATGTATACGCTAAACATCTGCAATTTTTTGTATTAAGTAAAATCAATAAATCTGAAAAAAGAAAATAAGAATATTTTTAAGATTAAAAGTAAATAAAACAAACCAATTACGTTCAATAGAACATATTAGGTTTTTAATAACAGGTTAGTATTACTATTAAATTAGTATTATACATATATTTTACATCAGTTTAGAGAAAAATAAAAATTGTAGATCAGATTTTCACACTACTACAAATATTTTTTTCTCCAAACTCCATTCTCCTTTCCAAAGCAAAATCTCAGAAAATTACCCATAATGTACTTTGGGTCAACACTAATGTATCATGCTACATTAGGTGCCAATGATTAAACTGACACCATCTGGTCTGAAACACGTTGTCTTCGCCTGATGTCAAAAGAGCAAAGACAGCAGAAGTCATATTTACTGTGCTAGAAACTTCTAAGCATCAATCCACAGAAGGCTGCTGAGGTTGAGAAAGCAGAATCCTAATAGTCACAAAGAGCTTGCTGTCCTGAAATTGTCCAATAAGCGGATGGAAGAAATGGACAAAGAATACAGCTTGCAGTCTCAGGAGGCATCATTTTCCTATGGGTGAAAAGCGGAACAGCTGCCCCTTGGCACAGACAGCCCCCAAATGGGATTTGTGAGACAGAGAGCTGGGTGGAGACCTTAACCTCCATCCTTATGACAGGAGGCCTCTAGAACTTGCATCAGGATTACGGCCAGACTATTAAGAACTCCAGGCCCCAGTGGCCTTAGTCCAGTCTTAGCAGCCTCTGTTTCCCTGCCTTGGGTTGTTGAAATCATTTAAAATATTTTTTATTCAATTTGTAACAAGTAGATAACCTTTTCTGGTGTTTATTTTTGTAAGTGCAGAGTGTCCCCTTGCATAAGAAATCTCTGACTTCCAAGAACTTAACTTTTGAGTCATAAGAATCATGTACCACTCCGAGCAGTTGGTCAAACACGCATTAATTTCCCCCTGGGCCTCTCATGGTCTATGCTCCAGCGTTAACATTTTTGAGAGTGTCTGAGTTTGTGCAGTAGGCAGAAATTTATATCAGATTACAGACAAATCTTAGAATCACAGGATGGAGCACACGTTAGACATTGCTTCTCCAAAGAGCCCATTTTTAAATGTCTTAGGAGTGAAAAGTAATTTTAGCTATTGGTGCCCACATAACTCTTTTGCCTTATGTTCGATACAGTGGGAAACAGAATTTTGATGATCAGTTACCCCACTGACAATTATTTTATCTCCATCTTATCTGTAGCTCTTTCTCCAAATTTCTATATACTTGCTGTATCAATTAATCAATAATGCTAGGTAAAAATTATTCCAAAACTTAGTACCTCAAAACAACAAGCATTATTATTTCTCATAAATTTATGGGTCATCTGGGGATTTCTCCTCTCTGGGCTTGGGATGACCTTGTTTGGCCCCACTCCTGATTCTACAGTTAGCTGGGGGCTTGGCTAGGGATCGCTGGTCTAGAATAGTCCCTGCCACATGACTATGCTTCATCTGAGATAACTAGGTTGACTGCTCTGCTCCATGTGTCTCATCCTCAAGAAGACTAGCCTAGGGAGACGAAGAAGAAAGAGAGCAGAAGTCCATAGGAACTTTCAAGCCCTAAACTTAGAACTAGCATTCCTTCGCTTCTACTACATTCTATAGATTAAGGCAAGTCACAAGGTCAGTCCAGTTTCAAGGGTTGGGAGAAAAGACTGCATCTCTTCACAGGAGCTCTGGAACAGATTCGTTGTAACGGGCATGGTTTCTATAAACCATTGGTATGAGCTACAGTTGGTAAAGTTATTCTTTCGTGTACTGGAAATCTTTACAATTATCTTTTATTTAGAAGTTGAAAACATTTTTCATTTCTCAACTTTTAGCTTATTTTGACTTTCAGTGTAACTTTCAAGAATGGGACTTACAAACTCCCAATTCTCACTGTTTGTTATACCCCAGAGTGGGGCATCCTGATAGTGCTATATCAGATTCAGATTATGCACAATGGATCAGACTGCCAGGGCCTTGAGAGAGATCACTTCTAAATGCAAGCAGCAGCTTCCAGCCTTCAATTCCTTCATTTGAGCAACAGTGCTCATAGAGAATCGAAGAACAGTACAACCCAACTTGGCCCTTTCTGTGTTCTTGGTCTTCTCTTTCAATCTTTCATATATACATATATAAAATAAAGATAAGCATTCATATATAAATATTTTATATAAATAGCATTAATATATTTATATAAAATATATTTTTTATTATAAATAAATATTTATATACATAAATTTGAAAGTTTAAGTACGGTGTAGAGGGATGTTTGTGGAAGACGCCCTCCTATCTCTGGTCAGGTTGAGAAGAGATGTGGCAATATTGTTTGCAAGTTGTAAAATTTATAAAATAAATTTATAAAAACTGTATATTTATGTGAAACCTCCTATGTATGTATACATTTTTTGTTTGTATATATTTGCATATATATATGTATTTGTGTATATATATTCATGTATCATAAATTCATCTCTGTAAATTACCTGCGATGGTGACAGATACTGCAGAATATAAATTTCAGGCTGAAATTCTCCTGAGATAGAAGTTATCTGTAAGATTAAGTAAAAATCACCATGGCAGTTGGTCCCAAGTGCCAAGAAGGGGAGCATGGAAGCCCCACAGGTAGATAAGGCAAATTTGACCCTACTCTGAGTCTAACACCTAGAATAGGTCTTCAAGACTTGAGCCAATCACTTTATCATCACACCCATGACCAATTGAGTGGATTAAAATTTCAAACAAGCCATCCATGATGAAAAATGTGTAGGTGCCACTCTACCTTGAAATTTCACAAGAAATACCCTTTTTTGGCTTATCTGTCTATGACCCTGAAGTGCTGCCTGGATCTATGCTGTCACCAGGAGGAAGGTCCTCCATTTGATCACTACAACCAGGGGGATTTGCAGGAAGGCAGAGATAAAACCCCCTCTAAATAAGCCCACCATATCTCTGTCTATGTTCTCCTCCATTTCCAATAGCCCTGGGACAAAATTGTCTAGTGCTAACAAATGGTTTTGAAAGTCAAACCCCAAACAGGAGTCTATATATTTGTACATAAGGATATATTACATATGTGTCTATATACTTTATGAAGTGAATTATTATGAACATCAGTATGCATAGAAAACTCACAAAAATCTTGCTTCCTGCTGACTTGCTAGTTGGCCAAGTGGAGCTTTTTGGAAATTCAAAAAGCAGACTAATTTGCAAAATAGACAGTAAGGGCTTCTGTGTGATTCTCAAGGATAACTTTCAATTTGCAAGTCTTTCATCTGTCCTCACTTCTCATCTGCCCTTCTTCCCTTCAACATTGTTTGAACCGTAGCAGTTCCATCAGCATGAAGGTTCTGAAGAATTGCCTGAAGGCTTCCCTAAGGAGTACAGAACCATCTATTTCAATATTTTAGGGTACTTTTAATTGTCCGACAATGGTCTCTGAACACCTGCTGTGTGTCATATAGATTAGTGAAATTCAATCAGCTCAGGGCTAACCTGAGATAATAATCGGAGTGGTGGTAGTAGTAGCAACAGTGGCCATAGTAGTAGTGATAATACCAGCCACCATGTTGATCACTTCACATGCATTGTCTCACTAAATCCTTTTGACAACCTGTAAGACAGCTCTTTGAAAGCTGAAGAAACTGGCTCAGAGTTTTCAAAACTACATGGTTAACACATGGCAGAGGCAGGATTCAACTCAGGTAGCTTCTGACTCCAAAGTCCAAGTTTTTTTTATTTTTTTGAGGAAGATTAGCCCTGAGCTCTGCTGCCAATCCTCCTCTTTTTGCTGGGGAAGACTGGTCCTGAGCTAACATCCGTGCCCATCTTCCTCTACTTTATATGTGGGACACCTACCACAGCATGACTTGCCAAGTGGTGCCATGTCCGTACCTGGGATCCCAACCAGTGAACCCTGGGCTGCTGAAGTAGAACATGTGCACTTAACTGCTGTGCCACCAGGCCGGCCCCCAAAGTCCTCACTTTTAACTACTTCTCTATGTTGTTCCTAGAGAGACTAAAGTCATGCTGACTTGCGTGTTGCATATGCTCAGGCCACGTCTCCTAGGGAACCAACATTACACAGGGCAGGCCAAAACACTGATAAAGGAGATCCATACACCCAACTTGCAGCAGCATAATGCAGCTTAGGCCCCACCTTGGCAGAAAGGCACACTGGAGTATGCAGTAACTTGAGATAGGCTGACTCTGAGCAGAAAGCATTTTGACAGCTACTAGAGCAAAGGAACAGAACAAAGTGACAGGTGACATGCAGCAGTAGGGATAGCTGCTTATAGAGAGTGTGGCGCAGAGAGGTCAGGTGCCACACTCATAGCCCTGGGCATTACCAGCACTCTACTAATTATAAGTAACAACAGCCGTAAAGTGTCAACTTCTAGTTGAGTTCATACATATTATACATGTATTTGTAATAGAGAATATTTGTTGTTCACTAAGCCAGGAGGCTGTGCAGAACACAGAATAACCAAATTTTTAAATTATTTTTAATTAAATAACTTCTGCATTCTTTATGTTAGATTCAATATGTTTCAGTCACTGGCTTCTGTCTTTGAGGACTATAGATTCTAGTGAGGAGATAGGCACATAAACAGCTACTGGGATCTATCAGAAAACATGCTAGAAGTATTGAGTCAAATATTTTTTTCAAACCACTCTATTGAATTATGATTGACATACAAATAGCTGTACATATTTAATGGATGCAACTTTATGAGTTTGGAGATTAGTATACACTCACGAAACCATCACCACAATCAACGCCATAAATCTATCTATCGCCTCCAAAAATTTCTCCAGACTCGTGATATCAGGCCCTATTGATAAAATGGGAACTATATTTATTAGTTTGTAACACGAGGTACTAACCATTACCCATGGTAGGCTTACATTTATTCATTCATTTATTCAACCAATATTTCTTGAGCTTCTATTAAATGTCAGTTACTATGTTCATCACTGGCATACAGTCAATATAAGGTGGCAGGAACAGACATTTAAAAAATGCGGAAATCTATGTTTAAATGTAAATGTGATTAGTGCTACAAGAGAGAAGTTCAGGATGCTATGGGAGGGTAATATAAGGGTCAAAGCCAGGCCTAATTGTGTGTCAGTTAAATCAAGACTTGAATGAGAATTTAGCCTCTATTCTGTAGGGAAGAGGGTGGGAATCTTCCAGGCAGAGGACTAGAATATAGAATACGTGAAGTCCCTGAAGAAGAAAGTTGGGTCTTCTGATGAATGGAAATGTTGCTGCAGTAAGAACAGAAGGAAGGAAGAGCAGTACCGGATAAGACTGGAGAGATGGATTGTAGAAGACATTGTCAACCACAGTTTACATTTCTGATTTTATTCTAAGGGCACTGAGAAGTTACATGTTAAGCTGGGGAGTGACATCATAATAACAAGTCAGGAATTCTTCTAACCGCTTTATATATGTTAACTCTACAACCCTAAAAGGTGGATAATTTGATCATCCCTCTTATAATGATGGGGAAGTTCAGCCTTAGAAAATGGCAGTAACTGATGTCAGACAACCAGCAAAAAACTGAACTGGGATTCACACTGAGGCAGCCTGCTCCAGAACCCAGCTGAACTGTTCCCTGACACTGCCTGTCATGATTAGCTTTGTGTCTCAGAGGAGAGTGAATTGATAAGCATGTTCCATACATCAATCCTATCAGTTGGATTCACGAGTGAACAAGAGTAGACGAAGATTTCAAGAAGAAATCACTGGTCATCAATCTGCCTTGGGTATGCACAGCCGGAGAAGCCTTTTGACAAATGTGAGCATCACTGACAGAAGTACTTTCTGCACCTATTAGACATTTTGCACTTAAGATGCTCTGCAAAAATGGGAAGCAGTCCATATTTTAGCAACTTCCATTAAGCTGTCATATACCTTCCCTGCATTTCCCGCCTCATAGCTAGCCTTGGATTAATAAGATCTCCACTGAGTGCAAGTTTTCCCCTCTCACCTGCCCAACCATTCTGCACTCTGCTCCCAATATCACAGTCTAATAATTTTAATATGAGATGCACAAAGGTCAAACCCAGGTCTTGGGCCCTTGGGTGGTTGTGAATCATTTAGCAACTACAGCCAACCTTTAATGATGGCTAGAAAGTAGTGAAAGTTTTGGGTTTTTCTTCCCCACAAATGCCCTGTGCAATAGAGCAGTGACAATCACTCTCATATGCAAATGTGCCTTTTCTGAAATTCTAGATAAAGCTCTGCCCCACCCAATTCCTGAGTAGGAGAAACAAGGAGAATATAGTAGAAAAAGCTACTAATTTAATTTCGTTTTGTGTATTTTTGTATATGGAAATTTCAGAGAGTATAGATGTATAACTCTATGATAAGTTTATTTTAATTAAGCATTTTAAGCTTTTAAAAGCGTTTTTCAAAGTTTATTTTTTAAAATAAGTAACATATTCACAATACAAACACAATTTCCCACCCATCCCACTAAAAAATTATGCACATACTTACATATATACGTGTATATACGTTATGTACATAAACAAAATTCTAGTTCCCCATTCTTTCAGTAGAATAAATTGAGGCATATTTAAGCCAATAAGTTTCTTAGGACATTCAATGTTTTCAGGACATAGCATGTGTGGACTCCATTTACAGTTCTATAGCTAATGAACCTTGATAATATTTTTAGTATTATTCAACAACTGGGAGAATTTTCTCTGAAGCTATGCGGTCGTCAACATCACCATGATTATTAGTATAATGGGCTTTTTCAAATGAGGCAAAATTCACTACTCCTTAGGGTAGAGAATTCAGGAGACAGAATGCAAAAGAATAGCATTACTTTACTCTCTTTATTTCTACTCTCCTCACTCCAGCCCCCATATCATCACTTCAGCTTCTACAACTACCAAGCAATTTTGCTCCTTTGGTGCCGAATGAAGTAAGTGAAAGCCCGCTCTTGTCCCTCAAGTCACTTTCCATGTTATTCATGTAGCCATAATGAGAAATAAGTTGGAGGAGGAGTACAGAATAAAGTCTTAGAGAACGTGCTTTGGAATGACACAAACCTGGGCTTGAATCTTCATTCTATTACTGGTTAGCTTTGGGAAAGTCACTTAAATTCTCTGAGCTGTTTCCCATCTGTAACGTGGAGCTTATCATATATCCATCATGATGTTTTGTTGAGGGTTAAATCAGAAAACGTATTTAATTTCTCATCCAAGTACCTGACACCTTGCCAGCTACTATTATCATTATTATAGGTATTATATCAACAAGATATCACTATTACGATTGTCATTTATAGTGAGGAAAAGGTTGGATCCTAATCTCTCCCTCCAGCAGCCAGTTCAGTGTCTCCTGTCCCCTGTCCAAGACTCTTGAAGGGATATGCCAAGCTCGAGCTATTATTGCTATTTCTATTATTTAATATTCACTGAATGATGAGATGGTGAGGCATTTGTAGGGGCACAGAAGGAGACGGGGGCAGCTGCTCCTGCTCTGAATTGAGCTGGGAGTGTGGAGTTGGCTGAATGTGTGGCTGAGAAGAGCACAGCCAAAAAAGACCATCTGGACCAGCGCAATCAGGGCTCCCAGGAAACCTGCGGGGCCTCTGACTAAACCAAATTATTTGGCTTCTAATCAACTTAACATTAAAATTCTCCAAGCCCTCCCGTCTAAGATGCTAACTCCTCCTAGAGAGGTGTGTGTATAGGAGCCCGCATCAATGAGGCCACTGATTTTTCTTCTGCCTCACCTCACTCCTGTCAGCTGGACTGATCCACTGGAAAACAGAGGCTTTTCCCTTATAATAAAGCAAAACCCAAATTTGAATAAACACCACTGCAAAACCCTCACTTTAAGAGGCCTGACCACATTTGGGGGTTTATGCTTCCAATAATACTTCTGGAATAGATGCCAGGTTCCCCTTCTTGTTAGGAAAATAGTCTTCTTTGGGCCAACCATAAATTCTAGAACTACCCAGTCCTTGACCTCAAACCCTTTCAAAACTTATCTGAGGGCCAATGGTGTCCTGAATTCCAACATAACATTAGTACAGAAGCTATCTCTTCCAACATCTTAATTTGTGATAGGATTCTATTCTAAGTCACAAAATGCATCCTGTAATTACTTTCTTTACCTCATTACCTACTTCAGCCAGGTAATTGGCAGTCAGAGAAGTCTAACTGTGTCCACGTTCCCACAACAAGTTAAGTAAGAGCTTCCCATTAAAGCTCTGTATTATAAAGTTGGCCTGCTGTGCTGGGGGACACTTGAGATCAGACCCTCTGCCTCATTTTCCACTGAATTACCTTGAGTTCCCCAGACACAGTGCCAGGAATCTAAAAGCTGCTCGGTCAATGTTTGCTCAGTTGAACACAACAGTTACTACCAAAAGAATGATTTTTCAGCTTCCACGGATTTGTATTAGCAAGTTCATGGTCAAGTAGTCTCACAGGAAGACCTCAATAAACAATTCCCCACCATTCGGACAAGCTAATAGTATGTATGTGAGTGTGTGTGTTTTAGATATGTTGAAGGTTAGACAGGGGAGGAGGGGCAGCTATACTCCTGTGGAAAGAGGTAAATCTATTGTACAATTTCTCCAATACAGTGTCATGCAGTAATCATTGCATTTAGCAATAAGAATAATAACTGCTGATTATATGATGGTTTACAATTCATGAAGTGCTTTTGCCTATGATAACTCATTTGATCTCGATAACGACTGAAGGGAGTGGGAAGGGTCAGGATGCTATTCCCATTTTACTTGTGGAGAGACAGAGCTCCAGAGTCAGCTGTGAATAACGTACAATGGGAGAGTTGGCTCTGTTGAGCCTATCCTGTTACACTTCCTGCCACCCCTTCCCATCTGCTCCCTACACTCCACTTCCTTCAGGGCTCAGTCAGGGATCACTTAGTCACTCCTATATTTTAAAAGTTGATGTGTTCCATAATTATTCATTCAACAAACTATCCCATATTACTTAGATGCTAGGCACAATGATGGATTCTGGGGGATGACAAAAGCTAAACAGAAAAGAATAAATTTGACCCCTGTCTTACATTACTCACAAAAATTAACTCAAAATGGATTAAAGACTTAAATGTAAAACCTGAAACCATAAAACTCCCAAAAGAAAACTTAGGAAAAAAGCTCCATGACATGGGTCTTACTAATGATTTTTTGGAAATTATACCTAAAACATAAGCAACAAAATCAAAAATAAACAAATGGGACTACATTGAACTAAGAAGCTTCTGTACAGCAAAAGAAACCATTAACAAAGTGAAAAGACAACCTATGGAATGGGAAAAAATATTTGCAAATATTTGAAATCCTGATAATGGATTAATACCCAAAATATATATAGAACTCATAAAACTCAAGAGCAAAAAACCAAATAATCCAATTAAAAAATGGGCAAAAGATCTGAATAGATGTTTTTCCAAAGAAGATATACAATGGCCAACAGGCACATGGAATGATGCTCAGCATCACTAGTTATTAGGAAAATGCAAATTAAAACCACAATGATATATCACCTCATGCCTGTTAGAATTGCTGTCATCAAAAAGACAAGAGACAACAAATGCTGGTGTGGATGTGGAGAAAAGGGAACTCCTGTGCACTGTTGGTGAGATTGTAAATTGATGCAGCCACTACAGAAACAGTAAGAAGTCCCTCAAAAAATTAAAAATAGACCTACCATATAATCCAACAGTTCCACTTCTGAGAATATATCTAAAGGAAATGAAAACATTAACTTGAAAAGATACCTGCACACCCATGTTCATAGCAGCAGTGTTTACAATAGCCAAGACATGGGAACAACCTTAAGTATCCATCAATAGATGAATGGATAAAGAAGTTGTGGTGTGTATATACAAAATGGAATATTATTCAGCCATAAAAAATGAGGAAATCCTACCATTTGCAACAACGTGGATGGAATTTGAAGACATTATGCTAAGTGAAATATCAGATAAAGAAAGAAAATTATTGTATGATCTCACTTATGTGTGGAATCTAAAAATAATCAAACTCATAGAAAAAGAGATCAGACTTGTGGTTTCTCGAGGTGGGGAGTGGGGGAAGGGTGAATTGGAGGAAAATGATCAAAAGGTACAAACTTCCAGTTATAAGATAAATAAGCACTAGAGATGTAATGTACAATGTGATGAGTACAGCTAACACTGCTATGTGACATATAAGAAATTTGTTAAGAGAATAGATCCTAAGAGTTTTCATCACAGGTAGGAGAAAGGCTCCAGAGATGCATCTCAGGAGCATGGAGATGGAATTGATTACTCATCCAGTTTCCCACCTCCACCTGATGAGTCTCCTGACACTGATAGTGGGTCACATTTCCCTGAGTGTAGTGCTTTGCTTTCTGTGTTTGTGTGTGCATGTTTTAAAAAACAAAGCATTTCTTTACAAGGGGTTTTTGGGTACTTGGTAAATCTTTGATGAATTTGTTTGAAAATGTATTTTATCAAAACAATATAAACCTACAGAAATGCTGCACACCAAGCTTCTAACGCAGCTCACCTTCCATCCAGTGAAGAGCTTTGCATTTACTAAAATTTCAGTTCCTCACCATGGCCTCCAGAGCTTTTATCCATTCCAGCCCAGCCTGTCCCTCTTCCCCCAGCCTTGCTCACTATGCTCGGGCACACCGACTTCCTTTCTTTTCCTCAAGCGTGCCAAATTCTTCCTCCCTCAGACCTGGGCACATGCTATCCTCTCTTCTCCGCCACCATTTTGCATGGCTGGCTCCTCCCTAACATTCAGGCTCAGCTCAGATGTCATCTACTCATACAGGACCTACATGACCACCCTGTCTGCCTTCCTCTGTTGCACCCCAGGCCTTTCCATATCATCTAGTTTCATTTTCTTCCTACCAATTATCACCATCTGAAAATGTCTTATTTCAGTCTTTATTTATTTGTTTATTGTCCATCTCCCCGCACTAGAATTTGAGCGTTATCGTAACTCCTGGATCCTCATGTCTACCACAGAGACTGGCACAGATTAGGCGATCATTAAATGCTCATTAAATAAACAAGTGGATGAAAAAGAAAAGGCAGTTTTAGGGTGACTTAAATTCTGCCCTAAATTGACATTAGTAGTTAAAATACCCCAATTTCCATTTGACTTTGCTAAGTATGGAGGCAAATGGCCATGTATTATTAACTTACATCAATTTATGTCAATATCCTCCATGCAGGTTATCTGTAACTTGTGAATCAGTTTTACTCTACTGTCCCCAACCTCTTATCCCTCTTCCTACCCCATCTCATTCTCCACCCCATGTCTCCATTCTACCAGTCAGTTCTATTTCTGTATGTGAAAGGAAAGGAATTTACACTTATCCCATTATCTGGAATATGCCCTTGCACACCAGGCTCTATGCTAGGCATTTTATATGCATTATTTTAATGCACTTTGTTATAAACACATTTCAAATATTGTCAGGCCTACAAATTTGCATAAATGCTGTACTCCTTTTTTTTTTTGAAAATTCTTTTTTCCTTCTATCTTTTCCACTCCTTATTTATTTCTACTAATTCCTTAAAATAACTGTATATTCAACAAAATGAATCTACCTTTTAAAGATCCCCTGATATGGGCCGGAAAATTTTTCATGGCATATTTTGATCACTTGACTCTTTAAATAAGTCCATTAATCTTTCTTTTTAAATAAAACCCATAAATTCTATGACACCATCAGTGTGGTTCACAAGTTCATGTTTTAAGAGCAGGGATTTAGTTCAGAGAGAAAGAAACTTTTTATGTTCTCAGTCCAAGCTGTGTGCAAGCCACGGGGCCGAGAGTGTCCCATTAGTTATCTAATGATTACAACAACCTGGAATATAAATGTCGTCATCCCTATTTTGTTGTGAGAAACTTAACTCTGTTTCATAATGTGCCCAAAACCATGCAGCTAAAAAAACGTACTGGATTAGAACAAGGGGCTGAGTGAATCCAAGGCTAGAATTTAAATGCAGATATCTAGTCTTTATAACAAAACATGTGGAAGAATTAGGATGCCTCACTTTCTTATTAGTAACTATTTAGATCTGCTAGACAAGAATATGTTACTCCAGACAAGGTAGTTCATTGAATACTATTCTGTGTAGGCCACATGCTAGGTTTTATTGTTCAATGACAAATAGAGAAGAAAACAGATTTCCTTCTTTCTCATGACAAAATATTCCATTATGTGTCCATTATATAGGGAAAATATATATATAAATATAAAAAAGTATATATAAAATATTCCTTATATATGCTACATTTTCTTTATCCATTTATCTGTTGATGGACATAGAGGTTGCTGCCATGTCTTGGCTACCGTGAATACTGTTGCTATGAATACAGGAACACAGGTATCTCTTTGAGATCCTGTTTTCATTTTATTTGGATATAAACTCAGAAGTGGGCTGCTGGATCATATGGTAGTTTTATTTTTAATTTTTTGAGGAACCTCCATACTGTTTTGCATAATGGCTGTACCAATTTACATTCCCACCGACAGTGTAGAAGGGGTACCTTACTTCCACATCCTTGCCAACACTCATTATCTTTTGTATTTTGATAATAGTCATTATAAGAGGTGTGAGGTGCTATCACGGTGGTTTTGATTTGCATTTCCCTGATGGTCAGTGAAGCCGAGAGCCTTTTCACATAGCTTTTGGGTACTTGCATGTCTTCTTTTGAGAAATGTCTATTCAGACCCTTTGCCCATTTTTTAATCGTGTTGTTTGATTTTTGCTATTGAGTTGAGTTTCTGATACATCTGGGATATTTACCCTTTATCAGATGAATGGTTTGAAAATATTTTCTCCTGTTCTGTAGGTTGTCTCTTTACTCTATTGATTGTTTCCTTTGCTGTACAGAAGCTTTTTAGTTTGACGCAGTCTCACTTGTCTGGTTTTGCTTTTGCTGCCTATGCTTTTGGGGTTATATCCAAAAAAATCATTGCCCAGATCAGTATCAAGAAGCTTTTTTCCTATGTTTTCTTCAAATAGTTTTACAGATTCAGGTCTTACCTTTAAGTCTTTAATCCAATTTGAATTGATCCAATTTGTACATAGTGTGAGATTAGGGTTCAATTTCATTTTTCTGCAGGTGGATCTCCAGTTTTCCCAACATCATTTATTGAAGAGATTGCCCTTCCCAAATTGTGTATTCTTGGTGCCCTTGTTGAAAAGAAGTTGACCATAAATACATGGATTTATTTGGGGGATCTCTATTCTGATGCATTGGTCTGTTTTTATGCCAATACCGTACTGTTTTGATTATTGTAGCTTTGCAATATATTTTGAAATCAAGAAGTGTGATGCCTACAGCTTTGTTCTTCTTGCTCAAGATCATTTTGGCTTTTCAGGGTCTTTTGTGGTTCCTATGAATTTTAGGATTATTTTTTCTATTTCTGTGAAAAATACCATTGGAATTTTGACAGGGATTGCATTGAATCTGTAGATAATTTTGGTTAGTATGAACATTTTAACAACATCAATTCTTCCCATGAACACATGATATCTTTCCATTTATTTGTGTCTTCTTCAAATTCTTTCATCAGTTTCTTACAGTTTTCAGTGTACAGATTTTTCACCTCCTTGGTTAAATTTATTCCTAAGTATTTTATTCTTATCTATTACAAGCCCATCTAATTCTCAAGCCATTGCCCAAAATTTGCTATTGTACAATGAGAGGCACTGACATCTCAGTAATTGGAGAAAGAAGTGAAATGAAACTTCAAGTTTTGGAACAAGTGGTAAAATTTCATCAGGAAATATGATTAATTTCATGATTTGATTGCACCTGAGCAATATCTTTATGAAATATATTTTTCAAGGGAGAAGCAAGGCAGGTATGTTTACTTCTCAGAGTTGATGGCTAACACATGACTTTAGGTTTTTTTCAGGACCTTCAGGGTTTAGTTATTCAGTCATTTCTTAATCCTTGATATAAATAAAAGTCTTCTAGACTAATATAAATGTATCAAAAATAATATTTCACTCCCTGACACTACCTGACATGTAGTTGATCAATAAATATTAGTAAAGTGAGTTGAAAAAATGAATTACATGAATTAATGAAAAGTCTCAGGTTAGGGGATTAGAGATTTTCTTTAAAATCTATATATTGCAGTGTCTCTACTATCGTGCAAATGTTTATACCCAGGTAAAACATCCTCCATAGTTAGAAAATAAGTGGAAAATTCTAAGGTGTTTAAAAGCTATCAAAATAGTAATTATTATGGTAAGAATAATAATAAGAAGAAAATAAAATTCATGTCTTCATCAGCTATGCTTGATCATAGTGCCTCCCTCAGAATTTTCTCTTTAGTCAACATTAAAGATCGTCTAATCTAAGATCCTGAAAACTCTTCTCCATGATTTTGTGTTTGTAAAGGTTTGGAGATTGAATGGAAAGAGATTCTGCTTCTTGTTTATGAATTCAGAGATTATTGAGCCAGGGAAATCTGAACTGTCCTTTTCCCATCCAATTTCATACAAGGTGCTGAACTCTATGAGGAAGTAGAAGCCAGAATAGGAGGCTTCATCTTTCTGGGCCGTTAATTATTCATAGAAAGTATTGCTCTAACAAAATGTCAACACACGGTACTCATATTTTTCTGATTGTGGACTTCTGCCAATTCAGAGACAAATTTTGAGTGGAGAATGGGACAATAACAGAATTTCTTGCTAATAAATCCCGTGTATATGTCAAATAAAATCCCCTATTCGTCTCTGAAAAAATAGGGGAGGGGACGGAAAAGAAAGGGCGTTGGTTTATTAAGTTCCTACTGATTCCAGTTTGAAGACTGCAGTTCAACTTCAAATGACACCCAAAGTCGCATGTGATCCTGTTTTTATTGTACAGGTTAACTCACCGTGGTTTACAATATCTTCAGTAGAGCTGGCACCCTTTCTTCTTCTGTAATACCCCCAAAACACTCCTAAACTCTACAGATCTAGGGAAATAACATTTGAACGGTACCATTGGACTGTGTACAACCACCATGGTTTTAATGGCTGCCAATAGGACAATTATGTTTTTAGCAAATGGGTACCCCTTTGAAGCAAGGAAATAAAGGGCAATTATATTGATACATTATCTCCCTGACACACCTGAGAGGGGTGCAATTCAGCTTGACATCTCTCAACACTTCCTGGCCTTTATGACTGAAGAAGTGCAAGTTTGTTTTTCAACTACTGTCACAGGCTACCACTGCCTCTTCCCCTATTGGGGTTTCATATCAATGACCAGGATGATTTCAAAAGTGTCCCTGATTCTCAGATCACCTTCGGTCTCTCTTAAACCAATCTGCTCCCCAACTGGGTTCTTCCCTCCAAGAAATGCTGAGAGTGTAAGAGTGTATTCTGTTACAGTCCTGACTGGTGCCACGAGAAACATTTTCTGACATGACTTTAGTGACAAAAAGATGATGACTTAACCCAAATTCTCTCTTTTTCCTGACTTTGTTTTAAACAACACACATTCACATTTTAAAATAGAACTTAAACAGGTGCCCAGTAACAGAACGACAAACGTTAAGTGTGAAGTCTGAAGTTAGGAAACTGAACCACAGATGGTCACCTTTTCTTTTTCTTAACATTCGCCTGCGCTGGACTGTTAAGTGGTTTCATCACTGTCATGCCAAGCAGGACTTGTAAAACTTGGGAGGTGGGCATTCAAAGAAAACATTTGCTCAGTACCTTTAATGATTTCTGTAATTAGTCGTTTAAACAGATTGCCCTGTGATCCAAAACAGGGAATGGAGGGAGATGAGCTGAGAAAAATCATTTCCTGAAGGTACTTTAATGCTGACTGTGGAAAATGAGGTTTGTCTTTTTGTGGGGTTCTCTGGCTCATATTTCATTGAGTGGGAAGGGATCTGGAGAGCAATATTCTCCAAGAATCTATAAAACGTATACGTGCAGGAACACTTTTTTGTTTTTTGACACCAGAGTGCTAAAGGCCTTTGTTGAATTGCAAAATTTAACCTATAAATAAACGATCCAAATATACCAATGACAATTGAGAGACCAGAAGAAGGAAATGTCCCTGGTTAGAGCAATTGTGGCTGTGTGAGAGAGGGAAAGAGAAAGCAAGGAAGTGATATTTCACAGGAACAGAGTAAGAGGTCTGAGAGGTGTATAACTCTGCCTTCCTTTGACTGGACAGTAATATTTTGTTAATAGATGCACTTTGAGTGACAAATTCAGCTTTTACTTCAAAGATAAAAGTCGAAGTTTCCAGAGTGTGTCAGAAAGGGACTCAAATATTTTAATGTATCCATGCCTCCCCTACTAGGTAACACTCTTAGATAAATGCCTTTATCTCAGCAAGCCTCAATGGCTCCATGCGAGAGAAAGGGCTGCTTACATCTAACCAATAATTTTGCCACTCTCTTGTGGGACTTGTGTTGATGACTCAAAACCTTTTAAAAGTTGGGATGATATAAATCTCTGTGTTTGTGTACCCATGATACACACTCACTTTATATATAGTAATAAATAACAGTTAATATTTACTGGAGTGCTAACCATGTGCTATGCACAAGTTCAACCTCTTTATTAAATTCCTATACATCTGAATAGGGAAGTCTTACTGATCAGGAAATAGAGACACAGAGCATTTAAGTAACTGGTTCAAGGTCACAGAGCTAATAAAAGGAAAAGCTAAGATTCAAACTCAGGCAATCTAACAACAGAACTGATGTTCAAAGTATAAACATTCTTTCCTTAATGTCCTTCAACATTCCCATTTCCCATCTGTGGCCAAACATATGGAAAACATAAATTTATTTTATGGGCCCTAACATCACCACAGAGCCCTAGATAAATCTTGACTGGGAGCTGGATGACAAAGGAGCATATTAAGAATGGAGGGTAGCGGTAAAGTTAGCCTTACTTCAGTACTCTGAAGAATAAAGCATGTTGTTCTGAAAGACATGAAGATCCTTAATGTTTTGATAGCTGGAGAGGATACGATGCAACGAAGTCAAGAATTCTACCACACTATAGCAGTGACTTCAAAGGCCTGGAGTTCTGACCATGCCAAGGAAGGAGCAAGGGGAGAGGCAGACCTTCAGAACGGATGTGTGGGGCACAAAGTCCCTTGGTGGCATCTGCTCTTTCATCTTAAATCCTTAAAATCCCCATTCCAGATTGTCTTGTACTTTATCACAAAAACATACACCATCCAGAGTTTTCAATCGGGTCAACTAAAAAAGTAGAATTTCAGGGAAATAGCAGAAATGGCTAGGAGCCATGGGGCAATTCCTGTGGTTGACAAGCAAATCTGCCTCCCTTGTGATTACCTGGTATTCAGTGTGTTTCTGACATCAAATCAAAGATAAACGTGATTTCAAAAAGACAGCAGAGCAAACAGTGATAGCAGAACTTGTGTGTTTGCCAGGTCATCTGCTCTTAAGGGTTCTGTCCTGCACAAACTATGGAAAAGCAAAAAAAAGAAACCATTCAGTGGCACTTGAGACAGGAGAAATGATTGGGTGTGAACAGTTCCTCACATTTTTAGAGCCAGCTGAGGCAAAGAATTAGGAAACTGAGTGGCTCTAATACTGGTTGCCTAAACACGCTTACTGAGGTGGGAGACAAGTCTATTCATCTCCACTGAGCAGGGCGAGTCGTGCACAGAACACTAGGTAGCTATTTCAGTGGTGCTGATTGATTTGCAGAGATGGCGCGGGTGTGACTTCTTCAGTCAAAGTCAATGTTTTCTTGGCCCTCAAAATTTCAGAAAAATACAAACATAAATGAAAACTAATGACAAGGCCCACACATAGCCCCAGAGTCTTTGCCTCAACAATTATTAATGCCTGCTAGGTTTCCAGCATCCTGCTAGATGCTGACAATGACATAAAAATCATCAAAGACATAATTCCTGTTCTCTATAATATTAATAATGATAAGGTAGCAAAAATTATATAGGTTTTGAAATGACAGAGTTGACTGTTTTCTCTGCCACATATATCCTGCTTTTCAAATTAAAAACTAACAGATAACACGAGCATGACTTGCGCGTGTCTTCCCTTTGTTTAGAACGCCCTTGCCTTGATCTGCCTGGAGAAACTCCATGTATAATTCAAAGTCCAGCCTGGCGGTCACCTCAATGACATGAAGCCTCAACGGCCAGGCCCACATGGCAATCCTCATCACTTTCTCCGTGCTCCCTTTATACCCTATTCACATCATTGCAATTTAAGATGTTGTTGTATGGATCTGGCTTTGACCCTGAATCCCCCGCTTAATGGTCTCATTTACTTCAGATTCTTCTAGACTCTGGCTATCTCTTAGAATCATCTCTGAGTGTTTTAAAAAGTAGAGAAGCTCAGGTTCCAAACCAGACCCATGGAGGCCTGAGCATCTTAATTTTGATGTTGAGTTGCAGTCAGAGCTTTGAAGCAACCACTAGCCCTCATTCCTCTTTACAGCTCCAATGCCAAGTACAATGCCTAGCACAAAGCAGGTGCTCAGATGATGCTTGTGGAATGAATTAATTACTTGTAGCCACTTTATTTCTCTTTGCAGGTAAATATCTAAATTATCCATGGCACCAACTTGCTGAGGTCAACTAGAATGTTTTTGTGGACCCTTCTTAAAGATCTCTGGGTTTCTACAACCACATTCTTTCGTGGATCTCAGTGTTTTTGCATTCTGGTAGGTGAAATATTTTCTTTTGAACACTGATTATATGAAGTTTTACAGTAAATAGGTTAGAATTTAAAGATAAGAGATATTTATTGCCAAAATGTGACAAGCGAATAAAAATTAATTGTAAAGGCTTCTCTGTATATTCATGCACATGTCCAAATTTAGATCAGGAAAAAATACCAAGAAATTTCTATTCTAAGGTCTATGATCAAATTTCTATCTGCCCAATGGACATTCACACTTTTAGAGGTCACATTCAAAATGGAACTTATTAAACCTTCCCTAACAGTTGTTCTCCTTGTTAGAGGTAAGGGCTGAAGTTTGGATAGTGTGAGATGGTATTACATGATCAAGGACTCATAATGATAGAATCTTGCCATGCCACTTGCCTCTCTTCCCTGAGGAGAAGAGAAGTAGCCATACAAAGAATAATAGCAGAATACGAATCACAATACCACATCATTAATATCTGAGTCAGAATCCAATAACCCAGTGAAATGTGTCATGATTTAGAACACACTGCTTGGGTTGGAGGCTGAAGTGAGCCTTCCATTTCTTTTAAATCTAAATCTTGAGACCAGCACATTCAATTCTCCTTGTGCAAATAGGCAGTGAGAGGGAGAGACGGATGGCCAGATCTGCAGAGAAGGCTTTCGTCTAACTTCCCCTCTTAGCTCTGTGCTCAGAGGAGTTGGAAAAGAAAAGGAGAGAATTATGCCTGGGCCTGGATCAAGAAGACACACTCTGTCTAAAATTATTTACCAAGGGGGAAAGAAGAGAAAAAAATGAGAGTGCGTATCTCTGGCTGTAAGACACAGTATCCCTGTTCAGGAGTAAAACACAGTCCAAAGAATGACCTAGTCCCAGATAAATCATAATAAATATTTCTGACCCCTTGATGGAGGATCTGAAAGTGAGCAGAAGTGGATCTAGAAGTAAAGCAGCCTTAAGTTACTTCTTATCCTGCTGGCTTCTTGTCAAAAGGCAACCATCCCAAGCTCCAGGTCTCCATGCCCCAATCAACCACCAATCTTCTCTTATAGCCTATAAGTTTGTGTATGTGTGTCTGTTTGGTTGTTAAAACCAGGGGTGGAGAGTTCTAGTAGTAGCTAGTGGGTAGAGCCCTGGGATGCTGCTGAACATCCTATGATGCACAGGACAGCCCTCCACAACAAAGAAGGACCTGGCCCAAAACATCAATAATGCCCAGGTTGAGAAACCCTGGAGAGAACATTTATTGAGCACCCACTTTTTACTACACAAAGAAACTTGTTCTTTACATTCATTACCCCAGGTAATTCTAACAGAAACTCTTTGATGAAAATACAATTCTCATTTTCAGATGAGGAATCTTAAAGCTCAGAGTAATTGAATACCAGCTCAAGGTCACAGATCCGGAGGGAAGCAGAAAGAGATTGAAGCCATGGTTTCTAATTCCCTCTCAAGTTCAATCCTCTACCACAGAGTTCCCTATTTCTGCCATGTCAGTCATGTCTCCCTTTCCTATCCCCATTGTCACTGGAATAACTCGGTTCTCTTGGGCAAGGTCTTTTGGCAGGTCAACCCACAACCATTTCAATTAGTTCAGCTTCCCTCTTTCCTTAGCCAGACTCTTGTGTAGAGATGGTACAATTTTAGTGCTACCTAGGACAGGATACATTACAGAAGCACAGTCAGTTCACTTTCAAACTCAGCAATTTATTCATCGCATTCTTTCGAAGAATGTGGACTCAACTTTTGCATGCACTTCTGAAATAATAGCTAATTGACAATGCAGATAATTTATCAAAAAGAAACAGCCAAAAAGTGTCCAAAAGAGAAAGTGTAGACGGGATTTTGGATAAAATAGATCTGGCTTTCTGTTACTTTCTAACTTGGACTTGCTTATCTCTCCTGCTTCATGTCCTTCATGTATTTGAACTCACCCCTCACTTAGTACCGTCCAGACACAAGGGACCTTCCTCAATTCCTTAAAAGCACGAAATTCTTTCTTCAGGGTGTCCATTACGCTCTTGTTTCTTCTAGAACATGCTTCCTCCTACAATCCATTTGGCTATCACCTATTTTTTTGTTCAGGTTTCAACTTGGATGCCATTTCTTCAGAGAGGCTCTCCCTTGACCTCCCCCAATCTGAATCAGCCTCTCTTCTTTCCTATCACTGCCACTGTTTGCAGTATATCCTTGGTGATATTTATTAATGGAATGCCTGTCTCCCCACAAAAGGGAAAGTGGTCCATGAGGGCAAATGCTGTATCAGCTTGGTTCATCAATGCTCAGCCCATAGCCTGTACTGCAAAATTATTCTTTGAATGAATGAATAATGACATTGGTTAAGTTACTTAACCTCTATGAACCTTATGTCCTTATCTATATAATGATGGTATTAATTCCAACTTCCCAAAGTTATCATTAGAATGAAATGAGGTGATAT